>NW_005362626.1:1252598-1320660 GCF_000412655.1 Myotis brandtii | reverse complement strand
ACTCTGAACTAATTGTTTGAGTTCTTGGGGGAGAATAAGATCAGGTTACTATTAAAAAATTAGTAGGGACTTGTTTTGAATAGAAGTCATACTATTCTGAGACGAGGAAAAAAATAGTAAGAAAAACTGCCGATATATGCTTGTTTGAAGGGATGGGAGGGCAGAGTTGAGAAAATACAAACATTAGAATTCTGCTTTCTGCTAGGAAAGGTAAAACCATAAGCCAAAACTGAGCAGAGCAGTCATGGGTTTGGGGGAAATGGAGAGAGAGAAAGTATAGGATAGATGGTGTTAGAAATGGATCACAGCCAAGGGCCTCAAATAAGGTTGCTACCCTAAAAAAAAAAAAAAAAAATGTTAGTAGCCACAATCTACATTTGCTCTTCAGTAGCTCAGGTACAGAAGGTGACTGTTTTGACTGATCAGAAGTTGACATTCTGATCAATGGAAAAACAGTCTTTAATAAATGGAGATGTGTGGTGGGTGGAGACCGAGAGGTTGATAAATGCCAGAAATGAGGTTATAGGTGGAATAGCCAAGTAGATGAACACTAAAGAAAAAGGATTTTTTTTATACAGTGAGACAATTGTCTGAAAGTGGCAAAAGGAAGATGGGAAAATGAGGGCACTGCTATCAAAAGCTAAAGCTGATGAAATATGAAAGAACTGAACTGACTCTTTAAGAAAACTACTGGAGAATCTTTGAGGAAACAGTGAGGGGACTCACAAGCCAAGCAGGAGAGGAAGAATTTTATGAAAAGACTGGGGGTGTTGAATGTTAATAGATAACATAAGGGAATTTTTGGAAGGGACAATGGAACAAAGAATCCAGGATAAAAGCACCCAACAACATGAGGCCCTGACCATCGGTGTGTGAGGTTGGGGAGTGGACCATTGCATTCGGGCATTTACAGAGGCTTCTAGAGATGAGAGGCCTGGGTAGCTGGCTTTTCTGAAGGTATGGACTGGCCATTTCTAAGGAGATCCCAGATAAAGCAGGAGACTAAAAAATCAGTCCAATGACTGCAGTCACCAGTCAGTGTTCAAAGAGGTGACTGTGGAGACTGCTGTTTTCTCATTTACCAAGTAAGCCCTTTAATAAGGCTTCATCCACTCTTTGTACCTAAAACCTACCTGGTAAGATAATCTGGATAATTTTTAAGGTTAGAATTGCAGAAGGTGCTGTAGGACTTTTACAATATTGATTTTATCATTGATTAGGACGAATCCATATTGAATCCTAGGTAGATGTTAGCTGTGAAACAGACTGAGTAGCTAAATGTTTGTATTTCTTGCATTGTATTGACAACATGGCATAGAGATGCTCTGTCAAAAAGATATGTCAAGTTATGCAAGTATAAATTTATAAAGAGAAAATAAAGAACATAACCATGTTTTATACCTTAACAATAAGAATGTTCTTTGTCAAGAGAGCCATTCCTGGCCCATTTTATTTTCTTAACATTGCTTTGATTAGAATTCTGATGGTATCTTTGAACCCTTGAATAAATTTTGAGATCATAGAAGCAATCTAGCCTATAAATGTTCCCCTTCTGGGAAGTCAAAGCCTAAGCGCAGATCACTGAATGCTATGAAAAGTGTTACATTGCTCTTCATAATTGTTGTGGTTAGGTAAAACATAGTAGATCAAATAGTTAAGGATTGATTAAGGCCCACTGATTTCATAGGTGGTTTATTAGAGTGAGAGTCACCTGAAACCAGTGTATCAGGAAAGAATGTGGAAGCATTTGTAAAGAACTCAGCTAATTTATGAATATCTGCCAAACAGCAGTTTGGGATTTGGCCTTTTAGAAACAGAATGGAATATACATTGCTCCTGGGAAAAATTTTACATATGGTGAACAATTCTGCAAACATTAGGGCAGGATTGGGGGTTCTGAATTAAATTATCTTAATCAGAGCATTTTTTAGTTTTGGGAAGTTGATTAGCTATCTTATCTGGAGTCATTGGACTCCAGCTGGGCAGAACTCTACAACTATAATATTATAAAAAGAATTGAGGGAGGCCCAGCTGGCATGGCTCAGCGGTTGAGCATTGACCTGTGAACCAGGAGGTGGGTTTGATTGGGTTTGATTCCCAGTCAGGGTACATGCCGGCTTGTGGGCTCAATCCCCAGTGTGGGGGCGTGCAGGAGGCAGCTGATCAGTGTTTCTCTTTCATCATTGATGTTTCTGTCTCTCTCTCTCCCTCTCCCTTCCTCTCTGAAATCAATAAAAATATATTTTAAAAAAAGAATTGAGTGGGGATTTGAGACCAGATCTATTCTTTCACTGAGCCATATGAACAACACAGTGTTCTGAGCTAGACAAATGTAAAGCAAGTGCCTTCCACTGATATGTTTTGTAGTCTGATTTTTTCATGAAAAGGAAATGAAAGAACTGCTTTTAAAACTTATTTTACTTCTTTTTTTTTCCAGTTGACTCTTACAAATACCACTTAAAAGCATATTGCTTGTGGTCAGAACGTCCTGTCTTTCTGCCACCCACACCCTGAGCATGCAAATCAGGTTTTAAGTCAATTCACTAGGAAGATAGAGACTAATTAACTTTTTAATTCCCTGATTAAAAACACAGAAGCGGTTACTTATGCTCTTACTGTTAAACACCTGCAACGTTCTCATTCATTCATGCAACAGTTTACTGAGCATCATCTGTGGTGTTATTTTTGTGTGAAGTCAAGTTTGCAGGAAGTAGTATTAATATAATTGATTTAGACAGGAATTCATCACTCAACAATACATATTCACCTCTTAGATGGGAAAAAAAAACAACAACCAGAAGCTATTGTCATCAATGGTATGGTCTGCTTGACCATATAGTCCAGTAATGTCACACTTAGACACTGAGAAGTTGTGGCAATGCATGAATTAGGTCAGATGTTTACTTCTTGGGTTAGCTTGACTGTCTACAGGTGTCTGAGCTCCATAAGAAAATGGTCTTATCAATCCAAATATTCCATGAGCAAGGTTTTAACAGGGCCATTAATAATCTCAGCAACTGGCCCCCGGTGATTTATGACTGTGCCTGTCTGAGTGGATGAATTATAGGAGCTCAAGGGACAACCAGGTGGGGCCCTGGCAGGCACTACACACACTCATGTGTGTATACATCAAAATGAGCACTATGTACATCATGACGGTCTTCTGTAAGGTAGATAAATCAGGTGGAGATACTTGGATTTGACTATTTACAATTGGCCTCCAATACTAACCAGTGTCAAAATAGCCAACTTGCTTCTGCCTCTTCTAAACTTAGGTAGTTCCAAAAAGTGTTATCACATTTGAACATATAATGTTAAAGGCCAAAAGGGGAGACAATTTATGAAATTAATTATGTGAATTATTGCTGAGCGCTCTTTATAGTACTAGACTTAGTATATAAATCTTGTACTAATACTGTATGCTAGCTTTGTGAGGTTAGGGATGGATGGGGTAGAGGACAGGCTTGATTCTAGGGATTTTCCTGTTATAGTAGGAGTTCCTTAATATTATGGTAGCACCAAAAATAAATAAGTAAATAAATAATAAATAAGTAAATGGAAACAACGTGTTTCTAATATGTTATGAAAGGCCTCTTTTCCCCCCAACAACTTCCTTTATAAAAATAGTGCTTATGTTTCTCTGGAAAACATTTCAGAAGTGATAGGGTTTTTCTAAAGGCATTGGTGAATATTAGCATATGTTACCTTTAATTCACTAAGTAATCCCTGAAGATTTCACAGAGAAAATCAAATTCCATAAAAACAAAATAGAAAATTCATGGAAGTCAGCTTTACTAAGAATGGCACTAGTCCCTCTAACAGCCCTAATCTCCCTCTACAGTCTGTAACTGAATGATGACTGCTACCTGTGTGCTTATAATGTACAGACTTGGGCAAGGGTTTCACATAGTTATTGTTTACTTCAGGGAATCGGGTTGAAAGGTAATTAGTTTCTTATTTGCTCCAGAGTTCACATTCTGTAACGTTACCCTATTTTCCAACAATGCACAAAAGTTATATTGAACTATTTTAGCAGGAAATACTTAGGTATAAATAGACTTCTATTACTAAACAACAACAAAATTTTAATCCATGGTGATTTTTTTTCTACTTTAATAGTAAAAACCTTTTTTTATTATGTTTTACTGTATTACTTTTAATGAGAAATTTTTGATGAAAACGTTATACAATTTCTATTTACAAATTCAGTGACCAAGAAATATCATAAGCAATAACCTCAAAAGGACTTTTCGATGGGTTTGCCAAATACAAAAACAAATTAAAAAATAACTTAAGGGAAAATAAAATTGTCAGTTCCTTAATTAAATTATGTGTATAGCTGTCTGAATGTCAAAATTCATGAGCTGTTGCCTTTAAATCTAGGACCCCAAACTTACTTTTGAAAGGAATTCAGAACAGTGCGTACATTTTCACAAAGCAAGATTATATTTTTGCTCACTGTAATTGCTGTGTCAAAAAGGGAGATAGTTTAAAGAAAGAATTAATGGCTAATAGAAATGGAGCAAGGTGGAAAACATTTAATTGAAGACAGACAGATTGGGTGATTTTATAACAGAAAAACTCCAACAATCCTGTTATCTTACCTCTATTAAGAATTATAGAAGTTTCCTTACAAAGATCTGTTTTCTAAATCAAAATACAAATTTTGTGGGGCTTGTTCTTTTCCTCAGAGAATTTTGCAATACTTGTCCTTCTTACTTCCAAAGTAAGTTATTCTTCTGAGAATTATACAAAATGTGATTCAAAATATCTCAATGTGCTGTGTCTTTGCATATATAGTGTAGCCATATTTATTAATTTCTTAAAAATGTCAATAAGAAAGAGTCATAGAAAAGGGTAGCCTGTACCGTGCAAACAATATAAATGGAAATAACAATTTTATTCTTTGTTAAATGTTGCTTAACTGTTTTTTTTTTTAACCAAATCCAGGGAATTGTTATCTCAAAGGCTACTATTCATGTTCAATATACACAGATAAAGAATTGCACTCATGCCCTGACCGGTTTGGCTCAGTGGATAGAGCGTCGGCCTGTGGACTGAGGGGTCCCGGGTTCGATTCCGGTCAAGGGCATGTACCTTGGTTGCAGGCACATCCCCAGTGGGGGGTGTGCAGGAGGCAGCTGACTGATGTTTCTCTCTCATCGATGTTTCTGGCTCTCCATCCCTCTCCCTTCCTCTCTGTGAAAAATCAATAAAATATATTAAAAAAAAAGAATTGCACTCATATAGCTAAAAGTTAACTGCAATTAATTCCCAGTCTTTATATTTTACAATTAAACTCCCCTTGTCAGTGGTCTTTAGTTCTTAGCTTACTATTATTATTATTATTATTATTATTATTTTGTCCTTCAGTAAGTCCCTTATCTTAATAAGGAATGAGAAAAAGAAGAGGGTTGCTATCACTTGTCAGTTTTGCTATCATGTTTTAAAGCAGCTTTGCTGAAATGCCCAGAAGAACATAAATGAAAATTACTTGCAAAACCAATGTTTTTTAAAATATGTTTTTATTGGTTTTTAGAGAGAAGAAAGGAGAGGGAGATAGAAACATCAATAATGAGAGAGAATCATTGATCTGCTGCCTCCTGCACACCCTCCACTGGGGATCGAGCCCACAACCTGGTCATGTGCCGCCCTGACTGGGGAAAACCTTGACCTCCTGGTTCGTAGGTTGATGCTCAACCCCTGAGCCACCTGGCTGGGCAAAACCAATGCTTTTTAAATGTGACCCATACATTTAATGTATCTCTGTTATCTCTGTTCTTTGCGGAGGACTCACAGTCGTTTGTAGTATTCAGAAAGCGGAATGCCTGGTCTCCGTGCAGAGAGAAAGAAATGGAATTCTGTTTCTCTTTGTAAAAGTCTTCTCATATTTTTTATGAAATCAGTACTTACACTATGTAATATCAATGACTACTGACATTGGTAGTATTCTTGACTTTTTAAAAAAATTTGATTATAAGAACCAACTTTATGTTTTGGTCCCAGATTTTCCACATGACCTACGACCTGGCCAGCGCGGTGGTGCGCATCTTCAACCTCATCGGCATGATGCTGCTGCTGTGCCACTGGGACGGCTGCCTGCAGTTCCTGGTGCCGCTGCTACAGGACTTCCCCTCCGACTGCTGGGTGTCGCTCAACAAGATGGTTGTAAGTCCCTCCTGTTATGTCCCACTCTGCGTTTGCACTGCTCCACCAACAAGTTATCTGTTTCTGTTAGAATGATCTAATTTCCCCCATCAATGTTTAGAGAAAACTTAACTTTGCTTCCATGGATGGAAAATCATAAGTTATGTTTCTTTTCTACAACAAAATTTTATTTACGTGAAATGTTCCTGGGGATGGACTAGTATATGTTACAGCCTCTATTTTTAGATATCTTACTCTGGTATCTTGAGGCATTTTATTTCAAAGGTACAAGGTACAAACATGCACGCAAATAACCATAGTACAACATTCTTTTTAAAATGCCTACTCCTGCCCTGGCCGGTGTGGCTCAGTTGTTTGGGCATCTTCCCGTGCACGGAAAGTCTGACGGTTTGATTCCCAGTCAGGGCACATGCTCCGGTTACAGACTCGATCTCTGGTAGGCAACATGATGTTTCGCTCTCACATCGATGTTTCTGTCTCTCCCTCTCCCTTCTTCTAGCTCTAAAAATCAGTGGGAAATCTTTTTTTTTAAATGCCTACTCTTTAGAATAACTTATTTCTTTCAACTTGATTTTAGCATTTACTATATTGATGACATGCGGTGCTAAGCATTCTTAAACATACGGAGACATGTGCCTTAGTATAAAAGCAAATGAGATGGTTATAAGGTGCAATGATATTTCAAACAGTAATTCTTTCTAGGGAAAACTTCATGGCAAAGGTAGCATTTAAACTTTGCCCTTAAAGATATGAAAATATTTTTTAAATATGTGAAGTATACATTTGATTTATAAAGTTAAATATAACCATATTCACATTAAGTCTAAGAGCATATGTTTTGCTCTAAATAGTGCAACACTCACAAAAGAAGTGAAACAATAGTGAATATTTTTCATATATACATTCGCAAATATTTGTTCTATTTATGTTAGTTCTCATATTTTCTTCTAGCATTACATTTTATTTCTTTCTGTGTTTTCAATTAAACCTATTGGGGTAACATTGGTTAATAACATTATATGAGTTTCAGGTATACAATTTTATAATACAGTAGAGGCTGGGTGCATGACATTGGTGCACACAGGGGGTAGAGGGTTCCCTCAGCCCAGCCTGCACCCTTTAGCAGTCCAGGAGCTCTCAGGGGGATATCCAACTGACAGCTTAGGTCGCTCCCCACAGGGAACAGGTCTAAGCTGCAGTTGGACATTCTTAGCATTGCCTTGGAGGTGGGCTGCTGAGCTCACCAGTGGCTGAGCAGCGCTCCCCTTGTGGGAGCACACTACCACCACCCCCCCCGGGGGGGGGGGGGGGGCAGCTCCTGTGTTGAGCGTCTGCCCCCTGGTGGTCAGTGTGCGTCATAAGGACCAGTCTTTCCACCATTTGGTCAATTTGCATATTACCCTCTTATATAGGATTGTTTGTGTATTCAATTGTGTGCTCACTACCCAGTCTAGTCTCCTTTCATAACCTTGTGTTTGGCTGCCTTTACCCTTTTTATCCTTCCCCTACCCACTTCTTCCCTGGTAACCACCATTCTGTTGTCTGTATCTATTAATTTGTTTTCTGTTTCTTTGTTTGTTTGTTCATTCATTGCATTTTGTTTTACATCCCACACATGAGTGAAATCATATGGTTCTTGTCCTTTTTCATCTGACTTATATTTACTTAGCATGATACTCTCAAAAAATAACAATTGTCTTTATTAAAAGAGTATTTTGGGGTATCCATACAGTCCATATAACTGTGCAATTATAATGTAGGGCAGGGGTCCTCAAACTTTTTAAACAGGGGGACAGTTCACTCTCCCTCAGACCATTGGAGGGCCGGACTATAGTTTTAAAAAAAACTATGAACAAATTCCTATGCACACTGCACATATCTTATTTTGAAGTAAAAAAACAAAACGGGAACAAATACAATATTTGTATTTGCATGTGGCCCGTGGGCCGTAGTTTGAGGACCCCTGATGTAGGGTAATATACTATTTATTATATTTAGTGATAAAGCATATTTAATGAATAAAATGTAGTTTGGTTTTTCTTTAGATTGGCCTGCATGTTCTCCTTTGTGTGTGTGTGTGTGTTTAATCTCATATCATTAAACCTTTACTAGTATTGTGGCCTAGATGTTATACAAAATGTGTTTCCTGAATTTACAGTTTGTTTCTTGGGTCTTTTTTTTTGATTGCAGGTTTATTTGTGAAATTGAATTAATTTTTTTTGCAATTACTTAGCATTATTTCTATGTTTAACTCAAACATAGAGGATGGATAACATTTAAATTGATTTCTATGTTTAACTCAAACATTGAGAATGGGAAACATTTAAGTTGGTGTGAAGATTAGCTTATTTTTCACACCAAAAATATGTAAAATTGTGAATATTGGTGATAGGAAAGAGATAAAAACCATAAAAAAAGACATTTTCGTACCAAAAGAGAATCTTGATGGTGTCATTTACCTTGGATATATTATTGTCTGTCCTAAAGCTTTTGTGTTCTAGAAAACTTTCCATAACAACACAACAAAGCAGTACATTTACACACAAAAAGTCATAAAGGAAAAGTGAAAATCCAATGTAAGAAAAAAGCACCCTACACTTATATATCATGCTTAATATACACAACAGTATGCTCTCTTATTGGTCCTCAGAGCAACAGAGAGAGGTAAGCACTGTCCTCCCCTGTTTTTAAAGGTTAAACTAATTATCCAATGTCACACCACAAGTATGGATTGTAGAACCAAGGTTAGAATGCCAATCTATCTGATGCCACGATTTCTGTTCTAAACCACACTAGAATATTTTGTATGGTACAGATTACAAAGAACAGTTAAAAGTAATTATGAAAGCCCAGCCAGCATTGTTCAGTGATTGAGTGTCGGCCTATGAACCAGGAGGTTGTGGTTCAATTCCTGGTCAGGGCACATGCCCAGGTGGGTTGTGGGCTCGATCCCAATGAGGGGAATGCAGGAGGCAACTAATCGATGCAGGAGGCAGCTGATCAATGATTCTCTCTTATTATTAATGTCTCTCTCTCTCTCTCTCTCTCTCTTTCTTTTCCTCTCTGAAATAAGTAAAAATACATTTTTTAAAAAAAAGTAATTATGAAAGATGGAATCTTTAGTCACAACATACCAGTAGCAGTAGAAAGTCACTCTAAAATCAGCATTTGAGCTGTGAAACTAAAAAGTGACAACTGATATGAGATGTAGATATTGAAAAACAAAGTCAAACTGGGAAGGCAAACTTAAGGGGCCAGACGAGGAGGAGTGCAGATGACACTGGTCATTCTTGGTTATCAGATTAAAAGTTATGCATTGTCCATATGACATTGATACTAAATTGTTTATGAGAAAGTTTAGTGAATTCCTTCTGCCTTCCTTCTTTTCCACATCTTTCATTTTAAATCATTTATATCCTTAAATATTATTTTGAATCTTTCTTAACCATATTTGCATTTATAGCTATATCCTTAACTCTATATGTATATTTTAAAAATTCTTCTTTACCACATTTTGCATCTATATCCATATACAAATACTTTTAAAAATTCTCTTTAACTATAACCACATTCATATCTGTATTTTTATGTATACCAATATATCACTAGCTAATTATCCATATATGTCCTGTGATGAGAAATTCAGAGTTCATGTTATAACTATTCTGTATCTTTAATGGGTGATTTATTCAATATATTTTCCTTATATTAACTATTTCTAATCTGCATTTCATTCCATAGAAGTAGGTTCAGTTCCTCTCAGCTATTTCTTTTGCAATCTTTATAAGTTCATCACTAAAAGAATTATTAAATGTGTGTTTTTTTAAGTCAGTCAATACTGTGGTGGATTACTTGAATTGCTGAAATAGGAGATTTGACTGGCAAAATGCTACTTGAAATGGGATTAACCTTGCTTTGCATTTGTAATATTTGCTTTTCTTTTATTCAAGAAATGTTTGAATTATAAAATTCTAGCTGCATGAAAATCTTGTATTAGTGTGATAATTAATGTCTAATATAATTAATTTTAAAAATCTTGTCATTCCCATGGTATTTTGTGACTATGATTTAGGCATATCACACTAACATTGTCTTAGTTCATTATTAAAGGGATTAGACATAATGGTTTTTGGTTTAAATTACAAATATGAAATATTTATTTTAAGAATCTAAGAACATGAAAATTATGACACGTTTGAACTAACATTTTAATTTTGATGGCATTTAGGGAATGATTTTCCAGAATAAATAGAGAAGGATTTATAGCTAAATAATATGTTCCTGGGTCATGTTTCTCTCCTTGAAGTCTGCAAGTTTACTCTGAGGGATCCTACAAGTTTCCCCCAGCAATCTCATAAGCACTGGCAATAGTTTGAAAAGTTTCAACATGAGCATATTATGAACCTAGGATCAGCTGAATGCCCTAACTATGGAGTCTGGATATGCTTTTGTTGAAATGTGTTGTGTCATGAGGTGTTATTTAAAATAATTCTGGCTTATGGGTTAATAAATAAACAATCCATTTATACCAAATGAAAGCTAAATGATATATTAAATGTGGTGCAAAATTTTCACTGGAGTCAAAAGGAGAAATGAGTTGGAAAACTTAATCATTTGTTATATAGCCCATGGTTGTATTGTGTTAAGCTATGCACTCTGCAATAATTAGTGCCCTAACAGCACTATATTTACATTGTATGCAACTATCTGGTTTCAGCAAAACATCATCTGTCTCAGTAGATTTGTACTAAGATACATTTATTATTTTTTTAGTATTTGCTTTGTAAATTTCTTTTTGTTTTAATTTTATAAGAGCTATAAGGATAAGAAACATATTTCTAGTTTTATACTCATATTTGTTTGAGAAATATAATCAAAATATTTTAAGCCAAGTCAAGGGTCATACATTATGTTTTATTTTGTTGTGATTTGAAGGAATCTACACACTATTTCAACCTGAGATGCCACTCTAGAGGTCAGGTAATATGCCTTAGATGTATCCATATATCACACAGATCCGATGCCAACCTTGCCTAGGTTGCTAACAGTAAAATATTCATTGTTTATAATCAAGTGAGTAATTATCAACAGTATTTGAAAATTATGTATAAAGGAGTTATTATAGTATTTATGCATTTTCAATGTTCTTCTTTGGATGATTTTTACTTTGATAATTTTTACATCAAAATATATCTTCAAAAATAAGTAATCACTTGACCAACTCCTGGGAAATATACACAAAATTCATAAAATTTTAATGCTCTTCAGTTCTATATACATAAGATAACAATATATTCCAGAAAAAAAGTAAGCTGTATGAACCATATTGACTACGAATATCAGAGAAAAAAAGAGATATAAAATGTCTAGAGAGTCTAATTAATAAAACCTATGTAGAGAAAATAAAGGATTTGATTAGAAGATCTAGGTAACAATCCAATTTTGTTTTCTTCTGAGAGAATGTGTCAGGGACACTTACTGACAACCAAACAGTCACACTATGCAATTTTCCCAGCTCTCTTCCAGCTGAGTGGGGCCCTGTGATCAGTATGTTCAAGGGTCTCTGAATGGCTGTGTCATCTTTCATTTGCAGGTCTAAGCATGAAAAAGCTGGTGTGCGACCCTCCAGATTCTCTCTAGAGGCATGTGTTTTAATTGTCACCCACTCCCTGAGGTAGCTTATTCATCCTAACTCATCAAGATGACAGACTAGAAAGGGTAAACGCTGACAGAATTGAATGTAGAGACATGGATTCCAGAATTGCCTCTACCACTGAAACATCGGTGATTTCAGGCAAAGCACTGAAGTTCCTGTACTTCAGCTCTGAAACGAGTGTGTGTGTTTTTTTATTTCATTTAGGTCATCTCCCCAAGTGCCATCCTTTTGCCAGGCATGATCTTAAGCCCTGAACGCACAGTAGAGAATGAGACGAAGCCCCTGCCCTCACCAGTGCTCACATTCTGTACGGCTTCTAACTGAAAGCTAGAATTAAGAGCTTATCAACATGTAGGCTCTTCTCTGAAGGAATTTATAAACAAGTAGAATAGGAAATTACATGCGGAAGCCATTAATGCCAATTTGAATTGAGGCCTTATGAAATGTGTGCATAGCCCAGAGACCTCTGAACCAGGGCCTAGCCCTCTCTCTGCCTGCCAAGCCCGGGACACATGAAAACTCAGCCAGGCAGACAAGCCTCTTTTTACAATTTTTTCTAATTTAGCCACCCAGACAGTGCTACTTTTCTTCACTTCACAGAGTGGCATGTCCGTGGCAGCCGCCTGTGGCCTAAGATAAAGTCTATGCGTAGTATAAACTGAAGGTTGGGGGACACAAAGTGGGTAGACATTTATTTCAACTACTATCAGCTTGTTTGGGATCAGGAAGCTTGGGCAAATGGGGATTGAGACACGTCAGTCACTTCCAGCTCAAACACTGTTATAGTCACCACAGGCACACTGGGGCACTAGAGTAGGAAGAGTTTGTTGGCATCTACTTTAAGGGAATTATTTGGGGGGAAAAAAGGAATATATATCATTCATTTGCAAGTTTCCATACCCAAGCAGAATGTTGAAAACTAGGATTATTGTATTATCTATTCATACTCTAGCAAATATACAAAGACAAAGTTAAAATTGGTTCACTTTTTCTTTTAGAAAGCCCAATGAACTATTTAGATAATGATTGATTAAAATAATATAACGGATAATATAACTAAAAATGAAGCTAAAATATCTTAATTGAAAAGATATGTCCTCTCTTGAGGTGTAGCAATGTATTGCAGATCTGTAATTCTATAAATTAGGAATTGTGTTAATACATTGTTGATTTTTTTCTAAATAGAATGTATTGCCACAGACTATTTTAAAGTCCTGATAAAAAGTAACTAATTTGCTGACAAGTCACTATGTAGCTCTACTGAAAAAAAAATGCATTCATAGGTCCTATGAGTTATAATAACAAAGTAGGTTAGCAGCCTGCTGAGTACAGTAGTTCTCCTTCACCATCCAATTTCCTATTTCTGCCTAATAGGAAAACCAGCCTGGTGCCTGCTCTCTATTGAATAGAAACCTCATCACAAAAGAAACAAGTCGCCTACTGTGTTCTTCCTTCTCAGACATGTACTCAGTTATGGGAACAATCGTATGGAAATGAGTTCTAATCTGGTCTTTTGTTTTCAAATGAAATATGTATGAGAGAAAAGTGAATTATCCTTCCCTCTAAAGAAGGATAAAGGGTATTACTTAAATTACATATTGGCCAAGACTACATGAAGTGGCCTTACCAGTACCAAGACTGATACGGAAGTTTCAAATGTGTTTGTTCTTCTTATATAGACCAGCTCTTCAGTATTAAGCAACAAATAGCTAGAAGCAGCACCATTCTTGCCAACTAGCATAGCCAATTTATCAGATAAGACCTTAGGAATATGTAGTAGAATCATTAGCTGGTCTTCTCTATACTTTAAGGTATAGTGATGTGTCCAGTGAGGCTAAAGTTAAATACTCTTCTACCATCACCAGCCAGGTGCCTCAGAAACTGGGCTCCATCTCAGTGAGACTTAACACCAGGCCTCCCTGAATAACCTGTTGTCTCCTACTCCATGTATAGAGCTATGAGCATATCCATCTGTGGGCTCTAACCATTTACTTTAACTGTCTAAGCTAGATAAAGATGAAAGATTACAGAAGAAAGTTTGAGAATTCCCCATCATATCTTTGTAATTCATAAAAAGATATATAATCATGAACCACTGTACAGTCTATGTCAGGGGTCCTCAAACTTTTTAAACAGGGGGCCAGTTCACTGTCCCTCAGATGGTTGGAGGGCCGGACTATAGTTTAAAAAAAACTATGAACAAATTCCTATGCACACTGCACATATCTTATTTTGAAGTAAAAAAACAAAACGGGAACAAATACAATATTTGTATTTGCATGTGGCCCACAGGCCGTAGTTTGAGGACCCCTGGTCTATGTATTCCAATATCTTTTTCTAGAATATAAGATCAAAAAACATTTTCTCTAAATATATTCTAAAGATAAAAGTAGATATTGATTATGATAGCTACTTATACTGTCCACCAAAGCAATCGTATATATACCGAGCACCTGTGTTAGCCTTTGCCATTGTGATCAGTGTGGTCATCTAAGATCTTTATGCCTGCAAGTTAGGGAAGGGCTTCGGGTAGAAAAATCTTTAATTTCAATTGTATTCAAATGAGGATATAATTCAGTTTGATGATCTCAATTTACACGAACTATATTTTTGTCCTTTAGATGTTTTTTTTTTAAAAAAATTATGTCCTAAGTCCAGCTATTGATTCATATTTATAAAAACTTATTTAGTTTAATGGAATTATAAGATGCTTGGGAAAATACCATTTCAGGTGGTACCCATTGCTAACTCCACACTACTCCCAAGTTGAAACTAAATAATTAATGCTCCATTAAATGATGATTATATTCTGTCCAGCACTTTTGTAATTCAGCTCTCAACTATCGTACCAATTCTTTAAAAAAAAAAAAAAGGCGGGGGAGAAGTTTGGCATAGGTCAGTAATCAGTAAATATTAGGTAAATGAAATTAAAGATTTTATTAATCTTCAACTTTTAAAGATTTTATTCATGACTTCTCCTGAAGGTACTTTTACATGCAAATATCAATGAATACATACATTATGAATTAAGAATGAGATACTAAACATATCTGTCAAAGATCAAGCAGGAAGTTAGTGACTGAACTGGATCTAAGATAGCATCTAAGTAGGGAAAAGTTGATGGAATTTAGTGATAGTTGGAGCAAAGACCAATAAATGATGGAGTGTAAGTGGAATACCTTTAGTCTTATGTAAGGACGTCTTCTGTGAAGGTGAATTATTTTAAATTGAGTATAAACTCTAGGGAAATTGAACTCAAAGTCACTACTTTGGTACTCTAGGTGAGCCCAGCTCCCTGGCCCATGCAAAGTGCACCTTAAGGTGATGGTATCATGAAGAAAAGATGGTGGACTGATTGCACAGGATCTTTCACAAACTGTGAAAATTGGGATGAACCACTTGTCCATGGTGTAGGTAAATAATGTGTGAATTTATAGACAGGACAATGGAAATGCTGGAAATTACAGCCTGGATGTTGATTGCAAGCAAGACTCTGCATCCTATATAATAAAAGGCTAATATGCAAATAGACTGAACAGTGGAACAACCGGTCACTATGACACACACTGACCACCAGGGGGGCAGACGCTCAATGCAGGAGCTACCCCCTGGTGGTTAGTGCGCTCCCAGAAGTTGGGCTGATGGCTGGCGAGCATGGCGGCAGTGCCGGGAGCCTCTCCTGCCTCCATGGCAGCGCTAAGGATGTCTGAATGCTGGCTTAGGCCCGCTCCCCGTCAGTTGGACATCCCCTGAGGGCTCCCGGACTGCGAGAGGGCGCAGGCCGGGCTGGGGGACCACCCCCCTCCCCAAGTGCACAAATCTCATGCACTGGGCCTCTAGTTAAATTATAAAAGAAATTAATTGTGAGCACTGAGAAAAGGCAGTGTGTGGTCAAAACAAGCACTTGTTTAATAAAGCCAAATCATAACCAATCTGC
Source organism: Myotis brandtii (assembly GCF_000412655.1). Taxonomy (NCBI): domain Eukaryota; kingdom Metazoa; phylum Chordata; class Mammalia; order Chiroptera; family Vespertilionidae; genus Myotis; species Myotis brandtii. The sequence continues at coordinate 1,304,899 of NW_005362626.1, read as the reverse complement.
CTTTTTTAAATTCTCTCTTCATTTGTAGATAACTTATCATGGGAGGAAAAAAGATTGTTGAAAACTTAATGTACATATACCAGTCCACTGTTTATTTTCTAAAATGATCATTAGACTAATACAAACAGTTTATACAATGCTTTCTACAGATTCTTCGTCATATCTTAACAAATAATTGGATTAATAGAATATTGAATTGAGTGGGTTAATAGCTGGTTGAGTGAGTGTTTGTGTTTTTTTTTTGCTCCCATACCCCAAGGTGCAGATTAATAGATAGATATCTACATAGAAGATGTGTGTACCTCTGTGGGTTATGACATTTTTTCAACATAATAATCCAATGTCTTTTCAACATATTAATAACACCCTAGTTGCAGTCACTGAAGATGCAGCTAACAGAAATCAAAAGAGAATGCTGGGTTATAGACTCACTTTCAGGAAGGTCTTGTTAAAAAGAATGATGAACTGAGTCTAATAGAATGGAATTTTTATGTGGCAGAACAAAAGGTCTTTAATAATGTCAGAAAAAAAGGCAAGGGACAAGTACGGGAATCAGGCAAGGATGTGATAAATACAGAGGGTTTTAGTGGCTATAGTTTCAATATCCTATATAATAAAAGCATAGTATGCAAATTGTCCTCTTGACCCGGCGGTTATTGGGAGTTTGACCAGGGGACAGGGCCGGCCGGGGAAAGGGAGGGAGGCCCCGGCTGGTGGCAGCGGCAGGAGGAGTTGGGGGTGGGGCGGGGGGAGAGGGAGTACCTGGCTGGCATCCAGCAGCTGCTAGGGACCCTACCAGTGCACGAATTTAGTGCACCGGGCCACTAGCATATCAATAATCAAGACCCATATTAACTAGAAAATTTTAACCAACAGTATTTTTACAAGAAAATATTTAGTTTAATTTGTGGCCTCCAGTTATAAGAATTTTTAATTCTACAGGCAATTATTTTCTGACCAAAAGGTACCTAATTATATCTTTGAAAGGTAAATGCTCACTGGTTATCTACTTTTATTCCTGACATGATGCTTTTAAACTAATTTAGAGCCATTTATAAATTTTTTCGTATGTAAGATAAATTAAGGATTTTGTGACATGTCAATAATTAACTTGTTTTTCAATAACCACTTTTTCTCAAAGAACTCTCTTGATTATTTGACAGAGCATTTAAGTATTAAGAAAGCACTAAAGTGCGCCTGCAGGTTGTAAAAACCCATGAAGAGTCTGCCAGGGAGAATGGAATCCCGCCAGATTGAACAAAAGAGATGCCATTATCTTTACACAGAATCTTTTCAATTGTATAAACAGGAAAGGGGCTCATTGCTTTGCAATGTGTTTTTCTTTGCAGCGTGTCTCTTAAGGTGTAGCAGAATTTAGTTCATAAAACTCTATCCCTCTTTATGATAGATCACAGGGATAAACTCCCTGAGAAACTTAGAAGTATGCAGCCCTCCTTCAAAAAACCGTTAACATCTTATAAGTATTTATTCTATTTTTATTTATTACTAGTAATAAGAAAAATCTTTAAAATTATAACAAAAATATTATCCTGGATTAAATTAATCATTTGCCAGCTTCCATTTAGAGCACAGAGAAAAAGATGGACTTACTGTTTAACTTGCAGGAAGTAAGAAGTTGCATATTTCACAATTGACTTCACCCAAAATAATGCCAAACCTTACATTGTGATGCAGCTGCTTGTAAAGTTGCTGATTATTTTCATTGCTATCAAGTTATGGAAAGTTGAACCTACAGCTTCCCCAAAAATGCTTATGTCTTTATTTAGAGATAAAATAGATAATAAATAAGTTAATTCATTCTCCCTCTATGAATTTTAATTTGTGAAATTACATTTTCTAGAGGATGCAGAGCAAACCTTAGTGAGAAGGGTTAAATCTATATGAAATAAACAACTGGTTAACCAAACATCTGTAACACATCTGATTAATATTAATAAAACACAATTAATCAAAGCCTTAAACAGCCTTACTTTTTTTCACATTTCCCAATAGCTTAATGAAAAAGAGTTCCGTGGCAAGAGAAATGAGGAAAGTGTCTGAGATTTATTCAAAAAAATAATTCTAGTAGAGAATTAATGCAGGTTTAGCCCAACCCAGTGCCTGAGGCTATGCTTCTTTGTAGCATAAAACAGTTGACTATACAATGGTGATCCCAAAAAATCTTACATGTCAAATAGTTATTTAATATTGTTTATAATATTCCAGTTACCATGACAGAAAAGAAAAATCTTTCACCAGCTTTTGAAACCAAAAAAATACCCTATTACTAGCAGGATCAACTAAGTTAATAAAAATAATTAGAAAATGTTATTCTCTAAAAATACTATTTAATATATAAATTTGACTGCACATAGAACATTCTTTCAAAGGCTCTTGACGACTTGAGGCTATCAAATGAAATTAACTTTTGAAAAATAGATTTTTTTAAATGAAGTCCAATTTGGTCAAAGGATATTACCCAACCATTGTCTGACCCAATTAAACTGATTTCAAAATGGATAGCAAACTTAAATGCCTACAGGAGCCAATCTAGTGATACTGATGTGTGAATTAGACCAAGCGTAAGAAGAAAAGCAGCTGCTTGCCTCTGGTGACCAAGGGACACAGCTGCTCCTCAAATCGAGCTGATGATCATCAGGTGGAAATTCATGCCCAATGGTGCCCAGCAGACCTTCAGTTTCCAACTTCTGAAATCAATCAGTTAGTTCATAAGGTTGAAACCAGGAATATGGGCTTTGTCACTACAAGTATTGGTGTCTTCCTTCAGACTCAGGCCCTCACAGAATTTCTACTTTCTCCCCATTTACAAAGGGGGAAAAGCAATTAAGGAAAGGCACTAGGAAAAAATGAGAGAAAGGGGATTTGTCTGCATTAATGGTTCAGTCTGGACTTATCACACCGCTTACATGATTTCAATTTCTTTTACATGAATTAATTGGTTTGACAATTTCTCTAAATGATATGATAAATTATCAAAAAGTTATGATTTGAAAAAACTGGCCTTGACAAAATACATAAGTAAAAAGGCAAGAACATTATTAATTCAGCACTGTTCACGAGAATTCTTTATCGTTGCAAGGGGAAAATAATGCAATTTTGGTATGAAAAACGGTAAAAAATTCACCACTTGGATTCTGTTGCGAAGGGTTTTCTCAAAATTAAAAGCCATGGTCTTCACTTCCCCCATTGCCTACTACTGAGAAATACCTGGTGAGCAACCCATTAATTAGTAAATCAAGACCTAGAACTTCCCTGCAGCTAGAACCATAGTTACCTGACTCAGGGGACCTGCAATTCAAGCTTTAGACTCTAAATATTCCAGATGAAGAAGAGCTTTAATAAAGATGATTATGCAGCATCATCCTTATGTCAGTAATAAAATAAAAAAATATATCCAGCATCTTAACTTTATCATAAAGAAGATTCCTTCTGTTGTAAGGATGTAGTGTTCAGGCTGGACTGAAAAAGACTTGGAGAAGTGTGCTGTATATACAATTAGGTGTAATCCCCCTCACCCCATACCGCAGGACTAATTTGCACCCATTTATTGTCATTAACTTGGGAGGCACTAGTAGCATTTATGGATCATCTACCTACCTACCTTTTTTTCTTTTTGAGTGACTATTTTTGTACCTGCTGATGGAAAATAGATTGATAATAAAACAATGTCTTGCCCTCATGGTTGTCTTTTTTTCCAGGAAAATAGAAAATAAACAAAATAAAGAGCTGTAAAGGATAATTCCAGGCAGCACAATCCTATTAAAGGAATCCAAAGCAAGAGAACAGAACACAGTGACCTGGGTCAAGCAGATCTATTTAAGACAGCATGGTTTTTAGATGCCACCTCTGAAAAGATGGCATCTGAGCCAAGAACTCAAAGAAATGGAAGAATGAGTTACGCAGATATCGGAAAGGCGAGACATCCAGGAGGAAGGGACAGCCTGTGCAGAGCTGACTGGTGGCTGGAGAGATGATGTTGGAAGGGTACCCCCAGGCCAGCGAAGTCACAGCGGGTCTTGGAGATTTGGGGACTTCTGCTCTGTGACAGGAGAAGCTAAATGAGACCCAGTTTTTTGAGCTATGAGAGCCCCTTCCAGGGCAGACAGGACCCAGAGGAGGGAATCCGATGTTCTTATTTCCCAGGGGAAATTAGAGTGCCAGGCACCGAGGTGCAAGTGTGGGAGCAAATGTCCTAGCAAGTCGGCAGCAAGGAGGTGGTTGGGACAGAGCAGCAGAGCCCGGAGCAGCGCAGCACTGGGCTGTGTGCGATTGAAGCTCAGGCAGGCGGGCACAGCACCAGGTGGGCAGCAGCCCGTGATCTTGACCTGAACTAGGGAGGTCTGGCAGTGGGGCAGCAGCCGCTGCCCCCTGGGAGGGCAAGAAAGCACCCGTGGGCTGCATAAGTAAGTCAGACTGATTTGAGAAGACGTGTGACATATTCCCTGGCAATGTGGGTAGAAGACAGGCCTAAGTGTCTTTGGTCATGAAGGTGGGAGAACAGCTAAGTAGTTAATTTACTAGTAGATATAAACATTATCAGACCTCATGTATTCTAGGGAGAGATCATTTTGGGAGATTCATTATTTCATTATGTTAGGCCGTCAACAAATGTTTACTGATTGTCGGCTCTGCACCCAGCACCGTGGTCAGTCCATTATCCTGCCCTGGGAGGCCTCTGTCCTAATTGAACTTGGTACTATAAAAGGAATAAATGAGGGTAAGCTCCATTTCTTCAAGTATCACGTTTAGTGAAGAGAAACCAAAACAAATGTTGGATGTGTGGCCGTCTCGAATCTCCAGTGAAGTTTGAGCTCTTTGATTTATGTTTTTGTCATCAGTATTTGAGAGTCTCCACATTTATTCCAAACTGAAGCTGATTCTTAGTCAACATGTATAATGATATCAGATGTTAGTATTTGATTTTTCTTTTTACCTTCTTTTAAATCTCCTTTAAATATCCCTACTTCCGGGAAGTCCTGTTAAAGAAATCTGTGTACTTGCATTTATATCAAATGAGGTCTTTGAAAATCCATTCTAAAATGCTGCTATGATTATAAAAATCATATCCTGTGATCTGCTTTAACTGGAGAGGACCTTCCATGTCCCTGTGAGCCACGTTCTCTCTCTTGTCTGCTCATGGATTGATGCGGGGTACCCAGAATAACGTCATGGAGATAAAATGGAACTCTCGTTTTAAGGGAGATTTCAATTGGACTCGTTTTCCTCTAAAGAGACAAAAGATAATATTCACATGATTTTCCATTTTAACGTATTATATTTCTTTATTTTCATTTGATAGAAAAGAAAACTTACTAAAAAACATTAAATTAATGTATTTAATTTGAAGGCTAAGGTATCATTTGGCCCATTACGTTTCCCTGATATATTTTCCTTATTTAAAATTTGATTTTTAGCAAATGTGCACTATAGTCACCTGATATGTCTATGGAATTGTATTCTGTGTGAACCTTTGGAATTGCAATAGTGTCGGGGCACATGTCCTACAGAGCAGATTCCATGTGTCTCTAGAGATGTTACAGAGAGAGAGATTGAGAGAGAGGGAGGGAGGGAGGAAGGGAGAGAGGGAGGGAAGGAGAGAGAGAGAGAGAGAGAGAGAGAGAGAGAGATTGATTTGAGCATCATAATTCAGTTCAAGGAATTGGCCCCCTTTTGGTGTTTATCTCCTCCCTCCATCACCTACCACTTGTCTGAGGAGGGGAAGCGACACTGAACTGAGAAGGAAACATTCCGTAGTGACCTTGCAGTGACATTCTGATGGACCACTGGTAGCTGAGTACATAGAATAATCAATATGTTAAATGGAGATAGTGCTTTATAAAAATGTAATGATGCGGTAGGAAGGCGCAGCGATTATCCATTGAAGCATATCTTCTAGTCATGCAGGAGAGTTACAGTTTCCTGACCAAGGCAAGATGCTCCTGAACCCGAGGAGTTCAGATCCCCACAGAATTCTCTCATGTGATGGCTGTTGTATTGGTCATTTGGTGCTGTGCATGGTGATGCTCACAGAGGTTGCTATGAAAGAGACATCACTTAAAGGCACATTCTTCCCAGGGCTAGGGCTAGAAGCGTCGTATTAGATACACCAAATTGAAGGGAGTGTTCTTCTGCTGTGTGGCCCTTTTCTTGGTCACTGTGCTTGCTGTATGCTAGGAGCCCCTATGTGCTCCTGATGTCATTTAGTCCTCTCCGACCCCACAGCGCACATTGCGGGTCCCAATTTTATAGCGAGGCAGCTGGACTCTGAGTTGTTAATGTCACCACTGTACATTGAAGAGCTGAGGTCTAACTCTGGTGTGTCCAGTTCGAATCCTCCAAAGCTCTTTCTGGGCTTAGCTATTTTCCTCAACATCTGGAACTCGGTCAGATATTCAGGGTCCTAGTCTGCTTAGCCTGCCATAAGAAATACCATGCACGGGGGGTTAAACCACAGGTATTTATTTCTCACAGTTCTGAAGGCTGGGGAGTCCAAGATCCAGGTGTCAAGTTATAGAAATAAGCCATTCATAAATTTTACATTGTACACTATTTCTGACTGGAATGATGAAATCTCACTGTCCTGCTTCACCCCGCCCACGATGGGTGTGTCCAGCTTATCTGTATTCACTGCCCACCAGTCAGTCACTCAGTCACCATATTGGTGATCAGATCCACTGTCCTGGCATCGCACTACTATGGTTAAGTAGCCTTTGTTTTACTTAATCATGCCTCATTCACCTAACTTCCATTACAGTATATCACTATAATTGCTCCATGTTATTATTAGTCATTGTTGTTGATCTCTTACTGTGCATAATTTGTAAATTAAATGACCAAGGCAAGATGCTCCTGAACCCGAGGAGTTCAGATCCCCACAGAATTCTCTCATGTGATGGCTGTTGTATTGGTCATTTGGTGCTGTGCATGGTGATGCTCACAGAGGTTGCTATGAAAGAGACATCACTTAAAGGCACATTCTTCCCAGGGCTAGGGCTAGAAGCGTCGTATTAGATACACCAAATTGAAGGGAGTGTTCTTCTGCTGCGTGGCCCTTTTCTTGGTCGCTGTGCTTGCTGTATGCTAGGAGCCCCTATGTGCTCCTGATGTCATTTAGTCCTCTCCGACCCCACAGCGCACATTGCGGGTCCCAATTTTACAGCGAGGCAGCTCGACTCTGAGTTGTTAATGTCACCACTGTACATTGCAGAGCTGAAGTCTAACTCTGGTGTGTCCAGTTCCAAGCCTCCAAAGCTCCTTCTGGGCTTAGCTATTTTCCTCAACATCTGGAACTCGGTCAAATATTCAGGGTCCTAGTCCGCTTAGCCCGCCATAAGAAATACCATGCACGGGGGGTTAAACCACAGGTATTTATTTCTCACAGTTCTGAAGGCTGGGGAGTCCAAGATCCAGATGTCAAGTTATAGAAATAAGCCATTCATAAGTTTTACGTTGCACACTTTTTCTGACTAGAATGATGAAATCTCACTGTCCCGCTTCACCCTGCCCACGATGGGTGTGTCCAGCTTATCTATATTCACTGCCCACCAGTCAGTCACTCAGTCACCGTATTGGTGATCAGATCCACTGTCCTGGCAACGCACTACTATGGTTAAGTAGCCTTTGTTTTACTTAATCATGCCTCACTCACCTAACTTCCATTACAGTATATCATTATCATTGCTCCATGTTATTATTAGTCATTGTTGTTGATCTCTTACTGTGCATAATTTGTAAATTAAAATTTATCAGAGGTGTGTGTGTCTGGGGAAAAGCAGATGATATGTAGGGGTCAGTGCTATCTTTGGTTTCCAGCATCCACAGAGTGGAGCACGCTTCTGCTGGTACCTGGGGATACTGTATATGATGGCGCTAACACTTCATTCTTTTTCTTTTCATAGTTTCAAAAACTCAGTGATGCCCACTCTGTCGGGTTGTTGTGATATTTATAAACACTGTCTATAAACGAGCACATCTGGCAGCGTCAGCACTCGAAATATTAGCCGTTAGCAACATGGTCCTGTAGACCAAACTGTGGCAAAGCTGGCTGTTTTAAACTCACCCTTGCTGTTTGTCATGGTTCAGACATTGGCCAAATACCTCTCACCCTAAACCTCTGCAGGCTGATGATCGTCTTGTTTAATTTATCCTCTGGAAAGTCTCACCTCTCTGCCTCCAGCCTATCTGTACTTGAACTTCTGTTTTCTGTCGATCTGAATTTTGTTTCACGTTCCCTCTGGATTCCTACTGACTAAGTTCTGTCCAATGTGCAACGAATAACAGTCTACTTCACCTCCGGTGCTGCCCGGGATGTCACTCCAGCACCGTGTGAGTCTTTGGAATTGACGTGGTGCAGGGCAGACTCCCACTGTCCCTCTAGGGAGGTTACCAATAGACGTAAACTTGTACACCTTTAGAATAATAAAAATGCTACCACTTTCTCCACAAACCATTACTTTGTGTCACAAGGCTCCAATGTTAAGTATATAAATCTCTCATAAGCAACTTAAAATTTATTCTTTTATTCTCTCCGGAGAAGTGAAAAGTCCCTGATGCCTGCTGAATGTACCTCGTAGGAAGCGAGGAGCTCACCCTGTGGTACTCTGTCACGGGGACACCGGGAACACCACTCCCAACGGTCAGCTAATGCACCGCCTGGGTTAACGCTCCCCCCACCCAGATCATGTTGGTTAGGCTGGAGGGTGAACCAACAGATTTCATAATGTTCTCCTCTGTGATATTATTTTTTCCAATTTGAATGCAGGCATTGAACAGACATTAACTGAGCACCTACTATGCACCAGGCAGGTGTTGTCTTACACGCAAAATGAAGAAAGACATGTTTTCCATTTTAGCTTCACTTCAAGTTAGGAAACCAAATCATTTGAAAAGTGTGTTTCCTGAATATTTCAACCTTCAGCAAAGCACCTGAAAATTGCATGTTTTACTGGCTAGCCACAAAAGAGGAGGTAGGAAGAGAAAGGAGTACAGGCGGCTACACCTTAGTGCCCAGTCTGTACTTGAACTTCTGTATTCTGTCGACCCGAATTTTGTTTCACGTTCCCTCTGGATTCCTACTGACTAAGTTCTGTCCAGTGTGCAAAGAATAACAGTCTACTTCACCTCCAATGCTGCCTGGGATGTCATTCCAGCACCGTGTGAGCCTTTGGAACTGACGTTGTGCTGGGCAGATGAGGTGCAGGGCAGACTCCCACTGTCCCTCTAGGGAGCTTACCAATAGACCGTAACTTGTACACCTTTAGAATAATAAAAATGCTACCACTTTCTCCACAAACCATTACTTTGTGTCACAAGGCTCCAATGTTAAGTATATAAATCTCTCATAAGCAACTTAAAATTTATTCTTTTATTCTCTCCGGAGAAGTGAAAAGTCCCTGATGCCTGCTGAATGTACCTCGTAGGAAGCGAGGAGCTCACCCTGTGGTACTCTGTCACGGGGACACCGGGAACACCACTCCCAACGGTCAGCTAATGCACCGCCTGGGTTAACGCTCCCCCCACCCAGATCATGTTGGTTAGGCTGGAGGGTGAACCAACAGATTTCATAATGTTCTCCTCTGTGATATTATTTTTTCCAATTTGAATGCAGGCATTGAACAGACATTAACTGAGCACCTACTATGCACCAGGCAGGTGTTGTCTTACACGCAAAATGAAGAAAGACATGTTTTCCATTTTAGCTTCACTTCAAGTTAGGAAACCAAATCGTTTGAAAAGTGTGTTTCCTGAACATTTCAACCTTCAGCTAAGCACCTAAAAATTGCATGTTTCACTGGCTAGCCACAAAAGAGGAGGTAGGAAGAGAAAGAAGTACAGGCGGCTACACCTTAGTGCCCACAAACAATACATTGACTATAACATGGTCTCATCAGCAAGTTGTGCATAAAGGGTGTTATTGGGGATGTCACTGTGATCTGAGCTTTTTTAAATGAAAACTCCCCTAGCTATAAAACAGACTTTGATAAACAGAGTTTGGTCTACTATACTCCTTTAATTATCCAGGGGTAATTTACTCATTCCTGCCTTTATTTCTTTCTCCTGTATCAACCCCAGGCAAAATTTGATTTTCAAAAGTTGCAGAGTGGTAATAATGCATGAACTTAATAATATATGAGAGATATTAAATCATTACAAACCATACACAATGTTTAATATAAAAATGTGCAATTGCCTTCATTACTAGTAAATCAAAATTAGTAATTAAATCTTATACAAATCAGCTGTTAACCACTCGTTATACAATGTATACTAATATAATACGTTTTTACAAGTTCATAAGGAGACCATGGTAAATTAAAGTGACTTGAATATTTTTTTAAATGAATGTTTCTTCATTGCTTTAAGTTAGCACTAAAGTGATAAAAAAAAAAAAAGCAGATATTCTGACCAGAAGGGAAACAATGACCTTCATGACTCTTGACAAGAATAACCAAAATTTTAAATTAGAGAAAATTCAAAACGTATTAGCACTAACCGCAGAAATGAATCCATAGCAGAAAATGTGAAACAGGCTAAAATCATTTCTAAAGTCAAATTTCACAATGTTGCTTCATTTTTACAGAGTGAGACTATGTCGAATAGTACTCTTGTTGTTTGCCATATCCACAAGTCATGTTTCTACTACGTTCCAGGAGCTTTGCATGTGGTATCCATCTCATTTAACCCTTGAGGTGACTCTGCACGTATTACTCACAGTCTTATAAAGGACAGCATGGGCTCTCAGGGATGAAATGGCCTCCTCACTGTAACACAGCCAGCAAGAAGCCAACCAAGAATTTTACTTAAGAGCCATCTCACTCCAAAGTGCATGCTCTTTCCATCGTAATTTAGACTTTACAGGACGAAGACATAATGTTCTGCCTCAGATAATGCCCAGAAATTTTGAAAATGGAAAGTGATCAAGTACTACCTCCATACAATCTTAGAAAAGCAGGATTTGTTCATAGAGCCAGAACATGAAATACTTCTTTGTACTTCAAATGACTTAGCAACAACACCATCACATATTGTACCATAATTTTAATCAGGTAGTTTCATCAATGGTAATGAATCAACATTTTTGTGGATTAAGGATTAACTTGAAAGTATTACCAGAGAGGAGAGGTCCTCATTTCCCTTGGTTGCTAGTGGGGGTGGATTTCTAGCGATATCCTGAGAAAAAGAATTTTCTGAGACTCTTATGGGAGGATACCATATTGTAGAAAGTTTTTTTACTGTGGAATCAGACCTCCAATTTCCAAGGATTCACTTCCCTCACTCCTGCTGAGGAAGAAGTCCCATTTTGCCTTTAGCAGGGCTAAAATCAAAGTCAGGGCCCAGAATTGCTTTCCATGTCTGCATGGTCCAATTCAGCATCAGCTGGTTTAATTTACGTTTCCCCACTGTTGTCCATCAGTCCATTGCACGTGGGGCCTCAGGGATTAAATGGCCTCCTCAATTTCAAACAGCTATGGGTGAATGCAAGGAGACCAAGAGCGAGCCAAAAGCACAAAAGCAATAGGAGAGAGAATTCTTTTGTTTAGGGGATTGTGTGTTCCCAAATTGTCATGGCTTTGCAGTGGCCCCGCCCATTCTGGCCAACCATCTCTGTCCCCAGGTTTGACCAAGTGGCAAGTACCTTCCCTAATCACCCAGCTTCACTGTGCTTGAGTCTATCTCCCCTTTGATGGACCCCTTCCCCCAGTGATCTGCAGGGAATGGGCGAGTATTCCCTGGGGAGTGTGAAATTGCAGCTTCCTGGTGAAGCTGCCCAAATGACATGCCTATCATGCCTGGCCTTCCCTTTATTCCTTTCCTATTACTAATAACTAGCCAATTACAATTATATCATAGTGTTTTTCTAGTTTATATATCAAACTTCCAGATGACCTACATTCTTTACAAGCATGTTATGCTTTGTTTTAATTGTAAAGATTTTAAAAAATAACTTGTAGTCTGTATGCACACATGAAAATAAAAACAATTTAGTGGAACCATACATTTGCTATACAGGTTCATATCTTAGAAATATCTTAGTTTTGCAACACCAATAATTGAACCAATGTCATGATTAAGACAATAAATTTTGTTCACACATGATGTCTCCAAAAACTATAACTTGGTCAGATCTAACCAAACACCTGGTGTTTGCAAGAGAATTTGCAAGAGAAAGTAGAACTATCTAAAAATGAAAGGCTGAATAGATTATAGAGAACACAGAAATATTCAGAGACCTGGGGGAGAAGCAAAAGAATGTCTCTCAGCAGAGCAATTATAAGGCTTAAATGTTAACCCTGAGCACAGCAAATTGTGGAAGGTTTTTATTTAATGATTCCTTTAACTAAAAGCTGGGTTTGAGACCACTGTTCACAATTTTTTTAAAGATATGACAGTGAATAACATTCTGGGGACAGCCAATAGGTTTGTGTGGGTTTGTTTGTTTGACATTTAAGGGTAGACAAGTGTGATGTATTCAGTTCTTGGTATCTTGGAAACAGGAAGCTGTAAAAAGCAATTTAGGAAGAAAACATGCTAAGAAAAAGAGAGCTGACCACTGTGTAGGAGTCAGCTCAGAAAACACTGGTATGCCAAGCACACCCAGTATGAGAAAAATGAATGAGTAGACGGTAGCAATAGAAATTATTTTTCTTTTGAGTTATTTATTTAATCTACATAAATGCATTTATTAATTGAGATATAAAATGCTAAAGCTATACTTCCGTATTTCAGATAAATTGTCAACATCATTAGCAATAAACAAAGTGAAATATGTATTCTGGGCTTATGTTAAGTTTATTAAAGAAAACAAATTCCCAAGTGCAATTTGGAAAATAATTTAACAATATTTTTAATTTAACAGTAACATTCTATGCCATGTAATACAGTGAAAGTAAAAATTTTCTCCAATGTTTGAGACATTTTGGCGAATTTGTGTTTTCCCCTCTAACTTTTAGGTGACCTTACTCAGGCGATAAATATCGATTTCCTAATTTCAACAAAAGCCATTAGCACTTGGTTTCTTGGTGTATTCATAAAAGCACAGGGATTACTATGTTGAGGTATTTTTAATCACAATTTTAATGTTTATTCTTATCATTTTAAAGTACTTTTTATAAGCAATGAACTTGGCCAGGTCAGGGAATTAAGTGATAGAGAGACATAGTTCGAACTGTAGCTGGGAAGACAAGAGGAAAATAGAAGCATGCAATTTACAGAAAACCCCAGCAGATCCGTGGCGGATGCTTTGGAGTCAGGCATCGGGAACTCTTACGGAAGCTGTGGTGGGCCAGATCCTGCATAAGTCCTGGCGGACAGTGGCGAGCAAGTGAGTTTTTCTTTACAAATAAAAATTATTATAGGATGGTAAGAAAATATTGTTAAGGAAGAGGTGAAAGTTGAGCTGAATTTTGAATGATGGGGTAGAATTTAAATTTTCAGAAAGGAAAGAGAGCCTTCAAGCATGTAGAATGTAGTGAGCAAAAATATTCCTTAGACTGAGAAAAAGAATTTTCTGAGACTCTTATGGGAGGATTCCATATTGTAGAAAGCTTTATTATTGTGGAATCATACCTCCACATTTCCAAGGTTTCACTTCCCTCCCTCCTGCTGAGGAAGAAGTCCCATTTTGCCTTTAGCAGGGCTAAAATCAAAGTCAGGGCCCAGAATTGCTTTCCATGTCTGCATGGTCCAATTCAGCATCAGCTGGTTTAATTTACGTTTCCCCACTGTTGTCCATCAGTCCATTGCACGTGGGGCCTCAGGGATTAAATGGCCTCCTCAATTTCAAACAGCTATGGGTGAATGCAAGGAGACCAAGAGCGAGCCAAAAGCACAAAAGCAATAGGAGAGAGAATTCTTTTGTTTAGGGGATTGTGTGTTCCCAAATTGTCATGGCTTTGCAGTGGCCCCGCCCATTCTGGCCAACCATCTCTGTCCCCAGGTTTGACCAAGTGGCAAGTACCTTCCCTAATCACCCAGCTTCACTGTGCTTGAGTCTATCTCCCCTTTGATGGACCCCTTCCCCCAGTGATCTGCAGGGAATGGGCGAGTATTCCCTGGGGAGTGTGAAATTGCAGCTTCCTGGTGAAGCTGCCCAAATGACATGCCTATCATGCCTGGCCTTCCCTTTATTCCTTTCCTATTACTAATAACTAGCCAATTACAATTATATCATAGTGTTTTTCTAGTTTATATATCAAACTTCCAGATGACCTACATTCTTTACAAGCATGTTTTGCTTTGTTTTAATTGTAAAGATTTTAAAAAATAACTTGTAGTCTGTATGCACACATGAAAATAAAAACAATTTAGTGGAACCATACATTTGCTATACAGGTTCATATCTTAGAAATATCTTAGTTTTGCAACACCAATAATTGAACCAATGTCTTGATTAAGACAATAAATTTTGTTCACACATGATGTCTCCAAAAACTATAACTTGGTCAGATCTAACCAAACACCTGGTGTTTGCAAGAGAAAGTAGGACTATCTAAAAAGGAAAGGCTGAATAGATTATAGAGAACACAGAAATATTCAGAGACCTGGGGAAGAAGCAAAAGAATGTCTCTCAGCAGAGCAATTATAAGGCTTAAATGTTAACCCTGAGCACAGCAAATTGTGGAAGGTTTTTATTTAATGATTCCTTTAACTAAAAGCTGGGTTTGAGACCACTGTTCACAATTTTTTTAAAGATATGACAGTGAATAACATTCTGGGGACAGCCAATAGGTTTGTGTGGGTTTGTTTGTTTGACATTTAAGGGTAGACAAGTGTGATGTATTCAGCTCTTGGTATCTTGGAAACAGGAAGCTGTACAAAGCAATTTAGGAAGAAAACATGCTAAGAAAAATAGAGCTGACCACTGTGTAGGAGTCAGCTCTGAAAACACTGGTATGCCAAGCACACCCAGTATGAGAAAAATGAATGAGTAGACGGTAGCAGTAGAAATTATTTTTCTTTTGAGTTATTTATTTAATCTATATAAATGCATTTATTAATTGAGATATAAAATGCTAAAGCTATACTTCCGTATTTCAGATAAATTGTCAACATCATTAGCAATAAACAAAGTGAAATATGTATTCTGGGCTTATGTTAAGTTTATTAAAGAAAACAAATTCCCAAGTGCAATTTGGAAAATAATTTAACAATATTTTTAATTTAACAGTAACATTCTATGCCATGTAATACAGTGAAAGTAAAAATTTTCTCCAATGTTTGAGACATTTTGGCGAATTTGTGTTTTCCCCTCTAACTTTTAGGTGACCTTACTCAGGCGATAAATATCGATTTCCTAATTTCAACAAAAGCCATTAGCACTTGGTTTCTTGGTGTATTCATAAAAGCACAGGGATTACTATGTTGAGGTATTTTTAATCACAATTTTAATGTTTATTCTTATCATTTTAAAGTACTTTTTATAAGCAATGAACTTGGCCAGGTCAGGGAATTAAGTGATAGAGAGACATAGTTCGAACTGTAGCTGGGAAGACAAGAGGAAAATAGAAGCATGCAATTTACAGAAAACCCCAGCAGATCCGTGGCGGATGCTTTGGAGTCAGGCATCGGGAACTCTTACGGAAGCTGTGGTGGGCCAGATCCTGCATAAGTCCTGGCGGACAGTGGCGAGCAACTGAGTTTTTCTTTACAAATAAAAATTATTATAGGATGGTAAGAAAATATTGTTAAGGAAGAGGTGAAAGTTGAGCTGAATTTTGAAAGATGGGTAGGATTTAAATTTTCAGAAAGGAAAGAGAGCCTTCAAACATGTAGAATGTAGTGAGCAAAAATATTCCTTAGGAGGAAGGGTGGTGCCTGAAAGTGTAAGGGCTGGAAGTCCGAGCAGTTTGACTGGGTGGAGAGTTTGTGGGAAGTGAGACTGAGAAAGTGAGAAAAACAGGCTGGAGCCTCACTGTGGGGCCCTGAGTGCTGGGCTGGGAGGAGCTGAGTTAGAAGCTAGAGGATTCACTGGGGGAGTTTGAGTTTCTTACCCTTATACCACATGCAATGATCTTGCCTCGCCCCCTGCTTCTGAGCCTAATGTTCCTTCCATTAACATCTCAGCAACGCAAAGGAGGCTGGCAGGCACCCAAAGGAATTCGTGAGCAGCAGAGTTGTCCATCAAATTGTTTCCATGTCTAGAATAATAGAAATATAAATCTTAGAGAAAAAAAAGAAGCCTTAGATTCCAGAAGTCTGCATTGGCTTATTACAAACGAACAGATGCCCAGAGAAGGTAAATGACTTTTAGTCGGTCGAATTGTTAGTGACTGATCTCCTGAGAAAACTTTCCTTCATTGCTGGCTAAGTGTTTTTCCATTTCCCCACGTGGATTCTCCCCTCTCTGCCCAAGCCCTGAGAAGCACTACACAGGCTGGGGCCCAGCGGAGGACAGATGGCGTTCTCCAATTACAAAGTTGAGGGAAGGTTTAAAAGAGACTGCTTACCCAGTTGTGAGTGGGATGTTGGAGGCCACAAGGGATAGCAGGGTTCCCAGGGAGAGTAATCCCAGAACCGTTAGCAGCATTAAACCCCAGAAAAGGGAGTCTTGTAGATGGGGCTGCATCCACAAGAGAATAGAAAACCCCCAGCCAACTCACACGGTTGTAAGTGGAGCCCAGAATCCTGACCACATTCCCCCTCCTCCCTCTGATCACTGGTCAGCGTCTCCCATGGACTGAAGCCAGCTGAAGTCAGAGGTAAGGGGACCTGTTGCTGCAATGTGTTCTGGTCAGTTTCCTGACCAAAGAGCAGAGAGGGAAGGACAGGAATGGAGGCCAAGCACATTTCTAGGAGGGGGCATATTCTCAGGTCTCCAATAGAAACCCTCACTCACTCCACTGTCTTAGGGGACTTCTGGCTTTGATTGCTCCGGCATCCTGGTCATCAGCACACCTCAGAGCTTCTTCCTGGCATCCTCCTGTTAGCTTCTGCATCTCTCATTTCTCACGATTTGAGGGTATCACCTCTCCCACAGAATCCTGATTTCTTGAATTGGAAGTCCTGTCTCCTAGTTGCTGCATACAAATCCTAGGTCCGCAGCCACTCAGTAAACTGCTGCAGGGTCTCTAGGCGACCCTCCCTTCCTCAGGACTTTGCCATATGTAATAATAACTCGTCATCCTTTAGGCCAGTGGTTCTCCACCTTGGCTGCACATTAGAATCACCTGGGAATCTTTTTAAAATCCTGATTTCTGGGCCTCATTCTCCAGAAATTCTGTTTCTTTGTTACTGGGTGGGGCCACAACATTAGTAACAAAGAAACAGAATTTCTGGAGAATGAGGCCCAGAAATCAGGATTTTAAAAAGATTCCCAGGTGATTCTAATGTGCAGCCAAGGTGGAGAACCACTGGCCTAAAGGATGACGAGTTATTATTACATATGGCAAAGTCCTGGGCCCCCTACCCCATAACAAAGAAACAGAATTTCTGGAGGATGAGGCCCAGAAATCAGGATTTTAAAAAGATTCCCAGGTGATTCTAATGTGCAGCCAAGGTGGAGAACCACTGCTTTAGGCTTTTTCAGCACAGGAAGCTGGATAGTGTCATAGAGCACCAAATAAATCACGAGATATTCGACCCTCTTAAGGAAGCCCAGACTGCCTCAGTACGGTATTCATCCTAAATTCCTTCAAGTGTCTGATATATGCTTGCAAAAACATTAGGTCATCATTCATGTTTCCTGACATAAAGGGACACGTATGCAAAAGAAGCCCAAAGACAGCACTGATATTCTCTGGTGAAGAGCACCCACTCCAATGGAAATGTGTCATTTATGCTCTGGTGTACTTTGGGCTCAGGTCATGCCAACATCATATAGAAGCAGCTGTTAAGCTCCCAATTTAAATAAAGTACTTTTGCAGAGAGGAATTAGAACTCCCTACTGGCAAACTGCTTTGATTGATACCTTCTGCTCCGAGAAGCAATTCCCAGCTGGCTCATGTCCTTAAGCACAGGGTTCGCTTCCATTTCCACAGTTGTGTTTCTCTCCCCACATCTGTCTTTAAGCCTGGGACCCAGCTGCTGACAGTTATATGGATTTATCAGCATCAGAGTCTAAATGGAATCTTACTGTTATTTTCCTCATGGGCTTGCCAGCCTGAACACATGACCTTTTTCCTACCATAACTTCATTTAGAAAAGCTCAGATTGCTTGGGTTTAAAAGCTGCGTGCAAAGCAATATTAAATAGATTAGACTGCACGAATGCTACTAGAATTATTATTTTTTTAGCTCAGATGAGCTCTGTGATAGGTTATTGCTCTGGTTTCATATTTGTATATATAGTATGTATTCAATTATATATTTAAAGAAATGAGAGCATATAATGGGCAAACATGGTTCATCTTTGTTTGCATATTATTCAATGAATGTAGTTTAATGGACATGTTTTCTCACCTTTGCTTGAATTTTAACAGAACACGTTATACTCACTTTCATTCTATCATTCTAAGTGTGAAAAGACAGGATTAAAAAATTAATAGGAAAATGCATTTGTACCACTTTGTAAAATCAACTCACAGACCTTAGTTGGCTTTTTTTTTTCTAAGATGAAATTCACATGAAACTGCCACGTTAGAATACTGAGGCACCCACTTTTCCATATGCAGATTTGTGTGGTAATAATTCTATATGCCACTCTGATAAGAGACATTCCATGCCCGCCTCCAACCTTGTCAACCTTACTTTGTAAAAATATACATCTTGGTATATTTAGAATTTCTATTCTCTTCTATCTTCGCCTTTGTCCAGTGGTCTAAACGAGATTTTGAGGTCTGTCTGACAGTTGTTGTTCCTCTTGCTTTGGGTTTCTTTTCTGGGAGATGTTTGGAGGATTAAAATTTTCCACCATGAAGTCATACACCTTAGCATCACCTTCATTTTCTATCCTCTGCACTAATGAGACCCTGGGTAGCTCTTATTTAATGAAGCTGCTTCTGTCTGCTCGGCCAAATTAAATTGATCATAGCCGACAGTGAGTAACCTATTGTTTTACGCATTTACATATTTTAGTGCATTCAAAAGGCCTTGAGAAAATTCTTAGTTTTATTTTGGGGTGTCGCAATTAAGATTACACTGTATTCTCTTCAGTCACCTGCTGGAGGCAATGACCTTGTATTTATGTTGGCGATGAAACTGGATATGATGCCATCCCTCACTCTGCAATAGGTGTGGCGTTACAAATCAGCAGTTTAAAAGTCAAATACCTCAGCAGCCCAAACTACATAGATTCCACCCCTAACTCTGACCTTGACCTAACTTAGTACCAAATACTGATACTGATGTTTCCCCTGATCATTGCTGGGGTTTTTTTTTCCAGACAATAATATATTACAGAAACATTACGATATCGTAGGAGGCAGAAAAGTAAATTATTAGTGCAATTTATCTAATACTAAATGATTAGTAGTCACTTCATCCCTCAAGCCATCCATCAAAAAGTCAGGGCACTGATGTTTAATGGCTACACATTACGTGCCTGCAACCGCACTAAGGAAAAACTCACCTGAACATTCTCCTTACCTTCTCAGTTCTGAGTTTTATACAAGGTCAAATCAACTCAGGATTGTTGGCAAAGGACATCCGAACTTCAGTGTATTTAAATGCGTTCTCCATTATTTGATTGACACATGGGGAGTGATTCTGGGAAGCCCTAGAAATTCTAAGATTAGGCAACTCAATATTGACATTGCCTTTATCCCTTTTTAATGTGTGGGGGGTAGTGAGGAATAGTAACCATTCAATGTCCCTGTTCACCAAAGATTCCTGGCTTATTTTTATACAGCGAAATCTCTGCTGCTTGTATTACCTACCCTAACCAGAAGATTGGAGCAGATTGAAAACAATCATATCTGATTAATTATATTTTGGAAAGCCAAAATAATGTTGTTGTTTTTTATTTTTTGTTTTGGATATGCACAAAAATCATCAGAAGCTAATTACCACCATATAAATAATATTGCATATTTAAATATGTGTTACCTGTGAGATCTCTCAGAGCTGTTTTCATAGGGTTAGTCTGGTTTCCACCTCTGCACAGTGGACCACACCTCTCCCTTCAATGCCAATGTTAGATGTGGCATCCTCGTTTGAGGGAAGCCAGAACAACTTCCGGTAGATTGTCAGTCTCTGAATGTTGATAATGTGTTCCAGTGTTTCCTGAAGGAAACGTGTAAAATATGTTATTTGCACAATTAGAGTGTCTTTCAAATTTAACTCTTGACACTTGGAGCCCAGGAAATTATAAAGATGTCATTGTGGAGGGACCTTTGACTTCATTCTGGGAGAAACTTCTGAGGAGGGAAATATATGACAGTGTGTCTGAAAACCAGCCAGGGGTGCCACTCCACAGACAAGGCTCTCACGAAGGAAAGAATGCCGAATGCATTTGAAAGACTCTGCATTATTTCAGTTTTTATAACAGTTTTTAAATATAGGCTGCGTTGTTTGTGCCATCTGCTGTATAGATATCAATTGGGAGAGTAGTTGCTCCAACTGCTAAGGGCATCTGTTTGATTTAATTTAATTTAAAGTTCACATCACAATCATAATGGAAATACCCTGAATTTTAAAGAGAAATTCTGGATTCCTTTGTGGTTCAGGTGCAAGCATGTGGCTTTTCAACATCTAACATAATTCAAGGTAGCTATGGTAACATGATACAACACTGTTACTAAGTCATTTACAGGGTGGGGCAAAAGGAGGTTTACAGTTGTTCCTATGGAAAATAATACAGTAATCCATATATATAAAAGCCTAAGCGACTGGTCAACCAACCGACTGGTAGCTATGACGTGCACAGACCACCAGGAGGCAGATGCTCAATGCAGGAGCAGGAACCACAGGCATGGAAACATGGAACAGACTGATGAATCTCAGAGGGAAGGGGAGAGGGGGCAAGGGGGAGACCAGGAAGAGATTAACCAAAGATCTTATATGCATACTAGAGGCCTAGTGCACGGATTCGTGCATCCTTGGGGTCCCTCGGCTTGGCCTGCACCCTCTCGTAATCCAGGACCCCTCGGGGGATGTCGGAGAGCTGGTTTCAGCCTGATTGCCCCACAGGCCAGGCCGAGGGACCCCACTGGTGCACAAATCTGTGCACCGGGCCTCTAGTTAATAAATAATAATACGAAAATAAGCTCTGTGCCTTGTGGACTCACAGCCATAAACCTACCTTTTACCCACCCTCTGTATATATTTTTCCAAGATTTTATTCATATAAGTCACTGCTGGACATTTTTGATACAAGAATGGTCATAGTTCACTCAATAGTAATAAGAATATTCAGAGAATATCTGCTTAATCTAGTGAATAGCATCAGAACCCTGGTGATGTCTTTAGGTTTATATTTTGATAGGATAACAGTGGTCAATTTGATATAAGGGTTTGTTTCCTGGAACTTCTTGCTGTTTCAAATAGCCTAATTTGTTAATATCCAGAGTGTACAACAAGGCTCAGTGGTTTTCTTAAATTTTGAAGACAAATTATTGGGCTTTGAGATACATGAATTCTGTGTTTAGCTTAGGTTGAGTGAGTTGTATTCTATATTCATAGGGATTTTTTTCCATTTAGCTTCTTAAAGAGATACTTTACCATGAACCCATTTTATAATTATTTAGTCCAATTAGTAGATGATTGCCTTTCAAAGTGCCTTAGTTCACTATCAAATTTGTCTTTAGAAATGTTTTAGTGTGTTCTGAAATAATTTTTTTCCCTGTATGGTTAATGCTATCAAGATCACTACTCTAACCCAAATGTCCTGCCCTTTCTTATTCCGTAATTATATTGCCATTCCAAATACTAAATATCCTTCTTTTTTTTCTGCCTCTCATAGTTCCCTAGCTGACTTTGTCAAAATACCAATTCATCTTACTTATGCAATTTGTCCCTGCGTAGTGTAGCTAACAAACTATGAAGAAAATACATAACCAGAATCAATTATAAATATCCTCAAATTGGCAGTATCATTGAGATACACAGGCAACCATGTCATTGCTAATGTGTAGTGCTGACTAATAATATTAACAGTAATACTGTCATTTATTCTTTCATGGCACCTACTGCTTTATAAAGAGTGTCACTACATTTTACCTCTTCAGGGAAAGCTGCCCTATGTTTGAACAGTAGTCATGTCTAGTAAGTTTATAGAAATAACTAAATTGAAAGATTTTAATATTTTTCTTTCTGACCTCTTTTGATACTTCTTTCTACCCCCCCTTACTTGGATTCTACCTTCATCTTGCATAATCAATGCTCTGGGATTTACTCTTTTGTGTGTTACTCATTTTCTCCTCTACGTTTATCTAAGCTCTTCTATTCCTCATGTGGGAACAGATCTGATTTTTCACCATTTGCCAACCTGATAGGGTAACTCCCTGCTAATCCAGCATGCCACTTCCCTATAATGGAAGAGAAGATGGAAAGGAATCCTGAGAACCATCCCATTTTCAGTGATAGCCAAAGGCAAGCCATGGACATACCAAAGCAACAGCAACCTGCCTATAGCCCTCTTATATGCCTGATACACATCGACTCTAATTTTGTCTCTTTTCAATTGGAAGGTCCTGCCTCTGATATTTTCTTTCAAATTTATGCCATTCGAGCCCTGCCTTTCCTCAAAAGAAAGAATTTTTTAGGGATGCTCCACGTGCTCTATCCCCCCTGAGCCAGCCTTTGCTGACCCTGTTTCAGAGTCTTGGGAGTCAACCCTGAACCCTATTAGGATCAGCCAAGGATCCCATAGGCCATGGCAAGAGGATATTTGGATACTGACTTATAGGTGATGCACAGGCATTTCAACTTTGACCTTCCAGAGACAATGCCACTGACTTTACTTTCTTATGTAAAACAGAGACTCAAAGGACTTTCTAGCCACTTAGAAGATATGGGAGAGATTTTGAGTAGGCCAATCTTTATCTTGATTCTCTTATTGGAGAATTGGGTACTTGTTTCCCAATTTTCATCTTGAGTGTGATTGAAGTCATCTCACTGAGGCTTACTGCTTCTTCAGTTTCCACTATCCAGGGGCCAGGGATCACACTGCCCCCATGGACAGCACACTGGTGGTGCAGAGGGACACCGCTATGCTTCTTCACCTTTTCTAAGCAAGCTTGGGTGGACAGACACATACACCCATATCCAAATACACAGAGATGATTTGTTAACCTAGGTCACTAGTGTCTAAAGACATGTGAGGGTGGAATTGGAGCAGATCATCATTTTAGAACCAGCTTGGGAAAATCTGGCATGAGTCATGAAGGTGGTGCACAAGAGAAACCATTAAGCTTTGAATGTTTACTTATTTCTGAACTATCCCTATGGACTGAGAAATGCGTGCTGCTAATTGTTAAGACATCCTCTGGCTTTGCAGTAAGCCATCGTGTCGTTTCCTTCCATGTCTCATGAGGTGAAGGAAGACATGTCTAGGACCTGTGTGGATGTGTTCCTGAAGGTCAGCCTGCCAGTGTGCCGCAAACCTGGCATTCGGCCTCGGATGTGATAGGTCAGTCTTTTCCAGGACTCGCACCAAGCAGTGTCAGCTCCCCTCAGAAAACACCAATCATCATGCCTCACACCCAAGTGGTCAGAGCTGCAGGAGGGGTTGGCAGTAGGTGATATTAGAACTGGACACAAAAAGAAATTCTACCAAAGAACTAAGGAACACTCCATTTCTGGTAGCATTTGCCTTTTTATTATGATACTAGTGCCATGAAATTCGTGCACATTAAAAGGGAATTAATTAGAGGAAATATTTTAATATTGCTATTTGCCCTTTCTCCGTAATAGAAGTGTCAGCGATGAAAGAAAATTAGTAAAATGTATATGAAAATCTCCCCCCTGTCAGAGTCTGGGGCACGCTGCAGGACCCAGAGTCAAGTCCCCGCCCACCCACGCGCACCTTGAAATCGAAGGAGACCCAGACCAGGATGGCCCCACCCCCATCAAGCCCCGCAAGGTGGGGAGTGCAGCCTCAGCTCCCAGTCAAGCCCCACCGGGCGGGGGGCACAACTCCAGGTCCCCCAGCCCAGCCCCATGCGCCTGGGTGGGGGGCGCAGCTCCAGGTCCCCCGGCCCCGGCGTGAGGGCTCAAGGGTGCCAGGGCAGGAGGGCGAGACGGCCATTTGCATATTAGCTCTTTATTATATAGGATTTTGTATCATACAGAAATAGAGTGAAAAAACTGCCCCTCTCCTAAAAGTAAAGTAACCTTAGTTTTCTATGCCATAAAAATATAGAGAGAGAATATCCTCATCAGTGTGATTTCAAATTGAATCCACTGCAGTTCAAAGGGAACCAGCTTCTCCCTGGCTGGGTGGCTCAGTTGGTTGGAGTGTTGTCCCATAAACTGAAAGGTTTCAGGTTTGATTCTCAGTCAAGGCACATACTGGTACACAGGCTGTATGTTTGATCCCTAGTCAGGGTGGAGGCAACCTATCAATGTTTCTCTCACATTGATGTCTCTCTCTCTCTCTCTCTCTCTCTCTCTCAAAATCAATGATGGAAGCATATCCTCGGGGGAGGATTTAAAAAAAAAAAAAAGAAACCACCTTCACATTAATATTTTCTTTCCATGGCAATGTCATAATTGAATATGGGACAATTATCCATGTATTTTTGTTTTAATTTTAATGAATTGAAAGGAGTTTATCAGAATTGGAAATTATGTCTGAATCACCATTGTTTCAATCTTATTGTAAGTTGATAGAATTTAAAGCTGGAAAATGCCTGGCCCATGTGGCTCAGTGGTTGAGCATCAACCTATGAATCAGGAGGTAACGGTTCGATTCCCATTCAGGGCACATGCCCGAGTTGTGGGCTCAATCCTCAGTTGGGTACTTGCAGGAGGCAGCCCATCAATGATTCTTTCTCATAATTGATGTTTCTATCTTTCTCTCTGTCTCCCTTTCTCTCTGAAATCAATAAAAATATATTTATTTTTTATTTTCTGTTGTCATTTTTAATCTTTACCCAAGGATTTTTTCTATTGATTTTTAAAGAGAGTGGCAGAGAGAGAGAGAAACATCAATGTGAGAGAGACACATTGATTGAATGCTTCCCACATGCACACTGACCAGGGTCTGAGATCAAGCCTGCAACCGAGGTATGTGCCCTTGACAGAAATGAAACCTGGTACCCTTCAGCCCACAGGCCAATGCTCTATCTACTGAGCCAAATCGGCTAGGGCCAATAAAAAATATATATTTTTAAAAAGCTAGAAGAAAGGGAAAAAAGAGAGAAAATAAGGGGGAAAAAAGGTTCTTTTGAATTCTTTTCTTTCTGTGTTATAGTTTCCTTGCTTATGAATATCCAAATCAGTCTATATTTGAATTCAAGGATATGGCTGAAAGAAGATAGTCTGAATCTTAAAAAGAAATCTCCTCTCTCTCTCTCTCTCTCTCTCTCTCTCTCTCTCTCTTTCATATACACACACACTCCAATGTAATGTGAGTGGAGAATTGATTTATCAGAGACAACTGAGACCCTAGGGATTTAACCTTTCTAAGTAACTGTACTACTAAAAACAGTATTAAGTTTGAGTCGACTGATCAAGTTGTTGCGTCTTGCCTCACTTCATGGTATTTTAATTTTCTTTGAAGTTGTACCTGAGATTGGGGAGTCCACACATTATAAACTTATGTGTATATAAGGCTTATGTGACTCTGGAAATCAAAGAAAAATATTTGGTCAGAGCAGTACCTTTGACACAGAAGCCGTACTACTAATACAATGAATGCACATCATAGGATAAGAGCTCTAAATTGGGGGGTAGGTTTCTAAAAATAACTACTCGATACTTTCTGCGTCTTACACAGCCTTACATGGTGGAGGGTTTCCTAGGCTTATCTTGTTAGATTGCATAATCAATACACCATGTTCTAGCATGTAATTGAAGGCTTGATTTGCTTGTCTTCAATGGAGGTTAAGCCTCTAAAGTTCGGTAACATGTACTGTGGCTGATTTGTGTGTTTATTTCTTCACTCTAAATAAGAAGATGAATTGTAAAAATATTTTCTAATGTAATACAATAATTTTTCCTGGTGTCATTTACCTTTTAAACTAGTGATTCAAACAACTTTAGCCTAAGGCACCAAGAATTTTAACTGGTGTGCGGCAAGAATTTTTAAAACATGCAATACCTGACTGTTGAGTCAGGGGCACTGACCTCTTTTCCCTTAAATTGTCAAATAAAAAAATGACAGCAATGAACACAATAGCCATAGGTGTGAATGAATCAAAATTATACCTATGTTTTGCCAGACTGGCAAAAATACAGTATATTTTTTGGTGTTCCACAGAATATTAGCAATTAGTCTGTGTGTGCCAGGAGGTGAAAAAGGTTGAAAATCACTGGCTTACTGGGATGTTTTTATATATTTAATTAGCCACTGATCTAATAAGAGTATATTTTCCTAAAATAGATAATCCTATGCCAGTGTTGAGCAATAGAGAGAGCAGTAGAGTGGCGGTCTGCATCATTGTACCCAGAAATATTGTGATAATTTAACTTGTACTCTCACTTCAGAATGGAGATGGTTTCACCAGACCATGGTTGATTGTTCCTCTTAAATGCCCATATGTGTACAAAGTATAGGATAGCAATTATGAAGGTACAGTTTAAAAGTGTTTTCACAATGGGCCAATGAAGAGATACCGCTTCTTACCATGAGGACATGGGCAAATTAAAGAAACTTTGAACTTCATCATTGTTAGTAAAATGAACATAATGAAAGCTGTGCTGGCTACTATAAGGTTGTTGTGATGATCACCAGATTCTATTAGATTCTTATTGTAAGAGATCTACAAAAACTGAACTCAATGCTTTTGTTGGTGGTGGTTTTATGGTTATTACTGTGATAATGCAAAAAAAGTTAAAGTGATAGTGTCAGGCATTTAGAGATACAAAGATTTGTTTTTCAATTCTTAGACAAACCAGACGAGACCTTAGGTATATTGTTCCTTGCTTATTAGATAAAAATAAAGTTAGGTGCTTCAAATATATGTATGTATGTATGTATGTATGTATGTATGTATTTACTTGTATTTATTTTATGATCCTGGGGATTCTGAAACTCAGCTTGCTCATAGAAAAATAAAATGCATTTTGCTATGATCTCTTAGAGTTCCAAAATTTCTATGAATGTATGAATAAAAGTCAATCTACTATAGGAAAACAAAAGTTTAGTTGATTGATTCTTTTATTTTATTTCATTATCTCTTCTTACCTCTGGTAGTGGAAAACCAGGCACAGTGGCAAATCCAAATTGAAAAAGAAAAAGAGAAGTTTCTTTTCCATAACATCAAAACTACATGGATATGTTCAATTCTAAGGGAAAATTCTACCATTAAAAGGGAGGATTTCAGAATTTGTAGTGGGTGAGAGCTTGACTCTGTGATAATGGAAAAGCTCTCTTGAATCTCAGTGTAAATAACCAAATACTAGGTGAGCTTGTCACCTTACACATTTCTCTTCTCCGTGGTTTAAATTTTTCTGTATTTTAGTTATGCCTAACTCTGAACATTGGATTTTAATAAAATTCTTCAAGATTTTTATATTTGTAGAGGTTGGAATTGTACCTAGCAGTCATAAAGTACTCTAAATATGTTTGTTAAATTAAAACACATACATGCACACATTATTAGTAAGTATAGACCCTCATTTACAAAACTACTTTAGGTGGAAAACATCACATTTATTAGCTCTTTTATATACAGCCACTTTATATAAAGTCTCTCAATTTATCTTCATAAAAAGTATAAATTCTTTCCACATGACACCATCTGTCCTACAAATTGACATATAATTGACATATATGCAAATTACCTAAAAATATCTAGTGCCTGACTCTTATCATTTTATGTGTGTGTGTGTGTGTGTGTGTGTGTGTGTGTGTGTGTGTGTGTGTGTGAATTCTCACCCAAGGTTATTCTTTCCATTCATTTTTAGAGAGAATGGAAGGAAGAGAGGGAGGGGGAGAGAGAGAGAAACATCAATGTGAGAGAGACACATTGATTGGTTGCCTCCTGCACACACCCCCAAACCTGCAACCCAAGTACATGACTTTGACCAGGAATCAAACCCATGACCCTTCGGCTCAGGGGCCAGTGCTCTAACTACTGAGTCACGCTGGCCAGGGCAAATGCCTCAGTCTTTTATATGGTAACAAACATTTGTAGAACTAATAATTAACAACAACCACCCAAGGGTTCCAATCAGGCTGAAAAGATGTTCTTATGTCTCCCACTCCTTTTCCGCCTATGGTACTACCTTCTTTACTAAGAGCCAAAGTTTGAGCCTGGCAAAGATTATGGTTCTTTGTTTTCCCTTTAATTTCAGTAGTTTTTACACGGCTAATATCCTAAAGCCTCGTGATTTAATGAGCAGAGGTAAATTATTTGAGAATGATATCAAAAGAGATGATCCACTAATTTGTAGCTCAGCAGTGCAGAGCTGTTTTACTAAAATCCAGAAAATTAATTTAAAAGTGCAGGTTAAACAATAGCACTTGCACCATAGGGCATCCCGGCTTAGTTTGCTTTGGCCAGGCGCTGAGTGAAAACACCCAGACCAACTGGTGTTTCGGATGGAACCTGCCTCCCAGTGTCACATGCACCTTCCATGTGGAGGTCTCTGGAGGATTAAGCCTCAGGCAAGAATTTCCTTCCAGAGCCCTGTCCCCACTAAATGACAGGATAGGTGGCTCCACCCCAGGCTTGGGGAGGCGGGGGAAGGAGGAGAGGGCTCTGAGAGCTCTCAGCTAACAGGAAAATGTAAACATGAAATACAACTGGATGGCCGAATCATCTTATTGACCTTGAACTCTCCAGAGAATTTTCCCTTAGAGGTTTTCTCTGATGAAAACCTGAGATAATTTTTCCTCTAAATCCCCTAACGGTGGAGCAGAGGTTTCCTTCTGTTGGTTGAACTGAAAACAAATACTTGAAGAATGTCTGTGTGATGGTTATGTTCTTAAAATGCTTGTAAAGATGGAAAAACCTTTACCCATGATCGAGTTAACATTTATTGTTTTAATGATATATACAAGCTCATGAATCCTTTTGGTGCTAATGATTCTGCTATTTCACAGACCAAATGTTTCAGTACATTGGTGTCCTTAAATGTATTTCGTAGGAATAAAAAAAAAAAATTTAAGGGAAAAAATGCTTGAAAATACTGCATTATAATGATCATGAATTTTACTCATATAAATGGTTAGGAACTATGTGGCTATGATATTTGGAATGGAGAGCATTTATATTGTAGTTCCAACAGACCTGTGATTGAATTCCAGCTTTGGCACCCACAAGTGTGGCTTTGAGTAAATTTCTTAATTTTTCTAAGCTCTGCATTTCTTACCTTGAAGAACAATATCGGTTTTCGAGAATGTTATGAGGAGTATTGAGATGATTTAATATTATTTTGCAGGGAGTTAAGTGTTCAGTGTATGTTACTAACTTCCATTTTTCCTTTATATTTATGCATTATATAAAACTAGAGGCCCAGTGCACGATTTCGTGCCCATTGAAAGGAAATTAATTAGAAGAAATATTTTAGAGGCCAGGGAGGGACTGCAGGAGGGCTCCAGGGTGTGTCTGGCCCGTCATGCCCAGTCCCATCGGCCAGACCGCAACAGCAAGCTAACCTACTGGTGGCAGCATCTGCCCCCTGGTGGTCAATGAACGTCATAGTGACTAATGGGTTGGACACTTAGCATATTAGGCTTTTATATATATAGACTAGAGTCCAGGTGCACGAATTCATGCACGGGTGGGATACTGAGGGGAATGGGGGAGACCGGAATGCCATTGACCCTCCCGTCGGGCAGTGGGACGCCCTTGCCAGCCCAAGATCTGGATCCATCCCGCTGACATTTGTGTCGGGAGCCACCTGGTGGCCACTTTTACATTGTTTCTTCCTTGTGGAGCATCAAGGGAGGTGAAGTGGCTGCAGTGCCCGAGGCCAACTTCCAGGAGGCTGGTGGCACTGTTGGGATTGTGCCCGTGGTGCTGATCTGTTGGTACCTGGCCTGTTCTCTGGAGATTGGACCTGCAGGACTTCTGAGGGAGTGAGTGGCTGCCAGCAGGCTGGTGGGCCATCAGGACCGGTCTCAGCTGAGCAGTGCTCCTGCTATGAGAGCACACTGACCACCAGGGGGCAGCTCCTGCGTTGAGTGTCTGCTCCCTGGTGGTCAATGCGCATCATAGTGACCCATCGTTCTGGTCATTTGGTCACTTAGACTTTTATATATTATAGATATGTTTACTAATACTTATATGTGCAAAAATATGTAAAGTATGTGTGCTTAAATTTACTTGTACAAACAAGAAGAGAGATAACAAATGAAAATATTTTGCTTAAATGCTCCTTGTAATTTAAAAATTAACTTAAAAATCTTAAAATTGTGTCTGATTTGGGGCCTTTCTATAATAAGTGTTAATGGACTCAGTATAAAAATATGGGTTAATATACATGCCAAATTAAAAAAATAATTTACTGATTATTTCAATTTTATTCTAAAGTAATACACTAACATTAAGAGAAATATGGGGAAAATATTCATTATCTCAAGCATCATTAAATTTTAATTTACAAATCTACTTAATGCAAATTTTGTGTTTGATCATCATTATTGAAGCAGGAAAGAGTACACTTAGAACTTGAGGGATTAATTGACCAGAAAACAAGTCTAGACTAAGCTCTAAAGACCAGGCCAGACATCGTTCTTTATATGACAACAGAAGTTTAGTTATGCACCAACTTTACATTTCACTCCCAGAAACTCTGTGATCCCTCCTGTAGTGAAAAGGGATTGGTGCCACGGGTACAAATGCTAGTAAGCAGATCATAACACTACAAATAAGAAAAAATAAATTTCTCCAACTGAAAAAACATGTATGTAATTATATATTATTTTAAATAAATTTTATTAACATTTTAATATATTTTATTGATTTCAGAGAGAAAAAGAGAGGGAGAGCGAGATAGAAACATCAGTGATGAGAGAGAATCACTGATCAGCTGCCTCCTGCACACCCTGACCTGGAATCAAACCATGACCTCCTGGTTCATAGGTCTACACTTAACCCTGAGCTACACTGACAGGGCAATATAGAAATCATGGTATTTAAATTATTTGGAGATATTGCTATCAAGAATATATATATATACACATACACACACATACATACATAGATTCTAAGAATAAAAGAGCTTCTGTCTTGTAACCTGATGGAAATAATTCAGTACTTCCTAATACATTTTGAAATATAGTACTCATATGTAACAAAGTTGACAGATTGTAAAATCCAAAAAAATATGGTACTGGTAGGCCAGTGGTTCTTAACCTTCCTAATGCCGCGACCCTTTAGTACAGTTCCTCATGTTGCGGTGACCCCCAACCATAAAATTATTTTCGTTGCTACTTCATAACTGTAATTTTGCTACTGTTATGAATCATAATATAAATATCTGATATGCAGGATGTATTTTCATTGTTACAAATTGAACATAATTAAAGCATAGTGATTAATCACAAAAACAATATGTAATTATATATGTGTTTTCCGATGGTCTTAGGCGACCCCTGTGAAAGGGTCGTTCGACCCCTAAAGGGGTCGCGACCCACAGGTTGAGAACCGCTGTGGTAGGCTCTCTTTCTTCCTGCATACTTTGAGTTAATGCTTGCTTTGCACAGCACTATACTATGGGAAATGCCATATATATTTCTACTGAATAGGAATGTTTGTACTGAATAATATTCCTACTGAATAATTCAATTTAACATGGCCTCATTGAGATGACCTCCACTTTTCTTCCCATTGACATTACAACTTAATATGATCTGTAACAAAAAGTCACAAATAATGTTTCATTCTGCTAAGATACAAATATTCTCAAAGATGTTTCTTAAATATTTCTGTTCATAATAAATATATGAATCTAATAATTCTAGGGGATATATTTCAAAGAACAAACAAATCTCAAATTAATACTTAAAAACAGTGGTAATTCTCTTTCAATCACTAATCAGTATAAAGCTTGCTCCCAGAGTCTATACTCATGGCTGTCATACTTCAGCACTGTGAAATTGATAGAAACCAGCTACTATCTTCACTGTTCTCTTATATACAGATAGTCAAAGATTTTACCTATTTAACATATTCATGCTCACATTTGCTTTCAATTGATAAAGAAGAGTTAATTCAGGTATTCAATAATAAAATATGTTGGCTTCTAAATTAACAAGAAAATCAGTTCAAGTGAAAGATGATGAACTGGAGAACTTTTTGTTCACATAAATGACTTAATGTGAGTTCAATGTCCTATTTTAGGAGATCTAAGGACACTAGAATAAATCTTTTCTTTTGTTGTTGTTCTTTTCTTTTCTTTTCTTTTTTGCCAAAGCCCATCACCCCCACCCAAATTCAATAACAATACAAGCAAGGTGTCAAAACAGATGCCTAGAAAGTATTTTAAGTTAAACCTTAAGAAAACTCAAAATATACCTTTTTCTATATGAAAGTTCCCAGATGGAATAATCAAATTTACCTATGTATGTTCCTGTTAATTTGGCTTAATGTATCTTCCCCAAAAAGTAATTAATTTCAATGATGCCTCAGAGAAGTAATGAATTAAATGAGTGAACACTTTTGAATAATAAGAAATTGATCTGTAAGGAGTAATTTGTTAATAAAGCCTTACCTAAAATTATAAACAAGATAAACCCTAATTAAATCAGAATTCATAGGTAACTTATTGTTTACTTTTAATGGGATCCAAGTTGTATGTAAGTGGGTAACATTTAGATGATATGGTAAAACACTTGGAGCAGGGATGGGCAAACTTTTTGACTCGAGGGCCACAATGGGTTCTTAAACTGGACCGGAGGGCCGGAACAAAAGCATGGATGGAGTGTTTGTGTGAACTAATATAAATTCAAAGTAAACATCATTACATAAAAGGGTACGGGTTTTTTTTTTTTTTTTTTAGTTTTATCCATTTCAAATTCATTTCAATGGGCCGGATCCGGCCCGCGGGCCATAGTTTGCCCACGGCTGACTTAGAGTATATAGTCTCCCGTGTGTGTTATTATTGATGTAGACTAAAATAGGATAGAGTCAATTTTAAAAGATGAAAGGAGAATAGCCACGTAATAAAAGAAATATGGTATATTGGGAATAGAAATGTCCCTGAATTTTCATAAAACCCTCTCAGATCCTAGCTTTTCCTCCTTTAGGTTTCCTCTTTGCTTTATTTTAATTTACTATATTAAATAAGAGTTTAAATGTGAGATTTGGGCTGAGCAGTTAATTTCTCAGCCTTAATACTTTTCTTGAAATTATCAGTATGGTAGGTTTATAAAACCAAGAGCCATATCATGTAGTGGTTAGTAGCATAGTCTTTAGAGCCAGAGGGCCTGGGTTCAAACCACGGAATCTTCCGCATACAGACTGGTAACCGTGGTAACCTTGTCTCCACAAAGTTATCCTAGGTGGAGAGCCACTGCTCAACAATTCTTCCGGATCAATCTTCCTGGAATACATTCAGTTGATAGCGTTCCCTGCTGAAAAACTTTCAGCGGCTTCCTGGATCATGTTGAAAAACATTCTCACCCCTCTGACTCTGGCCTCCACTCTGTTTCCTATTGTATTCCTTATTCTCTTACATATCTTCTCTATAATTTAGACTGGCTGATTTATGAGAAACTCTTCAGGTAGATAAATGGACAGATAAGTAGATAGATAGATAGATAGATAGATAGATAGATAGATAGATAGGATGATAGATAGATAAATGGCAGCTTGACCTCATTTTAGAAGTAAATAACAGTGAATTTCACTTTATGAAACTTAACTCTTTCAACCAAATGGGATCTGTTATTTTTGTCAGCATCTACATGCAAGTCCAAAGTTTATAAGGTTGGGCTTTTAAACCTTATAATGTTCAATTATTTAAGTTAAATTTATCGGGGTGACACTGGTTAGCAAGATTATATAGGTTTCAAGTGTATAATTCTATGGTACATCATCTGAACATTGCATTATGTGCCCACCCCCCAAAATGAAATCTTCCATCACCATAGAGTTGGCCCCCTTTATCTCTTACTATTCTCCACTTCCCTTCCCTCCGGTAACCACCATACTATTGTTAGTGTCCTCAAGTTTTTGTTTGTTTGCTTTATTGTTTGTTCATTTGTTGCTTTCAGTTTTATATCCCACATATGAGTGAAACCATATGGTTGTTAATATTTTCTGACTTATTTCGCTGAGCATGATATTCTCAAGATCTATCCATGTTGTCGCAAATGGCAGAATTTCATCTTTCCTTATAGCTGAGTAGTATTCCATTGTATGTATGTACCACACCTTCTTTATCCAATCATCTATCAAAGGACAATTTGGTTGTTTCCAAATGGCCACCAAGACATTTTTGTTACTTATCAGTTTGTTTGTTGGGTTTCTAATTGACAAGCTTTTTTGGAACCCTCCAGAGGGTAAAGGAAGATACATGCAAGAATGAGACGCATGAGCTCGGGAGATCTAATATGTTAACACAAGGGCACACTTGGTGATGAACGCATGCTACACATTAGACAAGTCAACATTATTTATTTTATTAAATGTATTGGAGTGACATTGGTTAATAAGATTAAACTATACATGATCTGTATATTGCACTGTGTGCCCATCACACCCAAAGTCATGTTCAATTTTTATATTCTATAAATTTGATTTTGGAAAACCCCATTACAATATGAACAAAATATCCACATATATTTGATATTTAAAAAAATAACTTTAAACATCTCTGATCATGCAAGAGTTATTGACTGAGGCAGGAATGGCTTCCCGGGCGTGTGGGTAGGGTGTGACCTTGTAGTTGCTCAAGGACGCTGCCAGCAGGACGCTGTCAGCAGCACCCTGTGTTTGGTTTAATGCTCTGCTGCTGCTATCTTGAAATTCTTAATTGTTTTATTTTTTATTTTATGTTTTGCAAGTGCAGTCCCCTGGGACAGTGGGGCATGGACATGATGAGCAGAGGCCGCAGGGGGCAGCTGGGCGCACACACAGGGCCAGGCCTGCAGGCACAGGAGGCAGTGCAAAGCCAGCAGTTGGCCAGGCAGCAGGCTCACACAGGCATGCCTCAGCAGTCTGGGATGCTGTGTGTCCCCAGCGCCACCAAAGCAGAGCTCACCAGGCTAGCAGCGGCAATGGCAGCTGCAGCAGGAGTAGTGGCCGCCAAGGAGATAGGGGGAGCTCCCCCGAGGCAGACTGGGAGAGAACCCACGGAGAGAGGCCAGCTGCCTGTCACTCCCAGGAGCCTATTCCTGCAGTCTCTACACAAATATTAAATGTTCTGCCCGAGTTCCAAGGCTGTGTCTGCGGAGCGCAGGAAATAAACTCTGCCAATAAATTATTACCAACTAGAGAATACACATGGACATTGCAAGAAAGCATTTGAGGGAGTTATTAGAATTCTTTGTTGCTTACAATGCCCAGTTTTGAAAACATCTGCAACATTGCAAAGCAAATATCCACCAGCTTAGAAATACAGATTAAATTCAAAGATCATCACATTTGATGGAACATAACACTATTTTCATGTGAAGCTGTAAATGAGCTAATTATTAACAAGGAAGATAATTTTTTAAATTAAACTTTTTCTTGTAAGGGAAAATAATACGTAAACAGGAATTTTGGGTTGTATACAGATCATAAAGCTACTTTTGGTTTCCTGTATGACCTCAACCAGTTACCGGAAATGTTAGAGAAAATATTAAAATACCATTGAGACATTTATATCAAATTCAGTATAAAGGCAGTAGAAGGGATGCAGTTGTTCTGTATCTTGAATGTGTTGATTAATACATAGACCTACACAGACAATAAAATTGCATAACACTAAATACACACACAAATGAGTACATGTAAATTATTAAAATGTGGGTGAGATCACTGGAATGTATCCATGTTAATTTCCTGACTGTGACATTATATTATAGATGTAACCATTGGGGAAAACTGGTGAAGGGTACATCTTTATTATTTTTTATAATTAGCATTTTAAACTATAATTAACATACAAAGATTAATTTTTTAAAAATCACATTTACACATACATGAAACTGACTTGTATGAAGTGTTTTATCTTTGTAGATAAATTCTTCTATGAGAATAAGCTCCAGCGTACTAATATTTATATGTTTATAAATAATTTATCCCCATGTTATTGCAGCCTACAGAATACTCTTAATAACTCCAGAAAAAGTTGCATCAACAAAAAGATCTGTCTTGATAATTAAAAAAAGCATCAAGAGTTATTTGTGATCTTATTAGCCAAAAGCAACTGATGCCACTTTCAATTTTATCATTAAAAATGAAATTACTAATTAAATGAATTTTGATACCTAGGAATTGATTTTGAAGAAAATAAACCAGAAAAAGTGTGTGATCAATCAAGATATCACAATAATACAGTATTATTATTTATTGTATGATATATAATCATACCACAATATTATTTTTTAAATGTGTACCTTTATGTTGTTACTAATCAGTCACTATTATCCCCTTAAGATTTGTAATAATATATTTTAAAGGAAAAATATTTATATATTTTACCTTTAACAATGTTTTTTGTTTTTTTCTTCTGAGTTCTGAACTAAAACGTCCAAACTTTCAGTTTATAGTGGGCTTCGTAAATTATGTAAGTCTGGGCCTAGGGAATTTGATGCAAATTAAACAAAAAAATAATAATTTTATCAAAGGGTAGATAAGGTATATTGAACAGCTTATTTTTGGAGAGTTGAGCTTGGAATAAACTTTTGAAATGACATCATAAACTGCATCTAATAACTAATCTAAGAAGTCATCTTTTTTTCCCCCAGAGATTTGCCAAGATGTTATTTGCTTATTTTAATCTATTTTAGTATTTTTTAAAAAGCCAATGAGATTTATCATCAGCCCTGACATTTGTAGGGAAATCTTTCCATTTATCAGACCTGTATTTCAAAATGCTTACTTTTTTTATCTAAGGAATGTAAGATTAAGGACTTCACAAATATAAGAAATATAAGATTAAGGACTTCAGAAAGGCCAGATTTCCTGGAAACTTTGAAATGAGCTCATCAGCATTCACCCTTGGCATTTTTATGTGATGCCCACACCATTGTCCCAAAAGTGATTTTAGTTTTAAAAACAACAAACCTAAAACTGAATAGGAAGGCATGTCTAACAGTGGACTATGTCTAATTCATAGTGCCAGGCAGGCTTGGAAAACCATCAAGTCTGTCTATGAGCCATTAGGAGAGACACCTGTGCAAATGCTGCGTTCCCAGGTGTCTCCACGCTCAGTGACAGGAATACTCCCGTGTAAGACCATGCTCACGGTTTATTCTGCTCTCGGGCTGGCTCAGTCCATGTTCTCTTTCTCCTCTGTTCCAGAATGACTCTTGGGGAAAGCAGTATTCCTATGCGCTCTTCAAGGCCATGAGCCACATGCTGTGCATCGGGTACGGCGCGCAGGCCCCCGTCAGCATGTCGGACCTGTGGATCACCATGCTGAGCATGATCGTGGGGGCCACCTGCTACGCCATGTTTGTGGGCCACGCCACGGCTTTAATCCAGTCTCTGGATTCCTCCAGACGGCAGTACCAAGAGAAGGTAATGTGTTTTCTCTCTAATATCTCCAACCAGCTATTTTGTAAATTTAACTAATAGCGTTCAAGATAACTACACCATCTCCTCTATTAAACGTGTAATGAGATAAAATGTTTAAAGCAGGAAAACACAATCTGTTTCGATATTTTGAAGTTTCGTCAAGATGGTCCCGATAGCTTTCGTTACCAATTTCTCTCTTGAATGATAATTTAAAAAAAAAATACTCTGAATTTTCACTCACAGGAAAAATAGTTACATGTTTCAAAATGTCTGAAGCTGCCCTAACCGGTTTGGCTCAGTGGATAGAGTGTCGGCCTAGGGACTAAAGGGTCCCAGGTTCCATTCAGGTCAAGGGCATGTACCTTGGTTGCGGGCATATCCCCAGTGGGGGGTGTGCAGAAGGCAGCTGATGTTTCTCTCTCATCGATGTTTCTAACTCTCTATCCCTCTCCCTTCCTCTCTGTAAAAAATCAATAAAATATATATTTTTTAAAAGTCTGAAGCTGATTTAAGGTATTATCAAGGTTCATGTTCCTCAGTTAAAATAATAGAAAGCCTTCTCTAGTATATGTTAGAAAATGTTAGCTGATTAAATGGGGACAGGCGTCCATTGCCTGTGTCCCTCTGTGCTCTGTGTGTTAGCATCGTAGTTCATATTACAATCCGTATGCTTAGCTCAACATATGTTGCCCTTGTGTCTAGATAAGTCATCACACTCTCAGTCTTAAACATGCATATTAACAGCTGCTATCATGCATTCATATACACCATGTGTTAATTAAAATGTTTGCCGCTCGAAATTGCCCAAAAGAGGGAGTAAAAGTAGATATATGCAATTATTTATTCTAGGATTTTTTTTTCATGTGCTGAACAACTTTGGCTGAGGCTAGACCTTGGACCATCAGACAGTTCTTACATTCCTGACTAAACATAAGTAATGCTCTGAAAGATGAATAAGAATATTTCATCACTGAAGGAATAATTTACTCTATAGGGGCTCTGTTGAACCTGAGAATATATAGTATACACCTTGCCAAAGAGCATTTCTGAAAGTAATAGTTCAAATAGTTCTAGAACACTACTTTGGTGAGAGATCACGGCTTAGACTTCTAATTCCTTACAAAATAGCCAAAGGTCATTTCCGTTTCATTTGTGAAAGTTTTAACACTGTACTCACGCCATGGGAGAAAGGGAACCTAGGTACTTTATTTCTCTTGAAGGAAATTACATGGCCACCCACTGTTATAAAAGCAAGTGGTATTTTATTACTAAAGAAATGAAAAAATGAGCCATCAGAATTGCTTTGAGGTTCATTTGAATACAAAGCCTCCAATTAAATTGTAAAGAACAAAGCCCATAGTGATGGACAAGAGAATGAATTCAACTGTGACTTTGACTAAAAATTGTACCTTAAAGGAATTGGGGCTAAATTTATGGGGATTTAAGATAAGACTAAAACACAGTATATGTTTCTATTAAGCTCTTTTTCCCTTCTGGTTGATATTGCTTTTCATAAAAATGCTCTTTTCCTACCTCCTTTTTGTTCACAACATTACAACTATTTTCTCAAATACAAATGAGGCTCCAAATCCCAGGATGGCATTTATTACCATTATATTGCATATTAAGTGGACTCACCATTTCTGTGTGTTTAGATCAACTATATGAACCAGGTATAACTTAGAAACCTAATTCATTCAATGATGTAATCACAGACATTCACAAAGAAAGCTATTATGATGTTTGCCATAATTTAAATCATCAAGTTTCGGTTTTTAATTAAATGTATTGGCGTGATGTGGGTTAATAGGATTATATGGGCTTCAGGTGTATAATTCTATGACACATCATTGTGTGCCCAACACCCAAAGTCAAATCTTCTTCCATCAGGACATATTTGACTCTGTTTAACTTTTTACCTCTTCATCTTACAAGTGGTTAATAGAGGGCAAGCACACTGGGAGTGGAATTTCTGGGTCATATCATTATTCTAAGTTTAACTTTTTTAAGAACCTCTTATTTTGTAGTTATCATAATCATCTGCCATGAATGCCTAATCAATTAATATTGATATTATTTTCACTGCCATATATTCATTAGTAACATTTTTTTATGTAAAAGAAGCAAGCTCCAATGAATACCTTTTATAGTAGCCATTCAGAATGCGCTGGTGTTCAGCTCACCTAATTCTGGCTCCAGAGTTCACACTGAGGTTTAAATTGGTAAGCCATCAATCCTTAGTCTTTCCTTGTAAATGAAGGACTATAATCAGGACTATCACATGCATTTCTTATTCTGTAGAAATCATTTTTTAAAATCAGTCTAATCTTCCAAATGTGTAAAAGCTAGTGGTAAAACCAGAGACAAAGGCTGGCACCAAGCCCTGCTCTCCTTTTCAATTCAC
Organism: Myotis brandtii; assembly: GCF_000412655.1. NCBI lineage: Eukaryota > Metazoa > Chordata > Mammalia > Chiroptera > Vespertilionidae > Myotis > Myotis brandtii. The sequence goes on along the minus strand of NW_005362626.1, from coordinate 1,264,817 downwards.
TCAAGTCCTGTTTGCAATAAAGCACACTTCAGGCCATTGCAAATCAAGTGATTATGGTTAGTATACTTGTTTCCCCCGTAATAAGACCTTCAGGAAGAATTTGGGTGGACATGGAGTGGTCCCAAATCAACTTTTAAACTCTCTATTTTCTATCCAGACAATTACAATTATTGTTCTCTCAACAAACCAAATGCTTCTGACCTGCCCCTCCTTTCTTCCTAACCCCTTCCATGCTTGTACCCCCTTCACTGTTTACATAGGTTTTGTTACTGGACTAAAAGGGTCTATTTTCCTTACACATATCAAAGCCCAATCAGATAGGAGCAAAAGTTTGCAGCAAAGAAGAATTTATTAGTTGAGGAGGTGGCCCACACTAAAGACACAGGTGAGCTAATGCTCAAAGACCTGGCTCCCAGACGGCTTCCAGGGGATGGATTATATTGGGGCGTGGGGGGGCATCAGTCATGTGACTAAGGGAGTTCAGGTCATGGTTTCTACTGATTGGTTGGCGCTGCAATAGGGGGTCATTAGACTAAGGGAGTTAGGGTCATGGTTTCTACTGATTGGTTGGCGCTCCAATAGGGGGTCATTACATCTGGTTTTGACATCAGCCTGTTGTTGCTTCATCTGGTTTCCTCGATTTTCTGGGCCTGGAGCTGAAACACAACTGAAGCCTAGATATTGTCTCTAGTTTGACTGAAACTGTGTCTGGGATCAACAGACCCTGGGCTTTGTTCCCGTGACTGTCTGATGCGGATCAGAACCTCATTGTCCTGAGGGCTTAATGATTAAGGGAGTGAATGTGTAAGGGAGAAGGAGGCAGGTGAGTCAGGTGCTGAATGAGGCCAGCTTCAATCAAAAGGAGAGAAAGGAGAAAAGGTCACATTGAAGAGATGATGTTTTTGTGTGTTTCTGTTCTGTCTTTCTCTCTGGAAGGCTGTGACGTCTTCCCTGGTTATTCCAACCCATAGTAATCTGTTGGTTGTGTGTATTCTATCTGTCCAAGGGAGAATAAGCATCATGGTGGCCAGATCTGTGTCTCTGCTGATGTGAATTTCAGCCCCATACATAGCAACCTCAGTACAGTGATGCTGAGGATACAATAGTACTCACATGGGACCCTGAGGAATAAGAGTGATTACAGGTGTCCAGCCTTTATTCTAGCATAAATGAGAAGAAGGGGGTCATAATTTGCATTTTTCTGAATGCTGTCACTTGAGTATACATGACAGCATCTTTTAAAATATATATTATGTATTTTATTGAGGCATATGTAAATACTAGAGGCCCGGTGCACAGATTCGTGCACTGGTGGGGTCCCTCGCCCTGGCCTGCAGGGATTGGGCTGAAACTGGCTCTCCAACATCCCCTGAGGGGTCCCAAATTGCGAGAGGGTGGTTCTCAGGTGACATACACTGGAATCGGACTACCTCCTCTCTGGTTCTGGGTGTGTCACCCAAGAACCGCTGCTGCCAAGTGACTGCATTTCGGCAGCTCCTGCATTGAGTGTCTGCCCCCTGGTGGTCATGGTGCATCAGAGCTACTGGCCAGTTGTCCAGTTGGCCAGTGGGCGGGTTGGCCAGTTGCTTAGGCTCTTATATATATAGATATTGTAAACATGTTGCCTCAGGTTTTACAGCAATTGATGGCAGGCGTAGGTATACATGTGTTTGACATAAACACATCACTTTAGAAACTAAATTTTCAATATGCTTTCCCCTCTGGAATTCTGGCCTTGATTTCCCTGTAAGTAAGAGGTGTGTTATTATCTAAGTGTCTTTCATCGGGGTGAAGAGATTTCTTAGTTGCTGGGTTGATCAGGAGCGTGTGTGTCTTTAGGCCATGATGGATCCACTGTCTCAAAAAGGTGGATGGGGGAGCAGGTTGCTGCCCTCATGTAATTGAATCTTTAATTTTAAAAAATATATTTTACCAGAGTAATGGCAAAGCAAAGAGGAAACATCTGGAGTGATGGCCACAATGGTTTATAAATCATCCTATTATTCAGTTAAAAAGACAGAAGCAACAGTCACCGCCTCTTTTGCAACCTTTCTTCATTATATCAAGAAATTTAGCTAGTTGAACTGCTAATTTGGCTTATTGATTTGGAGGCTCTGATAGTATTTGTCTTCAGAGGACAAAGGGGCTTTGATGTTATATTGATCTTGACCTTTGAAAATCATATCGACCCGGAGCTTAAATGAAAAAGAGCTTGATACCTCATTTTCATGGGCAACATTGTTAGGGGGAAGACTCAGCTCTAAATCCATGTGCTTTCAGCAAACTGTTTCCCTTGCTTTTCTTTATTATTCGCAAAGGCGTCTTTCATTCCTTTACAAATGAGAATGCCGCCAGCACAACTCCCACATGGCCCCTTAATTAGTTGGAAAGATTTCCGATTCCGCTATACCATATCCTTTTTCTTCCTGGGAGCTGAATTTATCCCACTCAGAGTGCCAGCTAGTGCCACCAAACATTCTCTGGCCAGGAAGATCCTAGGACGGGGGCTGTCTGTGGGGTTCTCTCCTAGGGAAACAGTGGTGCGGTAGCCCTGGAGTTAGCATCATGTGGCCACTTGAGTTGCTAACAAATTAGGCTCCTGGCAGAATGATGACAGTTTACATTCTCAGCTGGGAACTTGTTTTTATATTAAGTAAGTACTGTTATAGAGAGAGTCACAAGTAAAGAGAGGGAGTTTGAAGATGTTAATTTAACTCAGGAGAAAAATATAATTTTGCTAATTGTAAGTATCTTAAACCACTGATTTTCTGCCTTTATAGTTTAATATATCCCACTGGGTGATACAGTATCCCTTTTCACAAAGTGATACTTTCTGTACCCATGTTCTCTGTTATATGTTGAAATTCCCTGCATCTTTATTGTAGGTGTTCATGGTTTCAGGTGTGTGCAAAGTGATAAAGATTCATCCTCGCCAACCCTTCATTTGGTACTTTACAGTTTACACTTAGTCATGTATTGCACATCTAACAGATTCTTGTAATGCATTTACAAGAGTGCATTCTTACAATGCAGATTCTCATTGCATTTCCCACTATTTTATTTATTGATTAATATATAGATTTAATTTTTTAGAAATGTTTGAATTTTCATTTGAACCTACTCCCTGCAGTTCTCTTTCAAGTGGGTTTGCTGTACTGTATTGATGTCCTTTGTGTCATAAGACATAAACATACTGCTAAGCACATTCACAGGGCAGAAGCTGGGCAGACAGGGATCCACTAATCTGACAAAAATCAGTGCATGGTTTGGTAAGAATGGAGAGCCCTTGGGGCTTTGAATTATGAGACCTGACTCTATAAGAAGATAGATGTTAGAGAGTGAGCAAATATATAGAGCAAGAGGTGATGGAAAAATAAAATGGAGGGAGAGTGTATGTCTTCCATTAAGCTCTCTGTTAGTAAACTTGGAGTGCATTATTGAGAATGTCTCTTATGTACTGTGCCTTAGCTACCAGGGTGACAAAGTGTCTTTAAATAAACATCAGTGAAGTCAGACTTCTTTTTCCTTGTCAAGGATGTATGAAATGAGGTAAATCATGAATTTTTAACTAAGGATGTTGATAGTGTGACTTGAAATAGAATTTGATATACAGCTGAAACAAGTATCAACTATTTTTGATTTTTTGATTTTTCAATTACAGTTTATATTCATATTATTTTGTATTAGCTTCAGCATAGTGATTGGACAATCATATACTTCGCATAGCATTCATCCTGATATTTCTATTACCCAAGTGGCATCATACATAGTTTACACAATATTATTGACTGTATTTGCTCTGCTATACCTTACATTCCCATGACTACTGTGTAATTACCAGTCTGTACTTCTCAATCCCTTAACCTTTTTCACCCAGTCCACCAATCCCTTCCCCTCTGGCAACTATCAGTCTGTTCTGGATATCTATGAATCTATTTAAATTTTGTTCATTTGTTTGTTTTGTTTTTCAGATTCCACATATAAGTGAAATAATTTTTTTTTGTCTTTCACTGACACAAAATATTTTCAACTTTTTATTCTGACTATACTAATATTTCACTTAAAAGAAACAAACATATATTCAGATGATAATATGAGATAGATGATTATATTCTCCATTCACCATTTAAGCTTTGCCAAGTGAAACTACGCTAGATTAGTATACTCATTTTAAAAGACTTTTCACTGTCCTCCTACTTCACCAAGTTATTAAAGTTAATGAACTAAATTTCGAATGTTATTTAAGAAATTGGGGAGAAGCTATTATTAAAATAGCATTAACATATTTAATGAAAAGTGATCTTTAACTTCAGTATCATAGTTTTATTAAAGGATGTTTAGAGAAGACACAAGATGTATATTAAATGAGGCAAATAGATTATTTTAACTTTTTCCCCAATGAGAACATAAAATACTGATTTCATTTTAATGTTGTAATTTTTTTTTCCATTTCCCAGTAATGGGCTGATCATGAGAACACTGAATTATTTTTAGTTATTGACAGAACTACCTCTCTTACTTGGAGCCCAGATTGCTAGTGATAATATCTTTCTGAATCCTGAATTAAGATTCACCTTCAAATTTAGTGGAAAAGCAACATGTTAGAAGCAGAAGCAGACCTGCTAAAAGCAGTTGCATAGTGAGAAACAGCATCTGCAAGCAAGAGCAGGCACAGGAAAATATAAAAACCACGTTCAGCAACCAGAAAGCCTGCCACGGGGCGCAAGGCCGTCTAGCAGCGTAGGAACACACCTCATCGGCACAGCTGGCCTCCAGAGGGTTTAGCTCAGGCTGTGATTGGAGGACTCCTATCTGGCATCTGGGCCCCACTGAATTTTGAACAGTTTATAAAATGTCATTTTAATTCAACGAGAGTTCCTTCTGTTTTGACGTCATCTGGCTGGCAGATTGTAAAGCTGGCCGGCCCTACAGACAGGAGAACTGCGGGTAGTAGGCGCTGTAAGAGCCGAGGAGGCCCCGAATCACACAATCACGGTGCCCAGAGAGGATGCGCACACAGCTCAGGTTTCCTGCGGGGCAGTGAGCATTCGCAGACCACGTGGGGCTCAGATGGAAGATGATAATTGTGCCATTTTGTGTCCAGTTTACCTAAACTTATTGCTTTTAAATTACATTGGTGTTTAATCCCTCCATATTTTTCATCCAAATATTTTAGTACTTCAAAACAAACACAGAAATCCTGGCAAACTCTGAAAGACACCTTTAGAAATGTTGTGAACATTGCTTAAAATATCAGGAAAATTTACAAGTGATGTAAGAAATGGTTATTTTGAAATATATTTAAATGCTTTCAAAGGGCGAAAGGGTAAAAGCCTTAGCTATCTGGAAATTTTCTTTTCTGGAACACTCTTCTCTGATTGGATGATTCATGCTTCCCAGCTTCTTGGCAATAATATCATAGCCTCCTAGTCATGCGAGCTCCAGGAAGTTGTATGTGGGAGAAATCACAAAATTTAGGAAATTAAGTTTACAAATCAGTTCTCTCTTCTTTTCATAAATGATTCAGGTGACTATATTCCAAACTTCTAAAAATTAATAAAGTATTCTGTAGGCAATCACAGTGAGAACCCTTCTATTAGGAAAATGAAAAGCCTAGAAGAATGCTCAGCCTGGCCGGTGTGGCTCAGTGGGTGATTGACCTATGAACCAGATGGTCAGTGTTTGATTCCCTGTCAGGGCACATGCCCCGGTTGCAGGCTCGATCCCCAGTGTGGGGCATGCAGGAGGCAGCCAATCAATGATTCTCCCTCATCATGGATGTTTATATCTCTCTCACTTCTTCTCTGAAATCAATTTTTTTTTAAAAATGTTTTAAGGTGTTCACTGGTTCTATTTCTGGTCAGGGTACATTCCCATGTTGCAGGCTCAATCCCCAGTTAGGGGGCGTGTAGGAGGCAACCAATCAGTGTTTCTCATCGATGTTTCTATCTCTCTATCCCTTTAGCTTCCTCTCTCTCTAAAATCAATAAAAACATATTTTTAAAAAAAAATAATGCTCCAAATTTTATAAACTATGGTAGAATAGCATCCCATTTTCGTGTTTTATTCATTATATGAATAATCGGAAGCTGAATCCACACAAGTCTCTTACAAAGAAAATAGCATTCTGAAAATGAGTGTCCATGGCACTCACCAGTATTAGAGCAGATCTGTAAGAACACATCTGCATTTTAAATGGCCAATTACCATAAAAATAATGCTAACATTAACATGAATATTTTCATAGCGTAAAAGCTGCTGACTAAATTGTGTTGAAGTTTCCAGCAAGGGAAAGAAGAAAGATTTTTCTGTGTAAATATCCTTATTATGATTTTACTCTAATTCACATTTTTGAGATAGGAGGTCTGAGAAACAGAGAGATTGAATTATATTCCACCTTCACAGGTCTAACTAGCAGAGTGGCAGAGAGACAAAGCACCATTCTTATTTCCAGCTCTGTGCTTTAGAGAGATGCACAGGTAGCTAAAGAGGATACAATGTTCAGAAGTAATTTGCAGCTTGGCCTCTGCATTTTTCTTCCAACCTCCCAAAATTACTATTCCAAGATTGTAGCATTTGTAGAAACAATATTCTCTGAAAAAGATGATACTCAAGTCAAACAATGAATGAGCAGATTAATTGCATTGCTCATTAGTTGAGCTCTTGTATTAGTGAACTAGATTGCAAATGGGCATTGCTTTCAAATATAAATAAATTTTCACTTAAAAAATTATTTTGTCAGTGCAGTTTAGGTGGTCGTTGGCTTTATAAATACTGAATATACACTTTAGAAAATCAATTTTTATGATTCTTAATTACTGAATAAAATAGCACCCTACAGATTTTATATTGTTCCCAACGTTTTTCTTTGGCTCTATTTGATATAGACATAATTGAGATGTCTGAGCAAGTTATTAATATTTTATTACATTTGTCAATCAGATGGATGCACAAACCTTGCATTTGTCTGAAAGCAAATGTACCTGCCACCGTGAACATCCTTTCAAAACTCTAGTGCTGCCAAGAGACCTAACAGTAAACATGAGGCGTAATGCAGCTGTTTGGCATTTATCACTAAAATCTCCCAACAAATTTTTAAAGGCGTTATTTTTCTTATTTAGTAGTTGGAGAAACTAGCTTAAATGAATTATAAATTTTATCTCCAGATGCAGAGCATTTCACTATTTTAGAATGTGAATAAATAAGTCAATTTCATGGGTTTTGCTAGAAAATGTTCTATAAATTCAATTTTTTTCTGGAGCAGAAGTATATGGAAATACTTCTTTGGTTGGTATTTTATTCTTTTATATGTTAACTAGAGGCCCGGTGTGTGTCCCTCAGCCCAGCCTGCACCCTCTCCAATCTGGGATCCCTCTCACAATCCAGGACTGCTGGCTCCCAACCGCTTGCCTGCCTGCCTACCTGATTGCCACTAACCACTTCTGCCTGCCAGCCTGATCACCCCCTAACCACTCCCCTGCCAGCCTGATCGACACCTAACTGCTCCCCTGCCGACCCGATTGCCCCACACTGCTCTCCCCTGCTGGCCCGATCACCCCTAACTATCCTCCCCTGCAGGCCTGGTCACCCCCAACTGCCCTCCACTGATGGACTGGTCGCCCCTAACTGCCCTCCCCTGCCAGCCTGGTTGCCCCCAACTGCCCTCCCATGCAGGCTTGGTCCCTCCCAACTGCCCTCCTCTGCTGACCTGATCGCCCACAACTGCCCTCCCCTGCAGGCCATCTTGTGGTGGCCATCTTGTGTCCACATGTGGGCAGCCATCTTTAACCCCCGGGGGTGGCCATCTTGTGGTTGGAGTGATGGTCAATTTGCATATTACCTCTTTATTATATAGGATATTAAAATGATGCTGACATTAATCATTTTTGACATTATCTTGATATAACCCATTCCTGTTTTAAATATTTTAATTAACTTTATTGGAGTGACATTGGTTAATAAAATTATATAGGTCAGGTGTACAATTTTATATCATCTTTATATTGCATTGTGTGCCCACTACCCAGTGTCAACTCTCCTTCCATCACCAAATATTTGACCACATTTACCCTTCACTACCTCTCACTTGTACCCCCTTGCGCCCTTTCCCTCTGGCAATCATCATACAATTGTCTGTGTTGATGAGTTTTTCTTGTCTGTTTTTGTTCATTTGTTGCTTTCAGTTTTATATCCCACATATAATTGAAATCATATGGTTCTTGAATTTTTCTGACTGACTTATTTTGCTTAGCAAGATATTCTCAAGATACATCAAGATAAGTAATAACAAGTGTTAGAGAGGTTGTGGAGGAAAAGGAACCCTCAGTCACTGCTGGTGGGAATGTAAATTGGTACAGCCACTATGGAAAACATTATGGATGTTCCTCAAAAATTTGGATTGGATAAAGAAAATGTGGTACCTATATACAATGGAATACTACTGAGCCATCAGAAAAGATGAAATATTGTCATTTGTGACAACATGGATTGATCTTGAGAATACCTCATTATTTTAAATGAATAAAATTTAATACTTTTATCAGTTCCTCATGGATTTTAAACCTATTTGTAGATTTTAAAATTATGTGTTCATGTTTTAAAATAATAATGTTTCCTTTTTTCAGGAAAATTAGTACAAAGAGTTGCAATGGTTTATAAGAAGTAGTGGCATTAAACATACAAAATGTATTGCTGCATAATAACCTGTAAAAAATTACCAGGACATTTGAGTGATAATGTTGGCTGTGGTATTTCACAATGTTGGGGGAGAGGAACCCTAGGATCTACTGTTTCCTTTATAAACTTACCTGAAATTCTTACAGAATAGATTGGATTCTGTGAATTCAGAGAATTTGTCTCTGATTTTTCAGAAAAATATTAATTTATCTTCAAAGGCATAAGGTTATATGGGAATATAGCTTATTAATAGGCTATGTTCTTCCTTTCTGCACTTGCTAATCTCATACTTATTAAGACTCTTACATAAATTGATTGTAAGAATTACATAAGAAATCTAGCTTTGTTCCCTTGAAAAAGAGCTTTGTGATATGATAATGCTTCTAATGGGAAACACCGTGTGGTTCAGTGAAGCTGAAGATAGCTGTTCATAATCACTATGCTCACAGCACACTGACCCTTACTCTGCCATTTACTTTGGAAAAGAAAATAACATTTTATAATTTTTAGTTTTATAAAAAGTAAGGGAATTAACCTCATTTTGAACAAGTGGCAGAATGTCTTAATCCCTTAGTCCCAGGAATTTCCTGTGATGTGACAAAAAACAAACAAAAAAATCACCTCATTATCCTCTGACATCAAAATATAATAATACTATATCTATAGTATGTGAAATATGTAAAAGGAGGTACAGATCTAACAACTGTACAAGGAATTCACTGTACAAGGAATTCACTGGTGTGTTAGCAGGTGTCAGGGTCATGAAATCTTATGCCCGTTAGTTTTTCCTATTTTTTGGTGGTAAAATATACATAACATAAAATTTATCATTTTGACTTTGTTTTGTACACATATTATAAATATATTTAATAACCTATAATGCAGTAATTTAGAACATTAATTAATGTCCCAATAACATCACCCTGATATAACTTAAATTCTTCGAAATGGGCATATTAGTGTACACTAGCTATCCACAATATACAGGGTGGGACAAAAGTAGGTTTACAGTTGTTTGTATGGAAAAATACAAAATAATTAATAATAATACAAGAATAAACTTGTGTTTTGGGTGCTCACAATTGTAAAGCTACTTGAATTCACAAATTTCAACTTCTTCTTCAAGTTCTTGCATTTTCACTTAATGTATTTTGAAAATATTTTCAGCCCTGGCTAGCTAGCTCAGTTGATTTTAGCATCATCCCAGTATGTCAAGGTTGCAGTTTGATACCTGGTCGGGGCACAAACAAGAATCAACCAATGAATGTGTAAATAAGTGGAGTGGCGAGGAGATGTCTCTCTCTCTCTCTCTCTCTCTCTCTCTCTCTCTCTCCCTCTCTCCCTCCCTCCCTCAAATCAATTAAAAATTTTAAAATATACATAATTTTCTTTTAATAAATTTCATTGTTATAAAAACACATGTAATCTACCTTCTTAAATGTTTGAGTATATGCTACATTATTGCTGACTGTGTACAGCAGGTAACTAGAGCTCATTCATCCTGCCAACTGAAACTTCATTCCTGTTCATTAGTAACTCCCCTCATCCTTCCCCCTCCAGCCCCTGGGAACTACTTTTTCTTCTTTGACTCTATGAACTTGACTATTTAAGATACTTATATAACTGGAATCCTGCAGTGTCTGTCTTTCTGTGACTGGTGTCTTTCACTTAGCACAATGCCATAAATGCTTATCCATGTTCTTGAATATTGCAACTCTTCCTTAATTTTTAAGGATAAATTGTATTCTATGGTATGTATATACCACATTTTTTGTCTATTTATCTGTTGATGGACTTTTAGGCTGTTACTACAAATTGTCGATTGTGAATAGTGCTGCAATAATATAGTAGTACTAATCTCTCTTCCAGATCATTAAACTAAAACCTCCCTAAATCTTAAGCCAGTGTCAACATACAGGTATAAGGAGTGGTTGCATTCATTGCCTTCTCAGATACTTAACATCTCTTTGACTGGTTTTACCAAAAACCATTAATTTTGTTCTGGGTTAGTTTGAACTGGAGTCTGATAAAGGCTGTAAAGACTTGGCTGCAGGTGATTGTGTGCAAAACAGACCCCTAAATATTTAGAAAGTTACAGATAAAAATGGATCTTATCACAGGAGAAGAGCTAGAGCAGCATCGGCAGCAATTGGCAAAGAAAATTTCATGGAAAGACAACAGGCCTACACATCTTGGAGCCACTGAAATGAGAAATGAATTAGGTAAAAGCCTCAGGAAAATGCAATACAAAAATATGGAAAAATCCAGGCAGTAACTACTGTACTAAGTAGAGTATGGAGGTGTTATTCATATTGATTACTGTGAGTCATCAAGGACAATTTAAATGGGATTCAGCATGTTTAGAGCACATTTCAAAGCACATTCAGTATGCTCTGGCCATGGAGTGCAGGGTTGGAAAATGATCTAGAATTACAAGGTTCTAAAGCTGTTTGAGTTATGGAGTGCAGAGATCTCCAAATTTGAGATCTTTGGGAAGACAAAGAAATACATTTATGTTCCTTTTTTTAAAAATTGTCATTGTGCCAGTGCAGGACATTGTCACTAGTTAGGTCAGACATAAATTAGGAAACTAATATTTATTTAGCACCACTTATTTAAATCTCAGATTTGGTTTCTGTAATTTCTGTTTTAGAGTCCAGTTACTAGTTCAAGGCCATGTAACCCAAAAACAACAGAGCTGAAATTTGGATTCAGATCTGTGTGTCTCCAATGGGAGAGTTCTTTCCAACATATGCCATCTCGCTCCTAAAATTCCCTTAAATGGGGACATGCATATTGGCATTATGGAAACACATTTTGGTCCATGCAAACACATTTTGTCCTAAAATTTTATAAGGCAGTATCAGTTATTTTTAAATGAGAACATTTTTTAAATTATTAATAAGTAACCAAAGCACAAAATTTGCAATAATCACAAACTGAAGAATGGAAATTAGGCTCAAGATAAATGAGAAAGTATAAAACTTTCTCGAAATCTTAGTGATCTCTTCTCTCTCTTAATTTTTCCATGATTGGTTCCCTCCATTTCCTCCATCCATAGTTGTCCATTCTTTACTTTCCTCAACACAGAGGTTACCACCTCAGAGAGCACACATTTATTTTGAAATTAGAGGCCCAATGTACAAAAATCATGCAAGGGGCTCGGCCTTCGCAGCCCTGGCTGCCTCATCCCTCGCAGCCTGTCTGCCTCTTGGCCCTGGCTGCCTTGCAGCCCCATGGCCCTGCGGCCCCACCCACTGGTGGTTCTGGAAGGTCATTCCCCCCGGTCTAATTAGCATATTAGCTCTTTATTATATAGGATGTTTGAGTTTTATGAACGTCAGGCCTTCCATTAATGTGGTATCTGTCTCTAGAGTTTCTAGCCACTGTCCCTGGTTCTGCTGGGGTGACGGAGAACGCTAGGTCAAACCCCGTCTCTCAATTGCTTTCTCCTCCAGGGTAGCATCCCTGCCTTCCTCCAGCAGTTCTCAGAGGACCTATGTTCCTCATGTTACAAACTCCCGCTTGCTCTCTTCGTATTTT
>NW_005362626.1:1220509-1252432 GCF_000412655.1 Myotis brandtii | reverse complement strand
AGGGGGGGGTCCCTCAGCCCGGCCTGTGCCCTCTTGCAGTCTGGGACCCCTCGGGAGATAACGACCTGCTGGCTTAGGCCTGCTCCCGGGTGGCAGAGGGCAGGCCCAATCCCTAGGTGCAGCCCCTGGTTGGGTTCAGAGCAGGGCTGATTGGGGAGTTGGGGCGCTGCCCCCTGTCATGCACAGAGCAGGGCCCATCAGGGGGTTGGGGAGCTCCCCCCTATCAGGCACAGAGCAGGGCTGATCAGGGGGTTGGGGTGCCTTCCCCTGTCACGAACAGAGCAGGGCGGATAGGGAGGTTGTGGCCCCGCCCCCTGTCACACACAGAGCCGCAGGGTGATCAGGGGGTTGGGGAGCTCCGCCCTATCAGGCACAGAGCAGGGCTGATCAGGGGGTTGGGGTGCCTTCCCCTGTCACGAACAGAGCAGGGCGGATAGGGAGGTTGTGGCCCTGCCCCCTGTCACACACAGAGCCGCAGGGTGATCAGGGGGTTGGGGAGCTCCGCCCTATCAGGCACAGAGCAGGGCTGATCAGGGGGTTGGGGTGCCTTCCCCTGTCACGATCAGAGTAGGGCGGATAGGGAGGTTGTGGCCCCGCCCCCTGTCACACACAGAGCTGCAGGGCGATCAGGGGGTTTGGGCGCTGCCCCCTGTCACGCTGATCCAGTGCCAGGAGGCCTCGCGGCTCCGCTGATCCCAGTGCTGGGAGGCATATTACCCTTTTACTATATAGGATAGAGGCCTGGGGGCCGGCTGGTTTGCCCTGAAGGGTGTCCTGGATCAGGGTGGGGGTCCCCACTGGGGTGCCTGGCCAGTCTGGGTGAGGGGCTGAGGGCTGCTTTCAGGCTGGCAATTGACTGAAGCTCCCAACCGCTCCTTGTTTTCTTTTTTTTATTCTGGGCCAGCTTTAGCTCTGGCTCTAGCTCTGAGGCTTCCGCTGCTATAATCGAAACAATGTATAACTCTAGCTCTGAGATCCCGGCTGGCTGAAAGCTGATTTCTGGGGTTTTGTTTAGCTACTACATTTGCAACATAGTACATAGTTTCTTAGAGTTGTAGCTCAGAGGCCGTCAAGTCAGGCGGGGGTTGGAGTCCGCAGTCACTGCAGCAAGCAAACCTCATGTTCGCTTCCAGCTGCCTGGCTGCCGGCCGCCATCTTGGCTGACAGTTAATTTGCATAAGGATATGCTGATTAGCCAATGGGAAGGGTAGCTCGTACGCCAATTACCATGTTTCTCTTTTATTAGTGTAGATGTTTGAGTTTTATGAACATCAGGCCTTCCATTAATGTGGTATCTGTCTCTAGAGTTTCTAGCCACTGTCCCTGGTTCTGCTGGGGTGACGGAGAACACTAGGTCAAACCCCGTCTCTCAATTGCTTTCTCCTCCAGGGTAGCATCCCTGCCTTCCTCCAGCAGTTCTCAGAGGACCCATGTTCCTCATGTTACAAACTCCCGCTTGCTCTCTTCGTATTTTAAACCGGCACTTCTCAACCTGGGCTGCACGTCTGAGTCCTCTGGAAGCCTGTAAAAAACAGTCATGTCAGGAAATCAGAACAGATTTTCTCTGCTTCATGAACGATATGCAATACAAAATTCACAGGAGACATGGGCATATGTTCAGTGTGTGAAGAACGTGGTTCAGAGTCCCAGCCCCACCGCGAAAGTACTGCTTGGCCTCAGGCATGCTCTTTCCCTCCTAGGAGTCTCAATTTCTCATGAAGATACGAGCATATGCAAGCCTGCCCTGCCTGCCTCCTGGGGTTGTTGGGAAGAACAAACGTTCTTTGGAAACTGTAAATCATCCTGGGAATGTTATCATCACCTGCTTAATTTTTAAAGATGTAGATTGCTTTCTAATAATGCTGTCCACATATCAGCTTACTCAGTGTGGTCCCTAACTTCTGTACCTTTTCTAGCCTTGAGATATTCTTTTCCTCATTATTTATTTAGATAAAAATAAGACATCCCAAGAATTCCTCAACAAATAGACACATTGTAGGAGCATCAATAGAAAGGAGCACCCAAGGTCTTAAATGGACCAGTCATCACTCTACTACCCTTTATTTCTTTTACACGGTATACATATGAAACAGTATTTATCTTTAGCATTTTTATGTGTTTTGTGTTTAGCCAAGAGCACAATTCTGCAGTCAAGAGAAAAGTATTCTCGGCTTTGCTCTGTCATTATCTTCTGCGACCTAACAGACTTGTAGAGAAAGTACTTGGAGAAGAATAAATAGATATATGACTATAATGAATAGTAAATGTTAGTCCACTATAGGAAAAAAATTATAATTATATAAACCTTAAATTAACAAGAATAATATATGTAATGCTACTATTTAAAAATGTAATTTCTATTTTTGGTTTTTTATAACCTTCTAGTTATCTCTTTCTTCCGCACTTGATGCTAAAGTGCCGAAAAGATGTGGAAATTTTATATATCAATAATTTGTCTAATCTGAACTGTATTATGCTGGAAATGTATTCAATGTTTTCTGAAGCACTAAAACCATCTGCTTTAGTATAGAAAATATTAAAGTGCTAGAATGTTATTTTAAGGTAGGAAATTGGGAGTCAGATGTGTCCAGTTTTTTTAGTTAAAATCTCATTAATCCAAAGTTTATTTTTTTTTCATATTCAGGGGTTTTCTTCGTACCTGCTTTTTTATTTATTGGATGATATTAGAGGAATATATTTATTATTCATATGTGTGAATAGTTGATTGCTTCATATAAAGTTTTATCTGTTTGACGAACTGAAACAGTCTTTTGTTTTTCATATTGTAGTGTCTTCATACACCCCATTAGCGGTAAACCAGAGCCAGTGATATATTTTTAAAAGAAGTATAATTCCCATACCATTTTCATTTTCTCCAAGTAAAAACAGCTATGTCTGTCTGAATTCCACCCCATGAAGGAACATTCCCGTTACACCAGAATCCTCTTGCAAAACATAGTTTGTTGCTGTCATTCTCATTGTTGTTACAGACTTGAAAACTCGATTTAAGAAAATACAGAGTTAAAATTATCCATTCTTAGAGGTTTGCCTGCATCAGTCTCAGCTCAGCTAATGCTGTAATTAAAACTCGTCACACTCGTGACCCAGAATGATCAAGTCCCTGACTTTCACACTTCTTTACCTTGTGTGACTAAAATGCAGAGAAATGTAAACACACATGGGAGTGTTCTGGGGTATAGACTAAAGCCACTTGTCTCAAAATGCATTTAACTTTTAACGTTAAATGCATTTTACACTATATTCTACAATTTATTTTATTTTAATGTTACAAGGCTTTCTAGTTATCACCACTGAGGGAAACAGGATGCAGGAAGATGTGGTGTATTTATTCCCTGTCTTCTCTGGGACTCTTATACTTCCTGATACTCTTGATATCCTCCTGTATTTCCAGGCGAAGGACACCAATCAGATGGGAGCTCAGGAAGCAAGCAGGGTGGTAGGAGAAGGTACAGGCGGCAAGCTCACATGTGGCCTTGTATTTTATTGAAAGGTGTCCACGTTTCCTCTAAGACTGGAATACTTGGAAGGTTTTAAACAAAGGCATGGCATGGTCAGACTTACATTCTAGAAGGATAACGCTGGCTCCTGGGCTGAGAAGAAAGTATGAGCAGTCAAAAGGAGAAGCAGAGAGATCCAGTGAGAACGCTTTTGAAGTCATCTGTATAAGAGATGATGATGACTTAGACCAAGTTTGCAGGAGTAGAGATGGCTAGGTGAATCTATAATAATAAAAGCATAATATGCTAATTAGACTGGACATCCTTCTGGATGTCCTTCTGTCCTTCCAGACGAAGCCGGGGCTACAAGGGAAGCCCGGGTCCCGGGTGCCAGAGGGAAGCCGGTGCTGGCAGCTGGGGGAAGGAAGGCCTACTCTTGCATGAATTTTGTGCATTGGGCCTCTAGTATATTATAAAAGATCCAAAAATATTACTCAGCAATAGAAACATTACAAGAATATATACTGATATATGCAACATAGATGTATCTTGGAGACATCATGCTAAGTGAAAAAATGCCAGATGCCGAAGATTGAAAATGATATTGTTCTATTTACAATGGGGGCTTGACTTACGAGTGTCCCGACTAATGAGTTTTTTGAGATACCAGCTGTCTCTCTGCCGATTTTTTGCATTGAGTTGATAGAGTAATTTGAGTTAACGAGCTCGGTCTCCGAACAAATTAAACAAATTAAACTCGTAAGTCAAGGCCCCACTGTATTTACAATTGTAAAAAAGGCAAAGCAAGTGACACAAAATAGATCAGTAGTTTCCTGAGACCAGTGGTGGGGAAGTGGGATAATCAGCCAGAGAATGAGGGAACTGTGGAGAATGATGGAAATGTTCGAAAACTTGATTGCTCACGAAAATGAACACTTACAGTGAGAATTTTTACTCTATGTAAATTAAAATTTAACAAAGCTGTAAATTAAGAAATATGTGCATAGAATAAAATTCACCAACAGAAGTAGTGTATAAGAGAAAAAGATATGGCAAAAGCAATGCAATGTTTCCAATCTCCGCTAGTAGAAAGTCATCATTATGTGATATGCAGCCATGAGCTATTCTATGGTGATAGGAGGTTTGGGGGAGGATTTCAGCCTTGGATGTATCAATTGTCAGCTCCTTATTATACATCCAAGAGGAGATACCAATTGGGAAATTGAACATAAAGAAACTGATTGAAAGAGGTCTAGACTGCAGATATAATTTTAAGACTTCTCAGTGAATATATACTGTTATTAAAAACCAGGAAACTCGAAGCTGACAACATTCTCCATCCATGAATGTTGATTATGAAGAGAAGAGGGGCACTAGAATAATTTCCCAATTCCTCTATCACTTCTCATTTCTATTTTAATGTCTATAACCCTCCTCCACTTCCCAACTAAACTCTAGGAAAGTGGCTGGTTGCACATCTAGCTAAAAAGATACTCATTAGCAATGACTGTTGACCAAGTGCATCTCCTTAAGGTCATTCAGCACAAGAAAAGAAAAAAGAAAACCATTAAACAGTGTTACCATCTTGAAGCCTCGGTTTATTTTGAGAAATTACAACTTAAGGCCATAAATACTTACCAAGTGAAACAAAAGCTGTACTTCTCCTATCAAAATAAATTAACAAAAAACATCTTGCTGATTATTAGAAGCAATGTCAACCCCTGGCCCCTTATGATAGAGTGGAACAGGATTCGAAACTCCTTCGCTTTGCTGTCTCTGTTTACCTGACTTTGACGGTGGGTATCCAGTGGCCCATTGGTCCCTTTCTTGGATCTACCTCTTCACTTTGCTTGGCCTATAACAGCCAGTCCATTCCCTGCCCAATAACACATGGGTCTTGACTCATCTTCATGTGGTGGCTGACACCGCTGGCCTTGCAGAAGGTCCCTTATATTTTAGTGAACAGCTGCTCTCACCTGCTGCTAAGATGTTTCTCTGGCAAGCTTGTTTTGTACTCTTGCTAAATGGTTCTAACTGTAACAAGGGACTTTCGAATTTATGCTAGTTAGATTGGAAGGCTTTGTCTTCTCTCACCACTCCAGGAAAATCGTACGGTGGAACTTACAATGTCATATTTTATATTAACCCAGGACTACTAGTTTCATAGTGTTTGAGTTGATAAAGTTCAGATCCTTTCCTTTAATAAATTCCATGACTGGTTTTCTGAAAATATCTCCTTTCCCTAGTATTATTAATCATGATGTTATGATGCTGGCATTAAAAACCACTTTGTACACTTATATTCAGGAATCCATATTTCTGTATGTTGATATGTATATTCACAAAATACAAACATATATATGTGTGTTTGTGTGTATTTTCTCTTTAAATCAACTGACAATATTCACCTTTTGTTAAAATTTGACCTTGCTTAAACAAGACCTCTATGCTTCTTCTCATTCCACAGAGCTGTACTTAGCACTTTCTTCTAACATCCCCTTACTCTCTGGTAGATATTTCCCAAGATTATTATAGTTAGTACATATTGTAACTTCTCCAGTGGGTTAACACAGGTTTTAAATTGTTCCATGTGAGACTAACACCTGATCAATACTCAGGTCTGAAACATGGATTTTGATTGGCTGTGTTTAATATAAGTTTGTGCTGCTTCATTGCTTCTTAATAGCACATCACATCAGACATGATAAGTACTATAATCACATCCATTTCAATCTTGTTATATATTGTGCTCTTAACGAAAATCATGCTTTTAATTTGTATAGATGGGATTAATCTTTGTTAGAATTACTCATTTTTGAAAAACAAAGTAATACAGAGGAGTACACATTTTAAGTATTGTAAAGCTCCTTTCTTCATCAGATGTGTTGTTTCTCCATGGTGATGAGTCTTTAATTCATTGTCATCTTTTAATTATTCTCCAGATGATATTTACTCTTAGTTATTATTGTTTATCCTCAGCTATGCAGTTGCTTTAAATTTGGAAAGCCATGGACAGTGAAATAGAAACAGTTATATTAAAAAACAAGAGAGACTTTCAAAAGCAAATCAAGCTGTTACTAATGCAAAGAAATATTTTGACCAACAATAATGAAGAATATCAGTGATATTTTTAATGACATCCTTAGTTGTAAAGTATTAATCTTTTTAATGCACATAATTATACAGGGCTTGTGTAAATAATTTATCACCCTTCCCTGAAAGCTTAAAGAATTAGTTGAGGCCCAGCTGGTGGGGCTCAGTGGCTGAGTTTCAACCCATGAACCAAGATGTCATAGTTCAATTCCAGGTCAGGGCACATGCCCAGATTGCAGGCTCAATCCCTAGTAGAAGGTATACAGGAGGCAGCAGATTAATGATTCTCCCTTATCATTGATGTTTCTATCCCTCTCTCCCTCTCCCTTCCTCTCTCTGAAATCAATAAAAACATTTTCTAAATGGTTAAGGGTGATAGAAAGAGGGTATTGGTAAAAGAAATGTTCAACTCCATTACAGAGAGTGAATATATCTTCCCAATGTAGGGTTAAAAACTAAACTACCATCTTTTCATTAATAATTTTAAACACACACACACACACACACACACACACACACACACAAAGGACAAAATGTGACAACATTCAAAGCACACAATTTTTTAAAAAATGTATACTATTTGAATTACACTAACACGAATTATTACTATAAAAGCTGCAATCATGGGTAGCCTATACAATTTAACCTTGGTGTGAAATATTACCTCTAGATTTATGACTAGCAGACTTCATAGTTTAGGAAACACTTTGTCCTTCAACATCTAATTTTTAAAAATTAAATGACAAATCATTTAAAGTAAAGTCAATGAACTAAGTTATAGATCTTTAAGCTACTTCAAATAAGGCATATTATACTCCTGAGGAGCAGGGGGGCGGGGGGTAAACATTTTGTCACAATTAATAGGTGTTTGATTTTTTTTTCCAATGAATAATTAGATTTATTTTTAAAACGTAAGGAATTTAAATGTTTTACATATATTTGGCCTTATCACACAAAACTGTCTGCTGTCATTTTGGTAGTACTTCAAAATGTAATTTAAATCTGGTTCCCAATCAAGACTAAACAATATAGTTTACAAAAAAGAATATTTTGGAACATATATAACAAACCCAGCAAATATTGAACAGCTACTATATGTGAGTCACTGTATTAGAAAATAGAGATACATCAGTGAAAATACAATTCAAGATGCTTATGGTCTAGTGGACAATATAGAAAACTTAATAAGCAATTATGATAGTGGGAAAGAGCCAGGGTGTGGGCTTGGTGTGGAGGGACACTAAATGGTCCACCTAAACTAATCAAGACCTTTCTACTGTGAGTTTCTGATAACTGGCATAAGCATCATCTAGGATATTGTTAGAAATGCCACATCTCAATTCCAGCACCACCCATCCTGAATAGGGATCTTCATGTTAGTGAGATCCCCATGTTATCTGAATGTTTATTAAAGTTTGAATCAAGCCAGGTGGTAGGGAAAAATACTCAGAGAAAGTGGACTCCCAAGTGGCAATGTGGTTAGTGTATAGAGAATAAAGGTAAAATGTATTGGAAACAGAGAGATGATTGTCCTCTAAACCAGATCTACAGCTTAGGCTGTTGGTTGGACAGAGAAGGTGTGGGGGAGAAGGGAGATGACCTCAGTTGGGGGCATGTTGTGTTTGATGTGCTTTGAGACATGTTTTAAAGGTGGATGCTCAAGTGGAAGATGGACAGATGAGTCTGGAGATCAGGAGTTAGTTCTCTGCTGGGGTTATTGATTGGCAATCAGTAGTATATGATAGTAACTAAAGTCAGATAAGGGAAGGATTACTCAAGGAAAATATGTGAGATCAAATATTTTAAAAAGTCTGTAAGGATAGGCCTTTGAAACACCAACATATAAAGAGACATCAACAATTAAGACTGCAGAAAGCAGCCAGAGAGGAAAGAGGAAGCAATAAGAGTATATAGATGGAGAAGCCAGGGGCTAGATGCCTTCTGGAGGAGGGGATCAATAATAATGTTGTCTTAATTTGGATTCTCCTAAAAGAGCCTGAGAAAAGGATTTGGGCACAGGTAATTTATTGGGAGATAATTCCAAGGAGCAGAATACTCCATGAAGCAGAATGAGGAGCACAAAGAGTAAGACTTGGGTAAAGCCAATGAAATGTATTTGATTGAGTTGTCCTCCAACATGGACAAGTGCACGTGGTCCCACTGATGCCCTTAAGGAAAGATGCAGAATGCACCATAGAATTGTCTCTCTGAAGGAAGGGAGGCTATGACATAAATGTGGAGACTCCGGTTTCTCATTGATTGAATGTTACTCTGGGTAGTATTACCTACACTTTCCCCATTCCCAAACTTCCATGCAACTCTACCTTAAGCTGAGCAACTTTTCTAAATTTCTCAGGAAGTTCTCAGGCAGAAACCCTGAGATGGACTATCCAGCATACGTATAGTTGAAGTTAGAGGTCAGGGTCAGGGGTTTACATGGGGCATCAGCAGGGTCAGCTACTAGTGTCCATTGCTCTTCATACCAAATAAGAGTATCTTTACAAAGCATCTAATTATCATGGTAACCATTGGGAAATCATTTCAATGTAAGAGTATTAGTGGAGCAGAAGAAATGGGAGCTATAGTTCTGTGTTTAAAGTTCTAAGAGGGATAGACAGTGAGATAATGAGTATAGACCACTTTTTTAGAAATTGATTGAGAAAGGGAAGAAAAACAGTTGGGTGGTAGATTGAGGGTTGCTTATGCTCAATTGAGATCCTTTTTTTAAAAAAAAAAAAAAAGACAGGAATATCAGGTAGTGAATAAGGATACAAACTGAATCCAGATGGCCTAGGTTCAAATCCTCACTTCAACTCTGATTAGCTGTGTGACTTTGCACAAGTTATTTAAATCCTCTGTGCTTCAGTTTCATCATCTGTAAAGTGAAGATAATGGTACAATCTCATAAGGTTGTTGTGAGGATAAAATGAGCAAATATGAGTAAACTGTTTAGTTGAATGCCTGGAAAATAGTTTATAATATCTAAGGGTTACTTATTATTATTTTTGTTGTTATTATTCTTTGAAATAAAAGGCAAGTATATTTGAAAGCTATTTGGCTAGAACCAATACGTACAGAGAAAGATAAAGTTGTAAGATAGATACTATAGCACACAGGGTAATGTTCCTGAGGAGAGCTAAGGAGGAGATATTCAAACACAGTTGAAAGATTAACTTCAAATAAGAGGAAAGACACTTTTTTTATTGTTATAAGAGCAAGAAGAAAAAACAGGTATCTTTCCAAATGTGTTAATAGATGTTCTTGTTGAAAAGCTTCTACTT
Organism: Myotis brandtii; assembly: GCF_000412655.1. Classification (NCBI taxonomy): domain Eukaryota; kingdom Metazoa; phylum Chordata; class Mammalia; order Chiroptera; family Vespertilionidae; genus Myotis; species Myotis brandtii. The sequence goes on along the minus strand of NW_005362626.1, from coordinate 1,242,600 downwards.
TTTAAAAAAAATTTAGGTAAGATCATCATCTGTGGGTGAAAGAAATTGTTGGGGATGTTAAATAAGAGTGTTTAAAGGAACCTCCATACTGTTTTCCATAGTGGCTGTACCATTCTACATTCCTACCGGCAGTGAATGAGGGCTCTATTTTCTCCACAACCTCTCCAGCACTTGTGATTACCTGTCTTGTTGATAATAGTCATTCTAACAGGTATAAGGTAGTGTCTTGAAACCTATATGATCCTATTAACCAATGTCACTCCAATAAATTTAATTTTTTAAAAAAGCATTTAGATAGCACATTATGTTTTAAATGATCCTATTGAAAAATGAGAGTGTGATTAGGTTACCACAGTGGTTCAATCTGTAAATCTGTAATTAACAATCAAAATAACTTTCACACACACACACACTTGGAAAAAGTGCAATGATAAAAATCAAAGTCATTTAGAGCAATAAAATGCTCTAAAAGATTTTAAAATACTCAAGCACAGATTTAAACTCTATTATAATTATAATGAATGTTTCATTTTCTAGCAATCATCTATATTCTTGACTTTTATTCTAAAACTAGAGGCCCGGTGCATGAATTCGTGCAAGGGTGGGGTCCCTCAGCCTGGCCTGCGATTGGGGCTGATCGAGGCCATATCACCCAGTCCCGATTGGGGCTGATCTGGGATGGCTGGCCAGGGGGAGGGACCGCAGACGGTTGGCTGGCACGGGAGGTTGGCTGTAGGAGTGCACTGACCACCAGGGGGCAGCTCCTGTGTTGAGTGTCTGGCCCCTGGTGGTCAGTGCGCATCATAGTGATGGGTCAACCAGTCACTTGGTCACTTAGGCTTTTATATATATAGACTAGAGGCCCAGTGCACAAACGTCGTGCACGGGTAGGGTCCCTAGGCCTGGCCAGCAATCAGGGCTGATCTGTGGGGTGACCAGCAGGGCAATGGGGGCCCCCGGTACCTGCCGCCTTGGCCTGGCACTGTCCGCTTGCCAGCCCTGCCCCCCCCACTGCTGCTGGTCACCATCTGTGGGCGACCAGTGGGGTGATTGGGGCCCCTGCTCAGACCCATTTTGGGCTGGCACCGCCCACTCACCTGCTCCACCATCCCACCACAGTCCCGCTCTGTTTGGGGCCCATCGGGGCCTGCAGCTCCTCCACTGCCATCTGCTGCCAGTACCACATCACCGACACCCACCATGTTCCATGCCGCCCCCTGGTGGTCAGCGCATGTCTGACTCCTGGTCGGTTGAACTCCTGCCCATGGGGACAATTTGCATATTAGCCTTTTATTATATAGGATTACTAAAACATTAACTTTCTAAGAGTGTTTTATAGGAACAATTTATTTCTTTGGTAATTAAGTATTTTCTTCTAATTCTTACATTCACTGACTTGTCATTATTTTTGTTTTTTCAATTACTTGCTTAGTTAAGTCTTAAATAGAGCTAGCCTGACTTTTGGAAAACGTTTTGGAATCTGGTCATTTTCAAGGCCAGCTAAATAATAAAAAGAAGGAAGTAGTTCAGTCTTGGATTACCTGGGAACATTCACTATCATCTTCAAAATCTTGGCTGCACTCTGCCAAGGAGGCTTATTGGTGGCAATGGCCTGTAATCATTGTTTCTGGAATCATTTGGAGTCTCCCTATATAAATAATTTAAAAAGTGATGCAATGACAATTATTTTTGCCATCTCAAGTTACATAGAGTCATCCCACAGGTTAAGTGTTTGCTGTCAGCATGGGCTACGTTGTAAAAAATCTCCTGAGATTCCAGAAAACACATTGTTATATAGTAATTCCATGCATTCTGAGAAACAGACTTCAGTAAAAAGTTAACTACTTCTATGCAATGTTTTTTAGATTTGAAGACTAGAGTTAGAGTCATAAACTAAGAGCTCCATTTGACTTAACTTACTAATTTTTATTATTATGTCATTTGTTCTTGCAATAAAATGAAAAGTATAACTTGTGATTCCTATCTTCCAGTTATCTTCAGTGTATACAATGATATTTGGGTATCAAAAGACTATTCTGTTAGTTCTAAGGAGGATTACTACCTCATTTCCAAATTCACTGGGCAATGTCCAATACCCCTTTTCTTAGGGCATATTCCTTTTGAGCATTCCTCTCAATACTTTGTCCTTCTTTGGGTTCTGCTAATCCAGTGGTTCTCAACCTTCCTAATGCTGCAACCCTTTAATACAGTTCCTCATGTTGACCCCCAACCATAAACTTATTTTCGTTGCTACTTCATAACTGTAATATTGCTACTGTTATGAATCATAATGTAAATATCTGATATGCAGGATGTATTTTCATTGTTACAAATTGAACATAATTAAAGCATAGTGATTAATCACAAAAACAATATGTAATTATATATGTGTTTTCCGATGGTCTTAGGCGACCCCTGTGAAAGGGTCGTTCGACCCCAAAAGGGGTCGCGACCCACAGGTTGAGAACCGCTGTGCTAATCATTTTTATTGGGTTCTGCTCGCACATCTTGCTGGCAAATGTCAGTTCCCTTACCTTGATCAATCTCCATGACTCCACTGCTTTTAAAATGTAGGTTCTACTTTTTGTCTTTTCTCTCCTTGATGGCCCCTCCTTCCTTAGTGACCCCTGAGTCATCAACTATGTGTATTTTCTGTCCTGAGTACCTGACCTATAGATATGCATTAGGATGGGCTGTGGGCATCTTAACCTTAACTTGTCAAAACTGAATTTCTTTTCTTTCCTGACTCTCACTCAGAGCGCTTCCTTATGTCCTAAGTTATCACAGTACTTGGCATATCAAAGTGGTTCTGATATTTTAGTGAATTGAGAGTCTGTTAAAACACACACAGCTTAGAGTTTGCAATTCTAATTCAGTAGGTCCGGGTGGAGAATACAAATGTGCCTTTCTAATGTCTCAGGCGGTACTGGTATTTGACAACTGCCCCTTGAGAACCATTAGCACACAGCAATCAATTAACATTTGTTAGATCAATAATTCCCATGTCAGTGAATGGTTAAAATGCATAATATAGGCTCAGAATTCAAACTTGGCTCAGTATGGATAAATGACAAGAAATACCTATAGAAATTTTGTTCTGAAGGAATAAGGTACATCATTTGGCCTAACACCCTTTTGCTGCAGATTAGGACACTGAACCCTAAAGGGATGAAATGAATTTTGTAAGGAAAAAGAACTGGATTTCAACCAACACCGACTTGCCTTAAAAATAAAATAGTTTCACATGTGATATTTGTATGCAGCTAATCAAGGATTCGTTTTCTAATTCCAGAGACAGACATGGAGCAGCTAATTTTTCCTCTAGATGACTAGGCCTTTGCACATAGACACAGATTTCCTCCAAATGAATACCACACGGTTAACACTGCGTCTTATACCCCTAAGATGCTTACAAAGAATTAAGAAATCTAGAGCTCAATGTTCTACGGTTGAACATTCTCACCACTCCAAGCAGTGTTTGGGCAGGAAGCTTGTTGAGAAGGGTAAGCAGAGACTGCTGGACACCAGCTGGTAGCGAATCCTTTATTTGGCCAGAACGGAAAGGACTTTCATCACTGTAGTCAGTGTCCAAGCTGTAGTCGTCCTATTGTCTGAAGCTGTTTTATTTTCCCAAGTCCGGGTGTTTGACAGGACGCATCAGATGCCAGACTTGCTCATAGAGGCTTTTGTTTAAAGGCAAAGGGACGACACCACAGAGGAAGAGACACAAATAAGCATCAGAAGCCAGCGCCTTTCCCAGGGTGAGCTCCCCTTGGGGAACACCTGGGGTGAGCTGTCTCTGGTTTCTTCCATCAGGATCTGTGCAGGGAGCCTTGGTGTGGGGAGAGCTCACCCACAAAGCTCCCCATAGCGTTTGATCTAGTTGAGCCAGGGTAGTTAAACTGTTATCAGGGAAATTGGGTGCCCTCTTCCCCACTGGGTGCTGAGTGTGGGGTCCTTATGATATCTTGAGGAAAAGAATTTTCTGAGACTTGCATGGGAGGATGAGTGTTTTTTATTTGTGGAATTACACCCCTGGGTTTCCAAAGTGCCATTCCAGTCATAGAAGTGTAGCTGGGGGTTCAGTAGAGCTAAAAGCAAAGCCAGTGTCCAGAGTTTCCATTCCATGTTGCAGCCGGGTCCAGTTCAGCATCATGGATCATGTAGGCCAGTGTCAGGAAGAGGAGTGATAGAGCCCCACAAGGCAGGAGTCATGTGTTACACGCCAAGTTCACAAATTCCAATGTGTGAGGGATTAAATATCCCAAATTTCATGCCCTGGCATGGTCACACCCATTCTGGCCAATGACCTGTTCCCAGGTGTGACTGACAAGCAAATACCTTCCCAATGCCACCCCAACTCTACTGGGCATGTGTCTGTTCTCCTCCCTCTGCAGTCCCTTCCCCCAGCAATCTGCAGGGAATAGACCGGTGGCTCCCTGCGGAAAGTAAAGCTTTAGCTTCCTGGTGAAACTGCCCAAATGATATGTCTATAATATTTGGCCTTCCCTTTGCTCCTTTCCTGTTATTAATAACTAGGTTAATTACAATGGTATCAAAATCAAGTAGATTAGTTGTAAGTCATTAGAGCAGAAGTTTACCATGGGGGGTCTCCAGTGGCATTTTAGACCCTGAAAAGTCCATCACATATTCCACTGCCCTCTTTTTGTCTAAGATTAAAAAGTAAGCACAGAAATGTCTCCGGAAATAAAGATAGAGCATTTCCAGACCAGCTGCAAATCAGCTTCACCCTCCAGAGCGGTTGGTAGAGAAGGCCATGGGAGTTGCTTTCTTATGGACCAGCTGGTGAGGGCCCAGCAGACTGAATCCAGGTTTCCAGAAATGAGCTAGGAAGCATCTGAGGTTAGGCAGGCATATGGATTGTGAGCTCTTCGGGAAATATTAACCCTGTAGTTCTCAAGTACATACTAGAAGCCATTTACACACAATGGCTGTGACAGCATCAGTGCCTAAAATTCAAAATGCTTAAACCATAATCTAGTTGCTTCATATATATTCATTTGGGGGCTTTAATACTTCAAGGGGATAATCTGGTGACCAAATAAAGGAATTCTCATGACAAAATTGTAAATTTAGAGGATACTAAGCTCTCAAAGGGAACATCCAAACAATGAGCTTTATAGGTAAGGAAAGTATGTGGGAAAATTGAAGAAATTCAATTGCTGTTATTCATTAGCTGTGTCTGTTATCAATTACAATTATAGTCACATGAAGTGCAGACAAGGAGGCAAAAGACCTAGATTTTATAGACAGAACTCTGCTATCTGAAAGATCTGAGAAAAAGCTTCCCATGGTAATGCATCAAATGTGTTTTGTTTAAAGGAAGAATCGTATTCCAGTATCTTTATCTGATTTTATTACTTACTATTTTATTTTTATTGTCAATTTTATTTCTGTACAATGAAACTAATTTTGAGAGTTTTAACTCACTTTTTCAAAGTATGGCATCATAACTACTGTGCCGAGCCAGCTCAGCCAAGGGTTCCACAAGCCTGAGTGAGGGCGGTGAAGGATGGAGAAATGACAAAGAGAATAAGCTGGGTCAAGGTGGATCTTCCTGTGAGGCCACAGAGAGAGATCCAGAGGCAAGCTGAGCCTTTATTTTATAGCCAGAGGTAAACAAGGTAGTGGTCACCATAGTTACAATGTTCTTGTGAGTTTCACTTGTTTTGGCAATACTTGCTACATCTCCCTTAGCCCATTAGCTACCCAGATAAGATGTAGGGAGTGTCATAAGGTCAAGCCTAATTATGCTAAGAGGACTGTGCCTTCTAAGCTGGGACTTATTTGTGGCTTTGCCAGCAGGTCAGTCGGCTTAACCCTATTGCTGCACCCTACAACTACCTGTTTTGGAAACATTAAAGGCATTTTTCAAATGTAAAAGTGATGAGTCATCTGGGATCCTTTTAAGATGTCGATGCTGATTTCATAGATCTGGGGTGAAGCCTGAAATTCCCTTCTAATTAGCTCCCATGCAACATTGGTGCTACCATGTCCTGTTAACTAGCAGGGATGTTTAAAAAAAATAGTGACTCTGTGTGTGTATGTGAGCATGTCTGTAAATTCACAGGGGCCTGTACACCAAGGGAATCATCTCAGAGTTAGGCCTGGAAATCTGCATTCCCAAAGAACCACAACCCCACCTCAGTTTATAAATACCCAAGTTGAAGAACTTCTTGGTGAAATGAACTTAACTGTCTGAGTTAACTTCCTATGAAATTAGGTGGATCTAGTCTCACCCTCATGTTCTCCTGGGTCCTAAATTGAAGCAGGACACATTCTCTTACTTTGCAAGGCATCTGCTTCTTGACTTGCAAACAGCTGCCAAGTTCCCTGCCTAGATGTTCAAAATTGAATTAGGTCTGCTCTTTCCCTGTAAGATCTCAGATAAAACTTTTTGTATTGTCCAAAGTTACCAGATTTCTTTTCTCCAAATTAAGACCCAAAGAGCAACTTCATACTTCTTTTGGAACTCAGCTAAAAATGAAATTTTAAAAAAGAATATGTGTGTGTGTGTGTGTGTCTGTAAAAATTTTATTTTTACCCCATTATTGGTTTTTCTGGGACCACAACCTTAAACTCACTCTGAAATCCTTTTGTGCCTTCTCTCCATAACATCTCAGGTTATTAGAGGAAAGATTTACCTAAATAAATACCTTCTACAATATGTGACACAGAATAGTGACATTAAAACCTAGTACATGAGTTCCTTGCCCTTAAAGAATTACTTCTTTTTGTTATTGTTATCCAGGTGTTATTGAATATAGCAAAGTAACATGACGATTTCTCATTCAGCCTAACAATGGTTTTTCATTTTCTTTTTTCCTTTCCTTACAGTATAAGCAAGTGGAACAATACATGTCATTCCATAAGTTGCCAGCTGATATGCGTCAGAAGATTCATGATTACTATGAACACAGATACCAAGGCAAGATCTTTGATGAGGAAAATATTCTCAATGAACTGAACGATCCTCTGAGAGAGGTAAGGTTTCTAGTCCTGGACTTCCGTGGTCATTGCTTTCTTTGTTCACGGGAAATCCTGAGGTCCATGCTTTCACATGGCTCAAAAGAAATATTGGAATTAAATGATAAGACATCATTTTTTGCCCTTATTCTTTATTATGTTTTTCCATACACATGTTTTTCATTGTTAAAAAAATAAATACTGGAAATTGCCCAAGCGGTGTGGCTCAGAGGTTGAATGTCAACCTATGAACCAGAAAATCATGGTTCGATTCCTGGTCAGGGTACATGCCCAGGTTTCCGACTCAATCCCCACTGTGGGGCATGTAGAAGGCAGCCGATTAATGATTCTCTTCATTGAAGTTTCTATCTCTCTCTTCCTCTTCTTCTTCTCTGAAATCAATAAAAATATATTTAAAATAAATACTGGAAATTGTTTTAATTATGATTCTCAGAACTGTTTATTTCTGTATCCCCAGTTATGGAAGTTCCTTCATGTGTCCTGATTGTCCATATCTTCCCAATCTTCCACCCTCTTATCATTATTACATATTGTTTCTTTATTTTTCTGATTTCCACTCTTTTTCCATGTTTATTTTCCCTGTTCATCCCCTAGATTCACTCACAGACTCACCTCACCTGTTGCAAGTAATTTCTTATAACCTCATTACAATACTTTGCTTTGGGTCTTCTTTCCATCCTTCCCCAGAAATCTCCCCTCTGCCTACTAGAATGTTCAGGTCACCCCTGGACCGAAAGAACATTCTCTTTCATGTTCGTATTTCTTAACAATGCTTTGCTCTTTTTTCTTTCTTTTACTACCAACCTTGTCAAAAGATTCCCAATATAATCCTTGCATTGTGATTTGATCACATCTTTACCAAAACTGTTCCCTTGAAAGTTATCAATGACCTGTTAATGATCAAGGCCTTTGCTTTTGAGCCCTTGTTGGGAACATTTAAACTGTTAACAAAATACACATCTGAGGTTTTGTTTTGTTTTGTTTGGGGGGGTGGGCAACTTAAGCACTGAACCATTACTGAGCCTTTGACTTGACATTCTGCCTTTCTGAATTTGCTCTCTTCTATTTATTGGACCTCACACTTCCATTCTGTAAATTTGAGCTCCAAGTTCTTGCCATAAACTCCAGTTTCTCAAAAGCAACATGATATCACCCAGCCTCATACGTATGATAAGCTATTTCATAAAGTAATGTAATCATTCAATGCTGAAATATTTATCTTTTGAAATCTCCATAAATGTTTCAGTCATTTTCTTACGTTCATGTGAAATATAAAACGTTGGTCCCTTTTTTGAATTTTTTCCCCGCTCTTCACATTCAGTCAATCACCAAATGCTAATCAATTAACTGTGGTAAGACATCTTATGCCCAGACCCTTGTCTTCTTTCCTAATACCATCACCCTAACTGTGTTCTTCTCACAGGGAGTAGCTGCACCATAACTAGTTGCCTTCCATCCTTTAGTCTGTTTTCTCTACCACTGAAAATTTCACCAATGCCAGATTAATCTTCCTTTATGGTTACAAGCTGCTCATTTCTCTGCTCTGAAACTTTGTCTTTCCGTTACAAATCAAATCACATAAAGCCCCTTAAGCTCCCATCCGAGCCCTTCTATGCAGGATATCTGCTATGCTAATGATTAGCTTGTATTCTCAATAAAGTCCTCAATCAAATAGGAATAAGTAAATCTTTTTGCATTGGGAAACAAAATTCAATTCTCTTTATATTTAAAAAGTAAGATATTATTTGTTTGTTTGTTTGTTTTTAAATCTCTCTATATGCTTAGCTTTCTCTCTTGGTTGGATTTCAGAATCTGTATTAAATCCAAATCCCCTTCACTGAGGGACAGAATCTTAGGACATTGGAAGCAGGTTTGGTTCCCTGAGGCCTGGAGAGATTCCAAGGAGGGTGGGTCAGGCCATAGCAGGGAGACACAGGTAATCCCAGCGATAGTATCAGGGATGAGGATAGATCAAAACACAGGAGGCTACAATAAAACTAAGAATTTATTTTAAATGAGCAGGGACAAGTAAGGATTCCAGAATTAAATGTTATGGAAGGAATACAGAAAGACAATAGAAAAAGTGATCATAAAAATGGACCCTAGGAACTTGAATGCTTAAATGCAAAGCATTCCTCTGTACTAAAAATTCTCAACATAATGTAAAATCAGGATAACAAGAAAATGTTCCTAATCGTGTGTTTTACTACCTACCTGCTCTTGCCATACTTTCATTTACTCTGATCATCAGTAGAAAATATTCCACTTTCATTTTCCCTCATAATGCCACCCACAGGCATAACTCCCATTTCCTCATTTGCTGCAACTGTTCCATCATTAAGTGATGATGAATTGTTTTCCTTGTATTTTCAAATGTCATAGTTCAGGGTCTCAGCATCTTTTACTTCAATTGCTGAAGTGCACTCTCAACTTTTCTCCCTCCCTTTCATCTCAGCGGAAAAAAGTAAGGCTACTATAGACGGATATAAAACTCAAGTTTAACGATGTTACTCTGTTCTTAGAACCTGATCATGACCTTCTATCCCCTGCAAGAAAAAGTCCAACTTCTTGACATGCCACATAAGGTGCTCCATGGCCTGACTCTATCTTCATTTCTTTACATTCTTGCTTCATCAGCTGAGAATTGTTGATAATTTGGGGGAGGGGGTAGAGGGGAATGCTATTGATTGCCCCTTTGCCCTGCTTCATGCTACCCTCTCTATCTTCAACCCCTTCTGCTCAGCTTACCTTCTTCTTTTCATTAAACACTCTTACAGGGCACAGCATTCTTCCTAAGTTCTCCCTGACCACTCCTTCTCTGTCACTACACTTCTACTTTTTATTTATTTTTTTAATCCTCACCCAAGGACATGCTTTCCTTGATTTTAGGGAGAGAGAGGAAGGGGGGAGGGGAGAGACAGAGTGAGAAAGAGGAACATCAATGTGAGAGAGAAACATTGATTGGTTGCCTCCCCCATGCACCTCAAGCTGGGATCAAACCTGCAACCTGGTTGTGTGCCCTCACCAGGAATCAAACCCATGACCTTTGGTGCATGCGATGACCATACTGAGCCACACTGGCGAGGACAAAACTATGAGCTTCTTGAGTGCAGAGACTGTGTCTTAATATCTTTGTCTCTCTAGTGACCAGTATATACTAGGAACTCATTAAATATGTTCTGAGTGAATGATCTTTAATAGAATTAAGAATGAAAAACAGGATGAGAATCAAGGCTACTTAATAAAAATAGAGATCCTAGAAGTGGAAGCATGAAATGCTCGCACACTTAACACCTTAAAAAGGTGAAAACAATGTTCTCCAATTGTTTATTTGCTCTTCAGCCTTTGCTCTTCCGGCATTGGACTCACACAAAAGCCTAAATTTTTTTTTAATATATTTTATTGATTTTTTACAGAGAGGAAGGGAGAGAGATAGAGAGTTAGAAACATCGATGAGAGAGAAACATCGATCAGCTGTCTCCTCATCTCCCACGAGGGATGTGCCCGCAACCCAAGTACATGCCCTTGACCGGAATCGAACCTGGGACCTTTCAGTCTGCAGGCCGAAGCTCTATCCACTGAGCCAAACCGGTTTCGGCAAAAAGCCTAAATTTAATGTTATACTGAATTAAGAATTCATTAGCAAGGAAGCAGGATAAGCAAGATAGGAAAGTAGGGAAAGGCATCCGCAGAAACACAGAAGTCATTTTTCAAATACATCTTGAATCTAAACAGGCCAGACAGGTTTTCTGAAGAAAAGTTCAATAAAAACAATGGGGAATATATCTTGCTCCCTATTACATTGGAGTATTATGTACCGGCTATATTCAACTCATAGTGACAGATCATGAGACATAGTAGGAAAATAGTGAAATACATTATTCCACCTTCCAAAAGCTGCATTCCAGTTGGAAGATGAGGCACAAACTTATGCAAAGGTGTATCTTGGTCACTGTTGTGCCTCTAGTGTCAGAAGGTACCTGGCACATAGAAGACACTGAATGATTTATACAACAAATGTCAGATCAGTGAAACTAGGACACTCAGAAATGGAGAGTTGGATTCTTTGATATATATATATATATATATATATACACACACACATATATATATATATATCCTGTGACAGAAGGTAAAAATATATGATGTGTTTGATATACATACACACACCATGTACAATTGCTGATCGTGTCTGTAAAATTTTGAATCAACAACCATCATATTTGTAATAAGACTTTTAACTTAAAATGCTTTATTATCTGGAAGGCTCATTTTTATGAAAGTATTTCACATAATTTCAGATTCTAATGTATACTTAAGAGCAGTGATTTTTGCTAATACAGCCTGGATACTCAGGAGTGTATAAAAGTGAAGGTAAGTCATACCTTCAGACTCTCCAAAACTTACACAAATAAAGCCTATTGCTTGAAAATAGAGAAGCTAAAATGCAATGTTTAGAAATATGAATGTCATTCTGTATTTATAATCAATTAAGTTCACATTATGTTTTATCCACTTTATTCCCAAGGCTTTCTTTTCAATGTGTTTGAAGATTTTTAAGTATGAAAAAATTTTAGTGTAGAAAATGGCAGAAATAATTATGAATGTGTGTGACCTAAGAAAGCCTTGCAAAAGTCTTGTATCATGCATTTGCAAATGAATTCAGTTAGTAGATATCTCAAAAGCACTGCTTTATTGAAAGCATTCTCCTATTTCTATTTCTGAGGCACAAACTAGATGCTTTATCTTATTCCTGCATTGGAGACAAATTGCTGAAATGCCCTTAACCTGGCTCATTCTTAATGCTCAAATCTCAACACAAATGTCACCTCCTTATAGAGGCCTGAGAGAAGGTCATCTAAACTAGTTCCCGCATCATTCTCATCACATCAGCCTTTTTCTTGTGTACAGATCGCTCTATTGTCTTGTGGTCCCTTTATCATTATTTCTTAATTGTTCATTCTGTTAAATGAACTCTGGACCCCGGAAACAAGGACTTTTTCTTAACTGCCACTGTAATCCCAGCCCCTAGATCAGTGGTGGCAAACCTTTTGAGCTCGGCGTGTCAGCATTTTGAAAAACCCTAACTTAACTCTGGTGCTGTGTCACATATAGAAATTTTTTGATATTTGCAACCAAACTAAAACAAAGATTTATATTTTTGATATTTATTTTATATATTTAAATGCCATTTAACAAGGAAAAATCAACCAAAAAAATGAATTCGCGTGTCACCTCTGACACGCATGTCATAGGTTCGCCATCACTGCCCTAGATAGTACTTATATAATAAGTACATGCTGGATAAATAAAGGCAAATTAAATAAGGATCTCACACTTGTCAAATCATCTCAAAGAATCATTGACTGTTAGAGCTTGGAGAGAGCAAATATGGTGCGTGGATGGCTAAGAAAGCGACACCCAGAGCTTTGCAGTACGGTATCACTTCAGATTATACTGTGGGCAGTGTTGTTTCTGACATCTAACAAATAGATGCTGGCATCTTTAGAGTCCTCTGTGATTTTGTTTTGATGTAGGCACTGTAGGCCAGAAGGTCCTATTTTGCATGTGGTTGTTTGTATTTTCTTTTGAACTTCCTCCAGTTTTATACATTAGGGATTTATTGCAGAGTCAGCGAGGGGTGTGAGAGCTACTTCAGTGGAGCACCATTGTAGGAGGTGTGTAAATACTCTGTCCAATCTTTATAACCCAATAGAAAGTGATATTTTTTCTTATATTGCTATGCCCAGTCTGACTAGAATATTGTCAGTGGCTCATAAAACAAATGTTCCTGGTTTCACCATCCATACCTGAGTGGTGAGCCACCTGATAATGGAGAGGATTCTGAGCAGCAGGTACATTTGTATGTTTATCTTGGGGGTTGAGTATGCGACCGACCGGCACACCCGCTCCAGGAGGATCAGCAGCATTCCAGAAGGTGACTGTGATGTCATCTAAAAAAATGACCCTCATTCCACTGTGCACTAAAATACATGGGCCAGAAAGTAGAGGAATAACTATAATTTTCTGAGAAAAATTCTTAAGATAGTACCAGAAACTTGGCATTTTAAATTATAGCTCTCACTCTCTGATGTATTATCTAGAATCTGGAATCTTCACTGTCGAGTTGCTCTGTGTCTGTGCTAGTCAGAATTCAGAGTCTGCAAAAGTGGACTCCAGGGCCATCTAGAAGGATGGGCTGGTATTGGATTGGAATCCCAGCATTACCTGACCTGGCTCTCCCTGGAGAGCCCGCCCCCTTCTCATCCATCCATTTATAATATACTCCTCTTTTCCCCTGGCTGCGCAGAAGTATTCAAAGGTTTATGTTTTGAATGGTTTAAATCCCTTTTGTGATATTCTCAGTGCCATCCATAGCTATACATATACTTTCAGTTATATAATAAATAATGAATGAGAACCTACTAGGGAGGGGCTGAGAGCATGGCCCTGAGTCCACAACTTACTCTATATGCAACTTTGGACTATTTCATAACTTACATGCATTTCATTTACCTCTTCTGCAAATGTGAATGATGATGATAACTCTCATAGCATCATTATAAAGATTAAATGAGCAAAAAAATATATAAAAATTAGAAAGAGTGCTTGGCACAAAGTAAATATAGGTAAATGTAATTCTCGGTATTGCTATGACTCCATGAAGAACAGGGTACAGCCCTAGCCCGCATGGCTGCTACACCATACTGAGAGCCAGAGATCTAAATGAGCATCCATCCCCGTGTTGTCAGTGCTGTGCTAGGGTCCCTCAGAGGGTGTCAGCCCCCCCCCCAGAGGCACACCAAGCCCAGCCTCATCCTGTCTCATTTCTGCTGGAATTTATTCAAACAATCTGCTTCTAAGCTCTCCCTTCATTTTAGCAGCCGGCTTTCAGGAGGCAATGTCTTAGCGTTAAAACTTGGCATTGAAACTTTAGGCTCATGAGACTATGGATGCTTTAATGAAAGCAGACAGTACAGTTAAAATGAAAAACCAATTGGACCGATTCAGTGAACTCCACAGCGCGGCTCATGGGAACCTGTTGGGATGTGTACAAAATAAAAGTCTATTTTGAACATGATCAGATTTACACTGATTCGAGTAGAGCAAAATGGCAAACTTAATGGTGGAGAGAAAGGTTAATGCCCTCCTGAGCCTGTCTCCAAAGTTCAGAACTGGTCTATTTTTAAACAATGAGTGTGAAGAGCCAGGGGCTGAAAATAGGTTCAGATCATGTGTCCCGGGAGAATATAGGGCGTCGGTATATTTCATTTGCACAGAACATGAATTGGGCTGAGAGTATAATACTGTCCTTCTGACCTTTACTTCTCCCAATAGACTATCAAAGAAGACAGCATAATTTGCATGCGTATTTATTTAGTGCAATTCTAAATTATTTTTTAAAGTACATATTGTTGATATTTTTAATACTTTCTATAAATGTGTTTAGTTAAAATGAACTAAAACAGGCTATAATCATCGTACTGTAAAGCTATACAGAGATATTATAAATTAGCAGATACTCATATAGCAGTCAAAGTAACAAGAGACTAGAAAAACTATGTAAGTAGCCTGGTCATTTTGTGGTCACATTATGGAGCAAAGAAATTAGGTCTTCTTCTCTCTTCTGGCTAGAGCTTTTCTCCTGCATCCCTAGTTTCTAGAAAACAAATAGATTTACTAATGTGCGCAGGACATCAATCCAAGTGCAATGGGAAGGTAAATAATAAAATGTCATTTCCAGTCTCAAAATTCTTACTATATGCTTGTGGAGACAAGATATAAAGACATTAAAAAAATATGAAACAAAATTAAAATGCATTACTAAAAATACAAGACATGTAGAAAGTAGCATATGATTCATTACCAGAGAAATACAGATACTATATACTAAATTTCAAAATAGATTAAAGAGCCCTGAGCAGTGTGGCTCAGTTGGTTGGATGTCATCCAGTGCACCAAAGGGTTGCCAGTTCAATTCTAGCTCAGGGCACATGCCCAAGTTGTGGGCTCAATTCTTGGTAGGGGGCATGCAGGAGGCAGTTGATCAATGTTTCACTCTCACATCAATGTTTCTCTCTCCCTCTTCCTTCCTCTCTTCCTAAAAATCAATAAAAAATCTTTTAAAAAATAGATTAAAGACTTAAAAACCATCTTGACATGGGTCTTGGCAATGATTTTTTTCTATACAAAACCTAAAGCACACACAACATCTTTAAGTAAGATCTGCTTGTATGGGCCGATTTTCTTACACATTCAGTCAACATCGTGCAATTTAGGAGACAAGCCACCAGATCAATATAACCCACTTGGGCATGCTGAGGGAAATCTATTTCTTAAATTGTTCCCATTTGTTTGTTTTTTTATTTTAAAAAATGACATATGTCTAATTTACAATTCACTTTTCAAATTTATTGTATCAACAGGTCAGCTTTATCTTAAGAATCATGTATTTTATGCCTGGATTTTTGCCAAAAGGGAGTTTTATTTATTAAGAACATTTTGTCATTTCTTCTTCTGAACCTTGGCACTCACCTCATCTTAGGTCTTTAATACACAGTCTCCAACTCAACTTTTTTTTTCCAATCAAACCCATATTCCCCTTGCTAACTTACATTGAAATCATTATTTCTTTGAAATTTTATAGAATATATATTCTCTACCATTTATTTGATCTTAACCAGATATTGTTTAATAGCTATGAGGTTAGCAATAGAGAACATTAAGTGAACTTTGTTTAATAATGGCGGTCATCTACAATAGAGTTGCTAGTGTTCCCTCTGGTTTACGGAAGAGAAGGTTAAGATTTCTAGAGTTCCAGTCCCTTTCTGTGGGTACAGAGCAAGTTAGTTTTGGAATTAGGGATTAAGGCCAGATAAGCGGGGGGTGGGGGGGGCAGGGGAAAGAAACTAACCCATGTTTATTTTATTCTTTACAATTATCTTACACGGAATATGCATACATATATATGTATATACATATTCTCCCTCAACTAAATGTAAACTCTCAGAACTTCTCTATTTTAGGAACCATAGTTTCCACACCACCTCTTATAACTTGGAATGTGTTGTTAAAAGTAGAGATTTTTGACTCATATCCCCTAAAGATTTATATTCAGATTCTCTGAATCTGGATTGAAGCCTGGTGAACTGTATTTTAGAAAAATACCATAGATATGTCCACAGGTTTATCATCTTTCTCAGAAAAATGCAAGAGAATGCCACCGTTAGCAGGCCGTTAAAGCCATTTTTGTCTTTATTGATGCGGTCTCCATGAGAGCCATGATGAGGGTGAGGTCCCACAGAGTAAAGCTGAATACGTTCTGCTATTTCCCAAGATCGGTCCTGCATCACACCCACAAACCTACACTTCCCCGCCTCTGGGCCCCTTCTGTGTCTCATGCTCTGTACTGGACACTCGAGTGCTCTCTCCTGGGATCCTGAATGGCTCCTCAGAAACTGACAGGGAGGTTTTTGTTGTATTTATTCTTTATCGCCTCACATGCTTCATGTATTATTGCCTAAGAGCTTTCAGGGAGGTCTCTTAAAATTAATTTTAGTCGTTTCCAGATACTGACTTACTCTTCGCAGAAGCTTTGTGATCGCAGTCTCATCTTTTCCAGGGTCAAACTAAATCACGTTTTACTATGGAATTTTCACAATTTGTTTCACTTCTCTCTTCAAGGTGTAAATATTGAAAAATTATACTTTACGTTTCTCTTGATGAATTCTTCATTACATAACACTTAACATGAAGCTTTAAAACAAATGTAGAAATGCTTTCCATATTCCAAATCCGCTTCCACATGGCATCATGTTTGTACGGCAGCAGACCTCTGGCCAGTGGAAATGTAATGCAATTCATAAGAAATGTTAAATTTTCTAAGAATTACATTAAAAATAAAAGACAAATTTAAGTTTAATAAATTTTGTTGCACTGGCCAGTGTGGCGCAGTTGGTTGGAGCGTGATCCGGTACACCTAAAGGTTGCTGGATTGATTCCCAGTCAGGGCACATACCCAGGTTGCAGGTTCAACCGCTGGTTGGATATGTGCAGGAGACAGCCGATGATCAATATTTCTCTCTCACATCAATGACTCTCTTTCCCCCCTCCTCTAAGAAAATCACTTTAAAAAAAAGAGATGGAAGCCACCAAAAATTTATTTTACTAATTATTAAAGTAGCTATATTTCCATAGCAATTGAATCACAAAATAAATATAAACAAGGTCATTTTTGTTTACTTTTCAATCTAGACCCATGTATTGCACAACAGTAAATGCGTTGCCATTTAATAATATGCCCTGAAAATATGTACATTGCATAAAATGTGCCATTCAAATTGATTAAAGCAATGGATATTGCTCTGACATGGGTAAAGTTTTAGATTAAAAGAGTTATACTAAAAGTGACTATGTTTTATTCTAAAGCATAGACAATGGCAGAAATATAAGGATGTGGGTGCTAAGTTCCTATGACTTTGATTCAGGTAGGAGGGAGGCCCCAGGTGGGGTTGGATGCTCAATGGTGTGGGAGTCAGATAAAATAGTCTCTCTAGACATACTCTAGCATCATGGTCTGGGCAATGGATTTCTTCCCTCTCTAAGCTCCACTATCTTCTTTCTTTTGTATATGTGGGGCAACAAAACAAATTCAGGTTTATTCTTTGGTTGTTTTCTCCCAGGAACAAATTAGATATAACATATAAACTATCTGCTTAATATGGGTGCTTAATAAATCGTGTTTCCTTCCTCTTTCATCGCACTTCCTTTTCATGTAAAGAAATTAAAGTATGTTCCTTTGGGGGCTGTGTAAGGAGAACCAGAGATGAGTGGCCAGAAGTATTTCTTAGAAAGGGAGAAGTGAAGGGCACACTGACCCTGGCCTCATAAACAATAGGTACTAGTCCCACTTCTCTTCTCGCATTCCATTGCTTTACAGACAAAGGTCTCAAACTCTGTTGATTTAAGAAGCCAGTCAGATTGCCTAATTGTATGAAGTAAAAAGATATTAAATACAGTGTTTTAAAAACTGTGGCAAACTGGAGCATGCATGCTACACATGAAGATGTTCTGGATTAGATATTTTAAAATATTTGTGGTAGGGAGAGTAAAAACAGACTAAAAATAATAATAATAAAGTGTACAGCCATGAGTTTGTCATTTCAGTCAACAAATATCCATGTCACACTCTCAAAATGTGAATGTGTGGTTTAGGGCAGATAATTCAGTATCTTCTTCAATAAGAGGTAGTAATAATAACTATGACATAGGATTTTTACGAGGGTAAAATAAATGAATACTTTTCAGTATTTAAACTGAGCAAAAACTCAGTTTGTCTCTTATCTTTAGTACGTTCATTCTTCAAATGATCCCTGCTTTAAAGAAAAAAACCCTGAGGTATCTAATTACTCTGTTTTGATTGTAACTAGTCCAGGTCACTAAATTGGGGAGAAAATAGGGCAACATCAGCAACAATTCATTTTTAGGATGTTCTAGGTGACGAAGTATCAGTTGATATAGATTTGACCAAATGGACTTATTGTTTCTAATGCTTGGATGCCATTTGACTGTCCATCTGATATAAGTTCTTAGAAGAAAGCTCTCCTGTGCCTGCACCATGTAAAATGCAGGGTGTGTTGGGTGCAGGGGTTTAGCAATGTCACTGCAGCTCTGTTTCTTTAAGATTACTCAGTGATTCATTATTGTCATGATGGTAATTATATTTATAGCTATCCTGCTTAAAACTTTTTTAGAACTATACTGTGCAGAATAAATTAATGCAGGATGGAGGAAAACTAAATGTTTCACACAATGGAACTTTCTACAGTGATACTTAAGTTATCAAAAAGGAATTGTAGTGGAAAGGGAGCCTTAAAATATTGCTATTCGTTTTAATTATAACCAAACAATATTGCTGAAACTTTCTCCTTGTCTCAGTCTGCATGGTTCCAAAGCACAGATTCTTTGCTAATATAGATACTCCTTGAAGCCATCTAAATACATCAAATCCCATTTTTCCTGATTGACATAGAGTTAAACAAATTGCAGATAAGACAATAACAGTAAAGCATTCCATTGTGAATGAAAAGGCTAACCACAGACAGGGAGAAGATATTTGCAATGCATATCCCAACACAGAACTCAGTCCGGATGCTAAAAAGAACTGTTAAGATGGAAAAATCAGGGGAAACTTTTGACTGTGCACTTCACTAAATGGATACTCATCTGACCCATAATGGGCATAACAATGCTAATCATTGTTATATAAATGTAAGATTAAACCACAATGAGCAAAAGGGAAAAATAGTATTTCTTCATGACTGCTAGTGGCAAAAATTATGATAACATCAAATTCTGTCAGAGATGCAGGAATACTGGAACTTGATATGTTGCTGCTATATGAGGAAAACAATCATTTTGGAAAACTGTTGGCAGTGTCTACTAAAGTAAATACATGCTTATCTGATTACTTAGCAATTACAATATGAGGTAACTATTCGAGAGAAAGCAGCCCATAAGCCACTTCAAGAATGCTCATAACAGCCTGGCCAGTGTGTCTCAGTGGTTGAGCATGGACCTATGAACCAGGAGATAATGGTGATCAAGGCACATGCCCGATCCCCGGTAGAAGGCATGCAGGAGGCAGCTTATCAATGATTCTCTCTCATCATTGATGTTTCTCTATCTCTCTCCTTCTCCCTTATCTCTGAAATCAATAAAAATATATTTCAAAAAATAATGTTCATAACAGGTTTATTGTATTAGCCTAAAACTGGAAATGACCCACAGGTCATGAGGAGTAAGTGGATAGGTTGTGGCTTAGTCATCAATGAAATGCAACCTAAAATATGAAAAGGAGAGAAATGCAAACAAATTTTTCTCCTCTTATTTTTTCATATCAAATATTTGTTAGAATTCACAGTTTGAATCAGATAGTGTTTACATGGAAATAAGAGTGAGAGAGAGAGAGAGAAAGAGAGAGAGAGAGAGAGAGAGAGAAAATGGATTCCTTCCAGCAGTAGTGATAATATGAAATTATCTAGCAGTATTATACTCCAGGCACTGCCAGCAGGTGTCCCTGAATGTGCAATGCATCAAAGAGGACTTATTCAGATAGATAAACACCAGTGTAATTGTTTGTAAAATAAACTTTCAAATATTTTTCTAAAATGAAAAGTGAGAGAACAATTAAGAGAAACATTTGTAGAGTTGAAATGAAAGAACATAGGTGTAAGGAGTCTCTTTATTATTTTTGTTTGAAACTCTTATTTTCTTTGCAATCTGACTTATTTTCCCTTTCCCCAGCAGCATTCTTCTGTGTAATTTTCATATGAAATAAGTACCTTTTAAACACTCAATACAGTCATTTTAATGACATACCTTTGTTTCTTTTCATTCCATTTTACCATTTATCTTCATGTGGTTTTTGTATAGAGGTATTCTAATACTAAAAAGCACATTTTTTTATACACATAACACTTGTTTCTCAAGTTGGTTGCTTGAGAAAGCATTGTAAAAGTTTTGGGTAACTGTTCCCAAGAGGAATAAAACTGAGCTTTGTGAGTACTTTTCTCTACTGATGAAAGGCCAACTTCCTACTTTCCTTTTCATCTTCCTTTCTTCTATCCATTCTTTTCAACTTCTTTCCTTCCATCCATCTATCCATGCATGCATGTTTATTGAGCACTTACTATGTGCTGAATCTTACTGTAACCCCAACACCCATCATAGCTCTTTAGCACCAGTTAGTACTGTCCACAAATTGCCCTGGGATGCAGCCCCCAATGCAGTCAACTGTCATTATGAGGTCTTGGATGATGCCACACAAACCAAGTGCCACATGTGACATCTTTCTTTTGTTTGTTGTGCCATGTTCATTTTCTGCTTCTTGCTGCTGATTTTTAAATACTTACAACTCTCCATGAAGCTCCACTATTAGAGACACCTCTCTGCTCTGCTAAACTCACGAGATCTTGTTGAGGATGCATGACCTTCTTTTCCATGGTGGACCCTAATTTTTGTGCCCGCTGTATCAGCTGGAATTCTTTTAACCTATCCTGGGATCATAGCAGTTCATTTCATGAAGCAAGACTAGATAAACCACCTTTCCTACTCTTGGAATTCAGAGTTTTGTATAAGTTACTTCCCCAAAGCAGGGAATTCAGATCTCCATTTCTTTTTGCCCTCTTCCCACTTCCTCACTGAGGTTACTTAAGTTATTATGTGTCTTAAGCAAGATAAAAAGTTCAGGCCCTACCCTTTTCTTTTGAGAGCTCATTGGAGAAGACACTTCTGAGAAATGGCATTATGGTAAATTTTAGATGCCCATTGTTTATTCCGTTACATATCTGACTTGCAAGATTAAAGCTGGTCGGTCCCTGTTTGGTTCAGAGAGATGTCATATCTAGACCAGAATCCACAGAATGAAATTAAACATGTAGTTCTTCTAACTTAGAATTCCTGTCCAGAAATAAAACAAGTCAGAAAAAGTGGACTCCAACCTCTCTCCAGTCCAAGGTTTCCAATGGAAACAGGACAGGCGTTGAAGGGGGTGTTTTCTGACCTAGCCTAGAAACCGACCAAATGTACAACTAGAGATTAGAATTAGAAACTCCTTTATGGAACCCATCTCTGCGATCTCCGTGGTTCTCACTCCGACATGAATGATGTTAAGGGAAAAACATCGAAAAGCTGTTGCCTGGCAGTGGGCCCCGTTTCAGAATTCCTATTGGTAGGTGTGAGTCAGATTGTTCAACACAGTGGAGCAGAGAAGCCGTCGTGATGTAGCTAATAGGCAATGATGTGGCCTCCTTTCTTCAAATAAAAGATAAGAGAGACTAAAATTCTCCCACATTTTAGAAGTTCTCATTTTACATAAAGAATAATAAATGCGAAGTGGTAAAGGTTGAGGCTTGTATATATTTCATTAACATGTACCGAATGTGTAATATATGCCTGTACCACACTGGGAACTGTGAATATAAAATTCCAACACGGAGATAAAATGAGCCCTGGCGTTGCAGAGACATGTAGATTATTAGAATTTATGTAGGTTTTGGTTCTGAATTTGAATTATGATGTTA
>NW_005362626.1:1190534-1220422 GCF_000412655.1 Myotis brandtii | reverse complement strand
TATAATTTTAGTATATCCTTTCTTCTTGCTATGAATAATATCACTCCTAATGTTGGTTTACTCTTTCCATCTCTAGGAGATAGTCAACTTCAACTGTCGGAAACTCGTGGCCACGATGCCTCTGTTTGCTAACGCTGACCCCAATTTTGTGACTGCCATGCTGAGCAAGTTGAGATTCGAGGTGTTTCAACCTGGAGATTATATCATACGAGAAGGAGCTGTGGGTAAAAAAATGTACTTCATTCAGCATGGTGTTGCTGGAGTCATCACAAAGTCCAGTAAAGAAATGAAGCTGACCGACGGCTCGTACTTCGGAGGTTAGTACCAAAGAAACACAACCGAGATGACATGAAGTTGCTTCAGTGCGTGTCTTCGTTAGAATTCTGGAGGTGTCAGAATGTTGATTTGTTGGTTTTGAATATAAATTCTCATTGGAATTCTGATTTTAAAAAGTGTCTATAATGGCATGTTTTTCACTTATCAGGCCTTGTCAAGCTTAATGTTTAAACATTCCTCAGCACCAAAAACTGGAATGTTTTCTTTAGAAAATGGCAAGAAGTCTGCGTTCCAGTATCTGCAGATTTATCCTGTAGGAGAGAATTCAAGTGAAACTCTTTTTTCTTCTCATCAGTGAGGTGCTCCATAAGTGCTCCTTATTAAGTGGTCCTTGTTACTTTCTGTTCATCCTTCATAGACTTTATCATCTTCTACCCCTTATGAAGGCTTCTCCATCAGAATCAATGTATCCCAGCTCTGTGTTTCCATAGCACTTTTCATAGCTTTCCAGAGTCCTGGTCAAGTCCACCTCATGCTGAAATAACAGGTAGTTACCTGTCTTCCTTCAGGTATTAGATGGCAAGTGTGGCATCAGAGAAGCCATTTAAAAGTCAAAGATGCTCAGGCCCCAAATGTCAGAGATTCTGATTCAGCAAGTCTAGACTGGAGACACACTTTTATTTGTTTGTTTATTAGAGAGTAACCAACCAGTTCTCAGAGGGGAGGGCTGGATGAAAGGTGAAGTGATTAGCCAAGGAACATAAGTGCATAACCCATGGACATAGACAACAGTGAGGTGATGGCCAGAGGAAAGGGTGTGGGGGCTGGGTGGAGGTGAGCAAAGGGGGGGTAAGTGGGGAACATCTATAATAGTGTCAACAATAAAAAAATCCATAGTTATAAAGAGAAATTATTCAAATCAAACTAATAGGAGTTGAGAACCAGTCAATCAACTATATTTTATATGACTAGAGGCCCGGTGCACAAATTAGTGCACGGGTGGGGTCCAGCCAGGGGGAGGGGCCACAGAGGGTTGGCGGGCCAGCCCTGCCCCCTGGTCGAACTCCCAGTTGAAATCCCAGTTGAGGGGACAATTTGCATATTAGCCTTTTATTATATAGGATAATAATAATAATAATCTGAGTTTAAGATGTTTTCTCCAATAACAACTAAGAAATAATTATTAGAAAAGGTTTATAATTGTTTTAAATGCTTTTGTGGAATTTATCAAAATAACCATAAAGTTCTTATTCATCAATATATTGCTGAGTAAAACATACAACTCAAAAATTAGCTTCTTTGACTTCTGCTCAGCCATTAAGGACAATTTTGAAGTTTCCGTCTTCCCCTATCATCCCACTCTTCTTCCTTCTTGTGAGTCTGTGTTGCCTCATCAGCCCTTTAGCCTTTTGTAAAGATTGTGCTAAGAAAAAGGAGAAGATTAGGAGAATCTAAAAATCTAAAGGGGCCTTTCATGTTTGAATGAAGGAAAAAGAGAGAGCAATTGAAAGATGTGGACTAAGAAATAAAAGTATAGCCTATGAGCCTGGTTTGGCAGAAGATGGTGTGGAGGTAAAACGTTTTTGAGGCAATAAAAGGAGGGGTTTAGTTTAAATATGTCATAGAAAAGTTCAAAAATAAGTTTCTGGAAGTTTTATTATACATTTAGAATGCATTTCTACATTTGATACTAGTATACATTTTGTGCATTCAAGGGCGCTTTTAATTACTAATACAGTTATGTGTGCTAATGTGAGTAAGGTTGCATACACAGCTAGGACATTTGCCTCCCTGGATTTATGTGGGTGAAACTGTTAGTAAAATCAACTAAATTGTCCTTGTGCCTATAAGATCATTTTTTGGATAAAAACTACTTTGTCCTATGGCATTATTTCTTCAACACATTGTAGCATCTCTATCTACAAGTGAGGCTGGTCTGTAATTTTGTGGTTATGTTGTTCACTTTGTGACGCCTAGATGACTTTGGGTATCTCAGGTTTTCCTCATTTCTAAAAAGAGTAAGAAAACTTTTCTAAACAATGTATTCTCTGTTTCAAGGCAGTTTAAGCAATCTCTCTTTATACACACAATTGATATTTATTTGATTTAAACACCAAAGAAGATAATGAAAGGCAGTTAGAATCTAAGAATAATACATTGTACGTAGCATGTTAGGGTTTAGAATTCATAACTCTTTCAGAACCTAATATGAGACATTGAAATTAACAGAACGGACCTTTGTATTACGCTCATTTTATATTCGTGTAAACAGAGCGTGGCCAGTTCACAGGGCAGTTCAGCAGAAAAGCCAAGGATCAGCTGAGGAATGCTCTTCCCACTTGGCTAAAATGTCCGGATTAAACAAACATAATTAGTGCACAAAACACACTGTCCCAAGTGGTGAGATAAGGGGACTTATTCAAAGAAAGGTCAAATTCGGAGTTTTGTATTTTGTGCCTAACCTGACTTATTTCTACAATAATACAGAACAGTAATTCTAGATTAATACTGTTTTATAACTTGGACAGGTTTTTGTGGTTGTTTTCGATCTCTCTGTGCTGAGGTGTGGGAGGGAGCGCGGTAGGTCAGCACATGCGCAGTGGCAGTCAGTGTTCCCCAGTTCAGTTCTAGGGGAGGGAGCGCAGGAAAAGGAGCAGCCAATGTGTCTACTGTGTGTTAGGAACGTGCCTAAGGCCCTGGGGAGACAGCATTGAGCGAAATCGACAGGATTTCCCAGTGTGGAGCTTACATTTTTAGTAGGTACTTTGATTTTAGAAAGAGGAATTTAATAAATTGACATAGAAATTACTGGAATATAAGCCACATTATCAGGTGGTGATAAGTGCTTCAGGGAAAATTAATGTGGGGGAGAAGGATAAGGAATGCCCCCTCCTCCACAGGGCCCTATGGAGAGCCAAGTTCAGGCACGTGGGAGCCCCGGGCTCCCTACTGAGAGCGATGGTGACTGAGCATCCAGTGTCTGCTGAGACTGGTCCTCCTGGCTCCGGCCAGGTGATGGAGACACAGTGAGTTTGGGAGCTAAGGGAGGCTCTTGCTTGTAAGAAAGGGTTCCTGGACTCCTTCTTGATTTCTCCTGTGAAGAAAATTTTATTTATTTATTTATTTATTTTATTTATTTATTTATAAATAAGAGATAGAAACATCAGTGATGAGAGTCATTGATTGGCCGCCTCCTGCACACCCCCAACTGGGGATCAAGCTCGAAACCCGGGCATGTGCCCTGACTGGGAATTGAACCATGACCTCCTGGTTCATAGGTCAGTGCTCAACTAGTGAGCCACTCTGGCCCGGCTTTATTGATTTTTTAATCCTCACCTGCAGATATTTTTTCCATTGATTTCTAGAGAGAGTGGAAGGGCGGGGGGGTAGGGCATCAACATGAGAGAGTCTCATCAATTAGTTGCCTCCTGCATGTGCAACCCCGGTATGTATGTGCCCTTGAGCAGGAATGGAACCCGTGACCCTTTGGTCTAACCTCTGTGCAACCAGCCAGGGCAAAGAAAATTTTATAGTTCTCCTTTTACGTATGAGGAAAATGAGCCTCAGAGAAGTTAGACCACCTGGCCAGGGCCATGGAGCTGAAAAGGGACAAAGCCAAGTTTCAAACTCAGCTGTGAATCTGAACCCACAGTCTGTGTTTTGTCCACTGTTCTCACTGCTTTCCAAGAGAGGCGTGGTGATCTTCTAGGGTGTAAACGTTGAACTGTTTTATAGTCTACTAGAAGCCCGGTGCATGAAATTCATGCACGAGTAGGGTTCCTAGGCCTGGCCAGCAGTCAGGGCGGATCGGGGCCTTCTGGCTGCCAGCTGGGGCCTTCTTTCATTCTGCACCAACCCCTGGTGGTTAGCGCATGCCATAGTGAGCAATCGAACTCCCGGTCTCCTGGTTGAACGCTATAAGGGACACTTTGCATATTAGCATTTTATATATATAGATTCTTCTGTTATCCTGACCCTCCTATTAATCATATGATCAATATATTATCCACTAAGAAAAAGTTCCATTAATATACCTCATTAAAATTTCAATTTTATTTATTCAATAGTTCATTATTTTAAAGAAAAGCTTCTGTTTTCCTAGTGGAAGGTATTTTATTGTTAATATCTCATCTACTCACCTCGTAAGGGGCATTTTTCTTTCCACACAAAAGTGTTCTAATTAATTCCCTCTCTTAATTGTCCTGTCAAAATACGTTTTTCTGAAGGTGTGGCCATGTGAATAAGCCTACCAGCAGGAGCCCACTTCCAGCGTCGGTTGCTGTGATAAATTATTTGGCATTAAACGCTGCTTAACTGTGTCTAATGTTTTGCCAGCCTCCAGGAGACTGCCAATTTCTTTATACGCCTAATGTGCATATTTAGGATTTTTATGTCCATATGCATGTGACCAGATAACGATCATGTGGCATTTAAAGTTGACAGCCTCCTATTGAACAACCAGACAGGCAACCCCTCCCCGGGGGCTGTGCATGGTTTGTAGGAGAACAAGGATCTGCTGATCTCTACCTGACAGTTCACTGTGCCTCTCGTGCATTTCTAAAAGCTGACGCTGATTTTCTAGAAGGTGTGAGGAATCCGTGGATGGTAAATTCACAACTTGATTAGCCCAATACTCCTATTATATGTAGGAGAAAGGGGAGGCAGCGGCAGAGAATAACAATGAGTCTCAGAGATTTTTCTTTCTGGTCCTCATTTGTTCTGCCCTTAGGCCAGGCTCATGAAATATTTGCTTCAATACTGTCACGTCAGCTCTGACAGATCTTTGTGCAGGTGTTAAGTTAGCCCACCTAGAAATACCAGGTAACATACAACCACTAGGTTAGCTAGGTTATTGGGTGGGAGAGATGTTAGTTCCCATCTGTATCCTCACCTCATGGCTCTAGGATTCTACAAAGTCATGTATAAATGCATCCGTGTAGAACAGAGGAGTAAATTCAAATGTCTATGACACTTATGAAGATCAGGGGGAGCATTAAGAAGACATTTGATCAGGCTGGCTAGTGTGGCTCGTGGTTGAGCATTGACCTATGAACCAAGAGGTCTCTGTTTCGATTCCCCATCACAGCACATGCCCGGGTTGTGGGTTCGATCCCCAGTAGAGGGTGTGCAGGAGGCAGCTAATTGATATTCTCATCATTGATGTTTCTATCTCTTTCTTCCTCTCCCTTCCTCTCTGAAATCAATCAAAATATTTTTTTTCAAAAGAAGACATATTTTGAAGTTATCGTGTCTGCTCTCTTTAATAAAATAGAAAAAGAGGAAGAGAAAAGGAAAGAAAAGAAAAGAAAAGAAAATAAAAGAAAAGAAAAGAAAAGAAAAGGAAAGAAAAGAAAAAGAAGAGGAGAAAACTAAAAAGCCCTGATTTTAAGTCTTGGTTCCCTTGTATTCCTGTGGTGTTCACCCAGACCTTTGGGGATATTTATAATTAGAAAAGCCAGGCCATAACTTGAACCTAATAACATAAAATCCCCGTGAGGCTAATGTATTTTCTCATCTTTATGTGTAATTCTAATTCATTCATTTAATTTTTTTAAAATGTGCCTCTGTCTAGTTCTTAAATTTCAGTATCTAGCAAAAAACCTCAGGTATAGTGTTTTATAGCCGCTGAAATAAGTCTATCAAGTTATGATTCACTTTAGGATACAAAATTGTTTGAATAATTTTCTAATGGTATTTCTCCTTTTGAAAACAAAAATTGCTAAATTGTGATTACCGATACTCTTTGGTATTTACATTTTACTTGTGTTATCCCAGTGCTGCCTTTTGTGGTGATAAACTTTGCATGTGCTATTAACGGAATTTCTGGTAATGAAGAGCAGATGGAAGTTTTTTTTTTTCATTTTGATGCATAGCTCAGGGGTAGAGAGAAATGGGGTTTTCTATCAAGTATAGCTGGAGAACTTTCAAAGCATGTACATTACCAATAAGAATAATCGAAGAGAAAACCATCTCCCAGATCAATGTTTTCCTTAGGCTTCTCCTTACAGTCAGTCTGCATGAGTGATTTGAGTCAGCAATGGGCCCCTTAGCCTGAGGCTCAGAATTTCCCGCGTCTGCCTGCATCCCTGGTTCCCGGAGAGGAGGCCCCTGCACTCTGCTTGCTCTCTGTGTTTATATTCACTCCACAGCAGTTCTCTTGCAAGGAGGTTCATCTGAATTGTGCCCCTTGCCCTTCATATGAAGAATAACAAACCCAAATCCTTTAACAAAATTGCCCAAGCCCTGTACAATCTGGCTGAACCTATTTTTCTAATCTCAATTTTAATTTTTCCCTTCAGACACCCTCAAACCAGCACCCCCAAGACTATGAGTTTTTACTTAAGTAAGCAAAGTTTGCCTTTGCAAAGATTGACCCCCTTGGTCAGAAAAACATTTCTTTTTTCTCCAGGCTGATGCTTTGCTTCTCATAATTCTTAAGATACCACTTGAATGTTATTATTTTATCTCCCCTAGACAGATGATTTTTCTTTCTGTTTTCATAGCACTTTGACCTTAACCTGTGATTGAACAGTTTCATTATTATTTTGTCAATTTTTATGTTATGAATTTTATGAGCTTAGATACTGTGATTTCTTTCCATTTAAACCTTTAGCACCAAAACACAATTCTTGAACTATCACAGACACTCAGTAGGAACTTGTACAACAAGTGGGTGGGTGGATGGATAGATGGATGGATGATGGATGCATTAATTTTCCCTTTTCTCTACTCTTTATCTCTATCTCTTCTTCTGCTTTCTCCCCAGCCCTAAAAGAGGAAAGGCAGTCAAGACTCCTATTCACTTTGGTATTATACTCTGTTAAATTCATTGTCTGTATCTCAAGATAGGAAGTCAATACAATCAATAATGATAAATTACAAACTAAACTAAATGAAACACAAGGCAGTTCCTATATCTAAGAAATTCGGTGTTAATGCTTTAATTACTTCCTATCTAATTTTAATTAATCTCACTATATTAGGGATTCATAGATATAGCTTTAGAATTTAAAGCAATAGAATATAGATATTGCTATCTAATAGAAATTTGTGGGGTGATAGAAATGTTCTCTACTCAACACTGTTCAATAAAGTGGTTACTAGCCAGATGCAGCTATTAGCATTCATGTGAATGAGGAGTTAGTGATTTCATTTTATTGTAATTAATTTGGATTAAATATGAATATCCACAAGGAGTGTAGTGCCTACCCTATTGGACAAGACTGTTTTAAATTGCTAGGATGAGCCCTAACTGGTTTGGCTCAATGGATAGAGCGTCGGCCTGCGGACTGAAGGGTCCCAGGTTTGATTCTAGTCAAGGGCATGTACCTTGGTTGTGGGTACACATCCCCAGTAGGGGGTGTGCAGGAGGCAGCTGATCAATGTTTCTCTCTCATCGATATTTCTAGCTCTCTATCCCTCTCCCTTCCTCTCTGTAAAAAAAATAAAAAATATATATTTAAAAAATATAAATTGCTAGGATGGGTGAATAGGGTTTATAAGACAATGTATCCAGAATGGTATAAAGGGCTGTTGCTTTCTCTATTCTTCCTGGAAATTTTCCAATCATTATTTCATGCTAAGTCCCAACTAGCCTTCAAAGTTAATTTACCCCATAAATGAAGCAAATGATATATTTTCCTTCCTTAATTTATTCCTTTTTCTCTTCATCAAGTAGATATTGAAAATCTTCAATGTTTCAGGCAGAATTCTAAGTATTTGTCACATAGTGATAAATAAGATATAATTCTAGAGTTTGTGGATATAGTCTATGTGATTGGGGGGACACGAGTAAACAAAAAATAAATGAAGGCATGTAATCATTTCAAGTCATAGTAGATGCCATGAAAAAATTTAAGGCAGGGTAATAAAAGGACTGTATGGCAGAGACCTTAACAAAAAGAGGCAAATAGTCATATAAATATCTGAGGGAAGAGCATGGGGAATAGCAAGAACAAAGTTTCTGAAGTCTGCACAGACATGGTGAGTATGGGAACAAGAGAATATCAGTAGAGCAAAGAGTCATAGGAGCTGAACTCAAAGTGGTGTCCAGAAAAAGGACTTGTGGACATACATAGACCATGTTGCATCTATAACTCATCCCAGTGATAGATCAAGAACTCTAAGTTAGTTCATGTGGAAGGTGGTGAGCAGTGGAAAAGAAGTAAGATTAATGAACTGCAAGTCCTGATGGGGTAAAAGACTTGTTGGAGTTAGAGCAGTAGAATAAATTGAGCTGCAAATACAAGAAGTAGTGATGTGAAGTTGGGTAAGCTGTTGGTTGGTAATAATGAAGTCTAGGGGATGACCATTGAAATAATAGCTAAACAAAAATTTTAAAATGAAAGATAATATTGAGCTAGTTAAAGAATACTGAGACCAATGTGTTGGATGAATCATTCCAAGCATCCTGATGGACACAATGGTCATATGCTTTAAATGTTATGACCAGAATGATCTGCATTTCAATGAAGGCCTACTTAAACTAAATTAAAGCTATACTTCTAAGATCATTTTTTCTTTCACATATTATTTACACTCTTTTCCTATTTTCTCTCCATCTCTAATTTTTCTTCGTGATTTATTTGCAAAATTTATATAAGATACACAGAAACTACAGAACTAAAAGATTCCTATTATGCTGAAAACTTATAGATGATCACTTTATGAGTGCATTTGCATTCTCACCCTTAGCACATAATATATCATTTTTATGAAATAAAAATTTGTGGCATTGAATCTAATTTGGGAGTCATCTTTAATTGAATAGCATTTTATATCATCAAGTCAGTTATCTAACTTGTAACAAATGATCTCTATTTATATTTTTTCCCATTTTCCAACATAAAACGTCTACTCTTTTGTTTCGCTTGCAAGGTCTTAACAGAAGTTTATAGGAAAATAAATGTGAACAAACTCATTAGAGCTAGCATTTTGGTAAAACCTTACTTATTGCTAAAAAGTGGAGCAAGATTCTCTCTTGGCTCCTTCTTTGGATGCTCCTGTCTTTTCCTCTCCAGCCTCGCCCTGGGCTTTTAGCGTCTCTGTCCACCTTCGCTAAGCTCTCGCCCCAGTTGAGCAGATCTCTGCTCATGGGCCATCCCAGCTGGTGTGACGCATGAGCTAACGTTAGTAAACTGCTTCGAGTTCTTTGGATAAAAGTTGTGCAAAGTATCATCCTGCTGTGAGGCTTTCTTTAAGGACCAATATCATACTTCATTGTATTTGTGAGTCTAGGAGAGTTTGGAAATGAGGGAGAAGTGTATATCTGGGTAAGCACTCTGCAACCAAGTGTGCAAGTGCAGGCTCTACATGGGAAAAACTCTGGCCTTCATGTTTTTATTTTTTATATTATCTCCTCCTCTCCTCTGCTAATCTATACTGTCAGCCCAGAGTGAAGTGTGGTGAAGTAAGCCCGTTTTTCTGGGGGGAGAATAAGTGTTTAACTTGAGGCACTAAGTATACATTTGGAAGTAATTAAATTTTTTTGACGTTCTCAAGGTCACATTTGTTTCCTGTAGGAGAGTTAGCAGATGTGCGCAGGACACATGCGGGCTCATTGTCATAGCGTAGGACGTGCATGTAAAACCCCCTGAAGGGCTGATCTGAGCGATGCCCCAGCTCATACTATGTAGGATCTGAGCAGTGCACTCTGCGTAGGTTCATCCAGGCGGCGGTGGTGTCCCGCGGTGACTTCATTGCCTCACTGCTGGGGACAGATGGCTGCTTCCTCCTGTGTCCTCATTTCAACTCTGTCTCTTGCTCGCTCCCTTTCCATGCGGCCTTCCCCGGGTGCTAATAGCGGAGGCTTTTATTCTGGGCCCAGGTTTTACATGCTCTTAAATTTAGACCTTCCACTTCCGTCTGAAGGTCCACATTGCCAAATCATAGCGGTACAGAGGTCTCCCTGTGAAACTAGGCACCACGTGCAATTGAGAAGTTATGCCTGTATTGTTGCTTGACGGTTCTCCGCTCATAATGTTGCAAATGAATGATCAGATTCTGTCTTTAGGAAAAGCTATGGAATGATTAGGAAGCAGCGTGATGTGGCAGAGTGTGCAGCATCCACAGAGCAAGGATCCTGGCCCATCTGTCAATAGGACCCACCTGCGTGTCCCCAGGCAGCTTGATTAATGCCTACGGCAGTGATGGCGAACCTTTTGAGCTTGGCGTGTCAGCATTTTAAAAAACCCTAACTTAACTCTGGTGCCGTGTCACATATAGAAATTTTTTGATATTTGCAACCATAGTAAAACAAAGACTTATATTTTTGATATTTATGTTATATATTTAAATGCCATTTAACAAAGAAAAATCAACCAAAAAAATGAGTTCGCGTGTCACCTCTGACACGCGTGTCATAGGTTTGCCATCACTGCCCTAGGGGCTTGGGAGCATCCTCTGCAAAGTGATTATTAGGCTAGAACCTCTACAGCAGTGGTTCTCAACCTTGGCTGCACATTAGAATCACCAGGGAATCTTTTTAAAATCCTGATTTCTGGGCCTCATCCTCCGGAAATTCTGTTTCTTTGTTATTAATGTTGTGGCCCCACCCCATAACAAAGAAACAGAATTTCCGGAGGATGAGGCCCAGAAATCAGGATTTTAAAAAGATTCCCAGGTGATTCTAATGTGCAGCCAAGGTTGAGAACCACTGCTCTACAGCCTTCCAGCTCCATGATTCTGCAGGATAGGGCCTCTTGTGGTGGGGGGGGTCGAGGGGGAGAGGGTAGCCTTTTGCCAGCTTGCTTCTTTTAAAGCTTACTGAGCATCTAAAATGAATTCTTGCCTATTCTAGAAACCACATTATTTTTGAAGGAAGGCTGTATATTTGAGAATGTTTTCTAGGACAAGACCCTAGATTTTAAAAAGGAATTGGGGGCAGGTTATGTTTGAGATGATTCATGTCCTCTTGGAAGGAAATGAACTACAACTCACTTTTGACGGGTAGTGAAAAAAATAGAGTATCAGGGGCGGGTTGTGTACTCTTCGAAGTGTGACAGGATGATACGGTTAAGGGTGTGGTTGTCAGAGTTAGATCTGAGAGGCTGTTGGGCCTTGAGAAAGTCGCTGATCTTCTCAAGCCCCTGTTTCCTCATCCGTCAAATCAAGATTCTAATTCCTACCTCCTCAGGCTCGCTGAGAGGACTGAGAGATTCTAGTATACATAATACATAAAGTGCTCAGCACAGCACCTGGGACACCGTCTGTGAGGTGATGTTAGTAGTAATTGAGGCATAGGGGCTGGTGTAGCATAGAGAAGCAGGTACGCCTATAATACGTTACTGAGGCCCTGGCCAGGTGGCTCAGTTGGTTGGAGTATCATCCTATACACCAAAGGGTTGTGAGTTCAATCCCAGCTCGGGCCCCATACTGGAGGCAACTGATCAATATTTCTCTTTCACATCAATGTTTCTTTCTCTCTCCCTTCCTCTATCTCTCTAAAAAATTAATGGAACATCTGCCTGGGTGAGGATTTTTAAAAAAGACATTACTGAGGCATTACTGATGCAGTGCTCATGTCAAATAATTCAGCGCTGGAGAATGTGTCCATCTGTATATCTCCTGAGTCAGTGTTAGTCTGAGCCCAGTAGCAATGGAATTCACTCGAAATCAATGTACATGAGTGGTGAAGGCTGGGGTAGACTAAGTAATCTCAAAATTTTTTAAACTGAGGATCATCTCATCTCTGAAAATTCTTATTTCCTCACTTTATACACATGAGTGTGGGTGTGCAAACACCACCCCCAAGAAATAGCACATAAGATGGTCCAAATTCTCCAAGTAACTCATGCTTAATGTGCTAGACATTGTACTAATTTCACATATTTCATATAACACCATATTAGATTTAAATAGCTACAAAAATATATAATCTTTAGCATTTCCAAAATACAGTGAAATGGAAGAGCAAACATATGTTTTTAAGAACTAAATTGTTCAGAAACATTTTTGTAACATTTAGAATGGGGAGGGATCTAATCCTTGTACAAACGAGGGCCGAGAGCTGCCTGGGCCACAGAGCTCCGCAGTGACAAGGTGGGCCAGCACGTCCGGCCACTGGTCTTCCTACTGTAGCAGGTGCAGGTTTTGTAACTTCTTACCTGTGATGTTACTTCATGGCATTTCAGAAAACAAGGATTCTTTCCTCTTCGATTGAATTATGAAACACATTGTGCACCTACAAACACACATAACTTATTTCAGCCTGTTGTTAAACAATCTGAATTTAGTAACACTCCAATTCAGTGTGACTGTCTTGACCTGTCTGTTACCCATGGAGACAGGTCTCTCCACGGTGGATTTACTGAGTAGGAAAGAGTCAAATTACTGGTCAGAATAGTTCATCAAAAAGATAATGAAGTGAAAATAATTTTGGTCCTTTAAATTGCATCTCATCAGCTATTGTG
This sequence comes from Myotis brandtii, assembly GCF_000412655.1. Classification (NCBI taxonomy): domain Eukaryota; kingdom Metazoa; phylum Chordata; class Mammalia; order Chiroptera; family Vespertilionidae; genus Myotis; species Myotis brandtii. Next base: position 1,207,736 of record NW_005362626.1, on the reverse strand, counting down.
TAGGTATAATAAATTTAAGGAAATGTTGGAATATCCTCAGCAAATTTAAAATGCCAGAAGTCTTTTAACATACTTTATGTGGCGAGAAACACATTAACAACACAATAACATTTCAATGGCATATCATGAATGGTTCCCTCTGCTAGGATATGTATGTGTGCCCCAAAGAAAGGAATGGAAGGGTCCAGAGATGTGGCTAAATATTCATGATGCTAGGAAGTCAGTGAACAGCCACCCCCACTTACACAGTTATACTGGACATGAATGAGAACATTAATTAAAGTCAAACAAATATCAGACTCTGTAGAGAAATAGCATTTGAAATCATAATTGAATTCATTGAACAATGCAGTGGTTCACTTATTAATGCAGTACATACTTTCCTGTTGTAAGGACTTACAATGAGCACATTAACAGTTCTCATTTTCTGGGAGTTTATAAGATATTTGTAACTATAGGACAACTATCAATTCATCCTGCCTCAACAAGAATCTGGAAATATTGGAATAATGCTTATTAAATACTAAAATCATTTCTATATGCATAATGTACGTGTTGGTGCATGTACTGTTACAAGTTGAAAGAGAGGACACAATATAAATACTTACACTTGAAATTCCTAATAGGTTATCTTTATAAAGAAGCAATAGAAATAGGTGAGGATATCATTATTATTATCATTATAAATTTTCCAGTGAGAGAGAAATCAGAGCAATACTTTCATATCTTGTTTTCTATTCATCTCCCCTTTTCCTTCTCTAATTAGAACGGAAGTGATTCAGACAAATGTTGATTCCTAGTTGCTGAGAATCTTGGACCTGGTGCAGTTGTATTTTGGTGTCGGTGCCATTAGTGCAAGGGCGTCTGCTATAATGCACAGTTCAGAGGGAGAGAAGGGACTTAATCTAATCATTTTATCATCCTGAGCCTGATCTTTCTGATTGAACTTTTTCTTGGGTTAAATGAAACACACAGGTGCCTGATCACATCCTTGCCTTGTGTGACACAGAGTTACCTCTAAGATAGTGTGCTGTGTAGAAGGAGATTAATTTTCTTACTAGACTGGATCTCTTTGAGCCTCAATCAGATTAGCTGAGGAAGGACAGAGGATGTTAAAGAAAAGAATAGTATGTACTCTAGGACTTCACAATGCTTGTGCTCTGGGCAGATAATCTTGAATGGAAAATTCCAGGCAAGCTAAATTAGGGGAAATGACTCTACTTGAGCGAATGCATTCTGAAAGTGTCATTGTGCAGCTTGGGCTTTTATTACTGAACATATTCTTGCTTGAGCAACCAGCACAGTAAACTTTAAAACTTAATCATAACCCCTCCCCTCAAAATCTGAACTTTATCCAGTAAAAGTTTACAGTTGCCTAAAACCTTAGGTGTGACTAAGTTTCTTAACTATGTGTTGTGTCAAACCTTAAATTTGCCTTTTGTATGTCTTCCCAAAGCAAAAACGAGAGTTTATCTGAGAAATGGGAACTGATGGTGTATGATACCTTAAGAGTAAGAGAACGGTGTAGTGTTGCTACAAGTCCTAGCTCAGGTCTGGTTTTCGGAGCCCCTCGGAATCACTCATTTGTCATAATGAGCATGTTTTTGTGGATGGAGACTTATACCTTGAAGGTTGGCTAGAGGCCATGTATTGTTTTAGGAAAAACAATCAGCATCCCTGCCTTCATTAGTTGGGGCTTCTTTGGAGCAAGCCCTTGTGTCTCTAAACCTGTGAAGAGAGGAGAAACTGGTGGTAATTGGTCTTGGTTACATTTTCAGATAACAATTTGAGATTTTTCTCAGGGACCACAGGAATGAATAAGAAGCTTAGTAACTGAAAGCTGAAAAGAGCCACAGATGTTTATATGAAATTCCCTATTTTTAAAATAAGTTTAGGGTTTTGGAAATACCTAAGAATAAACCTAATTCCCACCAGCTTCTGAATGAGAAGTCCATAGTGATATCAGGGGAGTGAAAATGAGAGAAACAAATGGCATCAGGGGAGGTGAGAGTTCATTTCCAGCCCAGAGGACAACATTTTAGAACAATGGCTTGGATTTAATGTTCAGTGCTTTGCATTTGCTGTGTCATTGGTCCGCTTGTGCCTGAACCAAATGGCGAAGGCCCTGAGCAGCCAGGGAGAGGAAAGGAGGAACTGCACAGAAAAGAAAGAAGTGATTATTCCGTGAAAAAGAAGGCCCTCCGAGGTTTGACTCTGCCAGTGGGTCTGAAGGAGTGGGTGTGCCATTCTCACAAAAGGTCCGCATTGGTAACTTAGGGCATTGCCAGGAATGGGACTAGAATTTGCTAAAACAGCACCGAGGAGAGGATGCAGTTCTGAAGGATATCAGTGCAGAACTTGCTATTGAAATCAGAGCTTCAGAATTTCTACGTTTTTAACTGAGGAAAAGAAAATCTCCGAAAAAAGCTAAAAATGATTCAAACAGATATAAAAAGTCCTGGGACATCAGTAATCCTATGGGTATCATGTTCTAGATGTGCACTATCCCTGACACATTCCCTGGTTTTATTTTCCTGTAGCAGGTGCCATTATTCAAGTGTAGTTAGGTAAGGTTTTCTATGTCCTCCCTAGAATGTGAGTTCCATAGAGTAAGGAACACATCTTACACCTGAGACACCCAGAATGATACCTGACACCTTGAGACCACGATATAAAGTTCTTGGATGGAGGAACAAAGTCCCATCTGAGCCGAGCTGTAAAACTGAACAGCAGTGTGCCAGGTAACCATTGGGACAGGAATGGCAAATGGAAGGAGAGAAATAATGTGGGGCCACTTTGGCTTCTTCGCCTCAGGAAACCCACTGCTGATGGTTGGTGATTGTCGAGCTCATCCCGAAGTAAAGCATGACCCTCATTGTGCACTTGGAAAATCAATTTTTAAAGTCAATGTTTCCTTCTGTTATGGATAGAAACTTCTGGAAGTCCCGCTCAGAGTGTGAGAGATTGAAGGTTGACCTAGATTGTTTTTTCCACTTGAAATGGACCCATCACTCTTATCGGGCACAGGAAGAACACTTAGGAGAGATAAAGAAATCTCCATCTCTCCAAAGGAATGAGTGTGCCATCAAACGGTTCGCAGACTTAGCGGTGTGATTTGAAGGCCTCTCCTCTGCAGAGAAACTGCCATATGGCCGGCATTGCGGTCTTCCCAGTGCACACAGTGTAATAGCCTGGTCCATGATGAGGCACCAGCTCCCGGCTGCGAAATTAAAGCAGCGTTCAGCGCCTCTCAGCAAGAAGCTGCGGCTGGATGTGTTCTGCAAACTGGGTTCTGCGTGAGCCAAGGGGAAGGGCTGACGGAGTTGGGAAACACAGTCAGACTTGTTAACACAAGCGTTTCTTGCACAGATGCTCCGGCTCAGAGCTGGGCTTTGGATGGCTTGGCTCCTGCGTAGCTATCAACTAAATGTATTTTTGTTTCAGTTCCTTTTAATTTTCATCTTTGCAGCCATTTATTTGAATGCAGTCTTCTACCTCAAAGACGTTTTGAAAATGTTTGTTGGGAAAGAAAGGGCTTACAGTGGAATAAAGTAGTCTCTTTTCTTTACGGGTAACATTTTCATCCACCCAAGACAATACCAGAAAGGGGGCTGGGAGTCCTGCTGGAACAAGAGTGAACACAGGGACTGAGGCTCGAATGAAGGCCCTATTACCAACTAGTTATTTAACTTTAAGTAGGTTAATCGAATTCTTTTAGCTGAGTGCAGTAGTCTGTTAAAAAAACGATAATTCTCACTTTGCAGGGCGGTTGCAAGGAATAAATAATTATATATGTATGTCTGTGTGGGTGTTTATGTGTATAATGCCAGACTAGCTTTGGGAAAGTGGATGCAGGCACAAATCAAGCATTCATTTGCTGCAATAGTCTATTTCTCTATCAGCATGTTCACAGATATCTATGTATCTGTTTAGTAAATATTTGCCTTAGGGTGGTGTGCTCAGAGCCATTGGCCCTATCTTTCAACATCTTTCCATTCTCTCAAGGTCTATGATAACTCTGAAAAATATCCTTTTCCAGTGAAATTCTCCAGGTAGATCTCATAGTCAAAGCTGATAGATAGGTGGTAACATTTTCACAGGTGGCAAAAACTTTTCTCTCCTCTCCTTAATTTTCTGCTTTAAACTACTCTTCAAATGTACTCCTCCAATAAGCCTGCTCTGAACCTCCAGGCTGGCCCATGCTCTCATGCACTATCTCCTCTCTCTATAGCATTCTCAGTTATTCTCTTTTTCTAAGTACATTACAATGAAATCATCTGTGCTTGCCTACTGGACTGAATCTTCTTAAACTTTATAATTCTGGTCCCTCGCTCAGGGCTTTGTAGGTCTTCTATAATGTGTGTCAAAATAACCACACACACACATACAGGCCCATGAACAAAGTGTTCTGTTTCTCATTCATCATTTGCTTCCCCATTCCATATCAATAGCATACTAATCGATCTACTGACATAAAATCATTTTCAACCTATTATATACCAGTCATTAACATTATATGTGGATTATGTTATGACTAATGTAGTCACCAACTAAATATGAACAGTCCATGCTTTGATTAATGTTTCTTATTCAACGAGCTTTATGGAGACTTTATATGCCAGTCTGTATCCTGTAATCAGTATGTCTTTAAGAAAGTAAACATGTAGGAAGTCAAGTAGACATGCAGATCATGACAGCTCAATGCGTTAGGAGCATAAGATAAAATCACAACTTAAGATGTAGGAATCTGTCCATAAAAATATCCTCTCTGAAGGAGGTGACACCTAGCTTGAGCTCTGATGGCTGAGTAGGAGGCAGCAGAAGAGGGGACTTTTGTGGGATGAGCATTCCAGATGGAAGGAGCAGTGAGTGTCAAAGCAGAGGTCTGGGAAAGTGTGTTGGTTTGGGGAAATGAACACACAGCACTCCAAATGTTTGGAATGTGGCGGGGGAGGAAGGCAGGAGCAGGTAGGAGTGAATCCAGGTCTATGTCTTTGCAAGAAATTAGGATTCCTTCCTGCTGGTAATGGGAAAGAACTGAAGGTTTTCAAAATGAGGAATGGAATGAGCAAATGTATGTTCAGAAATAACATTTGCTAAAACAGCACCGTAGTCTCACAGAGGGAGGCATCTGTGTAAGCAAATAGGCAGGAGGGTCTTAAAACAACCCAGATATGAAGTTATGATGATTAAATCTAATCCCCAGCAAAGGATTAGAAAAGATACCGTTGGAGAAGGATCCATGGAATTTACAGTCCAGCTACTTATGGAAAGTAAGAGAAAGGGAGGGTTCTCTTTTGTTGAATGCAATGCCATTTAGCATGATAGCAAATATAGATACAGCAAGTTTGCAAGGATAAAGGTGAGAGGAAATAAGAGATGACTTGGGTCTTGTGCTTGCTAGACTATTCATTCTAAGAATGCCAGGGTCATATACATTTTGATTACAAGTACATCACCAGCATCTGCCACTTGCAGTTGTTTAATGCATATGTTTGTCCAGTAGCTCTTTGTTGAATTCATGACTGAGAGCCTGTGGAACAGACAGCTTGCAAATGTCCAGGAGCACCAATACTCTGTTTGCAGGATGAAGATTAACATGACTCTGGTTCATAATCCATTAGGAAAATTAATTTTCCTTTGGAAAGCTGGCACTAGCACAAGAGCAGAAAAGGTGATAGATACACTAGCCTCATAAACAGGAATTCTCACAAAATTGTAAGAGTCCATCTTTGTTCCCATAACTGATTTATTCCTCGCCCAATTTAGTCTATTACTTCCCAGCCCTTCGAAACCAGATCCGGGAGGGAAATAAGCCCTATTGTCTTGAAGTATATATTACTATTAATCTATTTATTTAGCACCTATGCATCTAGACTGGTACTGCTGATGTACCAGCCTTGTGAGAATTCAGAACATCATCACTGAAATGATTTTCTGTGTGTTGTGGTCCAGATGAGAAGCCCTAGCTGAGAAAGTCCTCCCTCCTCCTTCAGTATTAGAACAACCTAAAGGGCATCTATGTGGAAGAGGAAGAAATCCATTTAAACCATATTTTTCTGTAAAGGACCAGCGACTAAATATTTTGGACTTTGTGGGCCATGTATGGTCTCCACCACATATGTCTTTTTATATTTATTTTTAGAAACCTTAAATATGTGGAAACCATTCTTAACTCGGTAAAAAAAGCAATAAAAAATGTGATGGTTGGATTTGACTATAGGACTCTTGATAGAACCTTATTTCAAAATTAGCCTTTTCTCCAAATTTAGCTCATTCTGAATAAAATAATACAAGTGAAAACATTCTGTAAAAGATATTTCCCTTCTCATTGTTATCCTTTAGTACAGTTTACCTCTATTAACTGTGCTACTAACTAAACTAATTAATGATTTGGATTATTGTTTTTTGTTCATTTGTTTTTTAAATATTTTTATTGATTTTGTAGAGGAAGGGAGAGAGATATAAACATCAATGATGAGAGAGAATCATTGATTGGCTGCCTCCTGCATGCCCACACGGGATCAAACCCACAACCCCAGATATCAAACTGTGACCTCCTGGTTTATAGGTCAACACTCAACCACTAAGTCATGCTGGCCTGGCTGGATTATTGTTTCTTATCAATATACTAGTGGCCTGGTGCACAGATCTGTGCACATTGAAAGGAAATTAATTAGAAGAAATATTTTAATATTGCTATTTGCCCTTTCTCTATAATAGAAGTGTCAACCAAATTCACGATAAAAAATGACAGAGCAAAACACACGTGTGCAATTGACGCCAGTGAGAGCTTTATATGTATCACTCATGCACGAGTTAACTTAGCCTTTTATATATATATAGGATAAACTTGCTTAGTTAGACCTGCTTTCTGATTTAGCTAAACATTTTCCAGCCCAGTGAAGCACCCCAACTTCTCTTTCACGTAATTGTCAGCACCACAGCATTAAATATCAACACGAAGCAGATTATTATTATAGATCACACAGGGAGAACAAAGGGTAAAATATTTAACTTCAGTGGTGTTTCATTATATTCTGTGCAGTGAGGAAACTTGAAGTCATTTTCAAGTTCCACCATTTCTTCTTTTCAGTCGGGTCAAGTTTCTAAACTTTCTAAATCTCCATTGTCTTGCTAATGAAAAGAAAATAGGATTCTACTGAGTTTCCTATCTACGTACTCCAGGAATTCTATGAGGATCAAATGAGATGAGGCGTGGGAAACTGCTTCACAGACATTTGGTTAAAGTGTAAAATGTTTGCACCTGGCTATAAAGCAAGTCGTGTTCCTGGGCTGAAGAAACACCAAGGAGGCTAGTCACTAGGGAGAGAAAGCCCGGAATTGCTATGTGATGTCATTACCCTACAGGCACAGTAACTGTTTCTGGGCTGGGCTGGGCTGTGGGCTGCATTTTGTGCCATGGGGTCGTAGCACTGTTGGCTGCAATTTGGTGGGCTGTCACTCCGGGGTGGTGGCAGAGCCTGTATCCCACTTGGGGGAAGCTGAGTGTTGCTTTGTCAGCACTAGGTCCATGATGCCGTTTCCTTGTAAATGGCCAGTGCACATCACGGCAGCTCCTGCGTTGAGCGTCTGCCCCCTGGTGGCCGGTGCATGTCATAGCGACCAATAGGATGATTGGAGGGACACAGTATATTAGGGTTTTATATGTATAAATACTTGAGCCTCTACACAAACTGAAGTTCTGACTCACAGGACAGACACTCTCTGGTGATTTTTTAAAAATGTCTAGGTTCACAATCACAGATGCCTCATCACCTTTCAAGTTCTTTTGAGAAACTTCTTTTACAGTGATTCTTCGAAGAGAACACTTCTGTTCTGGGTGCTAAGCTTTATATCAGACAACTCCCCATCACCTTGTACCCAAAATTATTATGAAACCTTTACAAATTTGTATTTTAACTGCTAAGAACCTCCCTCTCAGTTCATTTTACAAGCCAACAGTGAATTGATATTCTTGTGTCATAGAACAAAAGATTTGAAGGAGAACACATTTACCATCTAGGGAAAGAGAGGTGGAGTGCCTTTCCCATGTACAGCATGATACCTACTAGTAAAGGGCTAGAACACCCACTTCATTCCACATGACCTTCTTTCCTAAAAGAGACACAAATTCCCTCCTGAAGAGCTTTGCAGTGACATGGTAGATCAAGACCAGACTGCTTATTCATGGTGGAATATTCACTATGCCTCAACAAACTTCTGTGACCCTGAGGCTGCTGTTCTTACAATTCCATGAAACCCCTTCCCAAACTCTTTTCTGATTGCACTCTGATATCTTCCTCCCCGCACTTCCTCTTTTCCTGTTCTCTCCATCCTCATGGCGAAGCAATGCAATTTCTACACTTCCCGCAGAGCCTAAACATGCCAGGCCCTTCATGCCACCACAGGTGTACAGAACTGTACTATGATGAATGCTGTATTATATGGATTTTAAGTTTGTATCAACATTAAAGTCACTAGCAGACAGTTTAGCTTTGAAATTATTCTCAACCTTTTTTTATATATAATAGGCTTGCACTTTTAATAAATTATAAACTCTTTGAGACAGGATCAGTCAGTGTCTTTCATTTATTTTTGTATTCTCAAATTTCCTTTTCAAGGTACTGGTTACAGTAAAACCATATATTGACTTAAATTCATACTGTCACTCAATGTCCATTTCCTCTTGCCACCTTTTCCCAATTTCTCTTAAACAAGGAAACCTGGTGTAGATGTAGGTCTGGCAGCTACAACTTTTCATTTACAAAAAAGCCTATCCTTGGCATCACCTAAGAACCAGCTAGAAATGCAGTCTTGGGCCCCATTGCAGACTAACTATATCCTACTCTGTGTTTTCAGCAACAGACCCAGATGATTCTTATGCATATTAAAGTGTGGGAAATGCTGCACTAAAGAATCCAGTCTGAATCAGTTGAGCATTAATTTTTACATTAAATAAACCAAGGAAATGTCTACTTAAATCTCCATTTTACTATTCATGCGTGTATGTGCATATGTGTGTAAGGAAGAAAAAGAGAAAGCCAGAGGAAAATTGGGGAGACAATTTTTTTTGCTGTCATAGACTCCCCTAAGAAATATCTAATGAATATATTTTCTATTTAGACTATTATTTCTGCTGTACTTTTCTTTTTCATTTTGGGTAAACATATTAAACCACATAGGAAAACAAAGCTGTCAGGATATTACTTGAACACACACACACACACACACACACACACTTGAGGTATCTAAGAGCTGAATTCATGTGATGAATTTTTAAAAAGCTGGCTGCTTTTAAAGGCATTTATAATTCAAAGTGTTTGATTAACTTTTAAAGAGTTGAGTGTTGGTAGACTTAAAATCAAAAGGAAAGGCTTGTAGTAGACTGGTGGATTTTTAGAGTTGGATAGAAGTAGGGAAACCATGCTCTTATCCTTCTTAGCTTTGATATTTTTGTGTGATTTCTGTTCCAGTCGCATAACAGGTCCTCTTTAACCATCTTTTTATCACATGGCCAACATGGGGCTAGCAATATTTCCTACCTGCTCAACAGGTATTCTCAGAATTCCTGGGATAGTCCATCAAGTATTTTAACTTGCCAAGGACAAGCCCTATAAATATATAGTAGATAACAGTTTATAGATAGTAGTGTGTAAAGGTGATCATATGTAGACATTAGGTACTTGAAGAAATCACAATGGAATTTTAAGACAGACCTCCTAAGGGAGGGAAAAGGGTGAGAGGTTAAGGAGTGGAATGTATAAGCCTTAATGGAGACATTTACATATCCAACAATATAAAATAGCCATATCATAAGCAAATTCATAATCTATAATAGATAAATGATAAGAGCAATGTGACTTCTGGTGGATAGGGTCAAAACTCCTAAAAACGATATGGCTATTTGGAATGTGTTCAGATGTGAGCACCTCATTTTACGAAGAATATTTCTATCCTGGTATAAGTCAATTCTGCTTTACATTTGTTGATTGATTCATTCATTCCTTATTTCTTGAATCAAGTGATATTATGTGATTAAATGTGTGGTAAGTGCTAGAAATTGCATATGTGATTGTTATACTTTTCATTAAAGACCTTATAGTTGAGTATAGAGAAATACCATATAAGCAAGTAAGTCCACTAATGTGTTGTAAGGGCTGAGATGCAAGAGGATAAAGGTGGAGAGGAGGCACAAAGATCAGTTCTTCCTGGGGAACTTAAGAAAGGGTGTTCATGGGTGTGAACCCATAGTACTTGAGACAGGTCTAAGGAATCAATGTGGTTACTTTATGAACAAATTGTTTGCGAGAGAGTGGAGGGTGTGGGAGATTATATATACTTCATAAATTTGGAGAGTTACATGATATATGAAGTATTACTTTTTTTCTTAATTCTGGCAGACAGAGCCCAAATCACAAGCATACAGGGAGAAGGGACATAAGAGATAAAGGATGGACACTCATGTTTTAGGAGTGCCCATACTGTGCTGGGCTTATACTGGGCACATTATAAGCACTATTTTAGTTCGTCCTCATTACAAGTTTACCAATGCATAACTTGTCTGAAGGGCCACTATTAGGTCAATACTTAGAGCCCCAGCTGATCACCCTCATCCTCTGTTTTAAGACAGAATGAAAAGTTACTGCCTTGAAACACACAGGTTAACTCTCCAAACATAGGTGGAGAATTAATGTGTGTTTGACAAGGCAGTAACTTTAGATGATCTTAATAATCCTATATAATAAAAGGGTAATATGCAAATTGACCCTAATGGTGGAACCACCAGAAATGACCGGTCGCTATAACACGCACTGACCACCAGGGGTCAGACACTCAACGCAGGAGCAGCCCCCTGGTGGTCAGTGCACTCCCACAGGGGGAGCTCTACTCAGCCACAAGCTGGGCTGGCTGCTTCGAGCACAGGGGCAGTGGCAGGAGCCTCTCCCACCTCCTTGGCAGCGCTAAGGATGTCCCCAGGGAGCTGGCCTAAGCTGGCAGGTGGACATCCCCTGAGGGGTCCCAGACTGTGAGAGGGCACAGGCCGGGCTGAGGAACACCCCCCCCCCAGTGAACAAATTTTCGTGCACCAGGCCTCTAGTCTTAAATAACAGGATGGGCAGTAGTAGAGGACACTAATAATTGTATAAATATGACTATGTCTATAGGAACTGAAATGATTATATCTTTAGAAAAAAGCAAAATTGGTTTTATTTATTAGAATATGTATCATGATATATAATCGAGGTACACATAATTATCACTTTATATCTACATTTGAAAATATGTTATATCCAATATCTGTTTCAAAAAATATAAAATATTTTAAAATACATCAAATACTACAAAATTTACATCTATTTAATGTTTTATCCTACTTTTAATTCCTTTAGATTTTTATTCAATTCCATTTGACAGTTAAAATGGTTCTACCAGCCAAACTTGATATGCAAATTGATTTAAGCCGGATGTTACCATCTCCTATGTCATAAGAAATACTATTTTACTAGTTCACTAGTGTAAAATGGAAAGATTACAGATACAAATATAAAAATAAAACCAAAAAGTTATATTTCTTCTTGCACATTATTATGAGACAGTGGATTAGAAACCTAAGTAATTTGTAGAAAATTAGCATTTTGATGTACAAGAGAGAAGTAATGCATTCCACTGGTCCAGTTTTTGCTTCATCATAGAACTTTCTAAGCCAACGTTTGGGCTCATTTTGGTTTCTTTCTAGAATGCTACCATTTACTTTATGCTTCCATCACTGGAAAGGGACCAGGCTCAGAGCACATCTGACTCTGGCCGGCCTCGTGTGTAGGTTTTAACTTTGTACAAGAATGATTTCACAACATGAGTCCAGATGATTTTGAGAACATGTTTATTGAAGGTGGTGATAGTGAAATAAAGGAGAGGATTATGATAGAAGAAATAACAGGAGAGAGCGGAGGTGGTGCTCTGCTTTGGCTCTCTAGAAACATTATAGGAAAGAAGTGAGCCAGGCTGGGCTGCATGGACTCACTGAGAAGTAAATGTCACAGAGGCAGAAGTGAGCCAAGGTGGGGCTGCTGTTAGTGCTGTTAGCTCAGTGAAAAGTCAGAGAAAAGGGGGTCTTGGAGACAGGTTCAGGGGGTTCGCCTAGGATGAACTGCCACTGCCTGCTGCTCCCCTGGTTGCAAGTCTCACCGCAACCCTTAGAGCTTAAGAGAAAAGTAAGTAAAATACACTCAAAAAGGAGACACCAGGGACTTGCTTCAAGGTGGATGCATATACTGTGTCCTTGGTCTTGGGGGCTTTTATCTGGAGGTCTCAGGGAAGGATCTCAACATTATATTTATCAGCTTTCCCAGGTGTGTCCTTTCAGGATCATGGTGTCTATGAAAATGAATTGACATTTGCAATGTAGGGGGTAATTAGTCATCGCAGCTGGTCCTGATGTCGGCCATGGCATCACTTCGTCTGGCTTTGCTGCTTCTCTGGGCCTGGGTCTGAAAAACAACTGAGGCCTAGATGATAGCTCTAGGGCTGACTACTTAAGGGAGTGGTCAGCGAGGGGTTCCTGTGAGGCTATCTCTGGCCTCGATTTCTCCTCTAAGGGGGCTCTCAAACCACATGACTAGCAATATGCCAGGGGAGGAAAGGTCAGGGGAGGGTCCGAACCACATGACCAGAGATATAAAAGCCAGGGGGTCTAAACCTCATGACCAGTAATACACTGGGGGAGGAAAGGTCGCACTGGAAGCACAGTTCTTGTTTTCTCAGTTTTGCCATTTGCTAGGCACTCAAGGATTTCCACCTCAGTGACCTTCTGTGCCTGGCTGTAGATTGCTCAACCAGTTTGTTCAGCTGTCTCTTTCCCCATCCCACGTGCCAAGGAATTTTCCTGGTTCTTACCATCCTGCCTCACTTCCAGAATTCATAAAAAAACTTCTACCTCAGCATGGTTTCTCCCTGTTTTCAACTCTATTGTGCATTTATTATTCACTTCCTGCATCTTTTTTTGTTGTTGTTATTTCAAGGGGAATGGAATGGGGACCTGAGGCAAGATAAATATGTCTCAGCGTTCCCTTTGAGCTCAAAGCTTCAATTGTTTAAAAAAGAAGAATATTTTAAGATTGAGTGTTGGCAATTGGATACTTTTAATTGTCAAAAAAAATTAGCTGGTAAAACAGAAGATGCTGCTAATCATTGGGTTCTCACACCATGCGATTCTACCTTTAATTTTGGGAGGCCATAATGGCCTCTAACAGAAAATGACCAAACAAATCTGTCCTTGTTTTTATAGAGATTTGCCTGCTGACCAAGGGACGCCGCACTGCCAGTGTTCGAGCTGACACATACTGTCGTCTTTATTCACTTTCTGTGGACAACTTCAATGAGGTCCTGGAGGAATATCCGATGATGAGAAGAGCCTTTGAGACGGTTGCCATTGACCGACTAGATCGGATAGGTACTCTCTTTGGTTTTGTCTTCTTCATGCACAATTCAGTTTTAATCTAGTGGGCTGATACGTATTTGCAGTCATCAGTCCCAGATGCTAGTTCACAGACTGATTGTTCAATTGCATAGAAGTAGCAATTAGCTGTAGCCCTATTTCTAGAAAGATCCGAGGCTCTAACTTTCTCTTCTCAGTGTTCTAGGTTTACTTATTCATCTCTATTTTTACTAGCTACGCAATCTGATTTCCCCAGTGATGCCAATACAATTTGAATTTTCAGGTAAAAAGCAATGATAAAAATTCTACATGGCATTAAAATAGAATTTAAAATACCAGTGCGTGAGTCTACATTACAAACCAAAGTTACCACAAGAATTTTTTAAGGTTCCACTTTACATTTTATCCTTATATTAAGAAATGAGAACTTGTGTTAAATAACTGTCTCTGTAGAAACTTCTTGAAATATTTGTAATGCAGACTCAAGAGGAAAATAAGCCTTGCTAGAAATGTCCTACATAGATGCTTTACTTTGCAAATATCAATTTAGTTTAGTCTGCTCTGCTCTCAAATAAAAATGTATAAATTAGCCTTATTAGTTACACTAGTTTAAAGAGTTGAATACTTGCCATAGTCAAGTTACATTAGATTGGCTTGCAGTTAACTTCCCAAGATCTGCTGGGACACTGTGACATCAGAAATATGCATTCATTTACACACCCAGATCCTCCTCCCCATCCTGCCCTGCTCTGCCCCTTTTCTCTGCTTAACTCTACTAATCTTCCTCTCTTAGTTTAGCCCCGCAATAGGCTGAGTACCCAGATATGTTCTCCCATATCCCTGGGAAGTTCCTCCATCACAGCACTGCCTTTAGTGCTGTAACTGCACTAGAGATGCTAAGCTTTGTAACTGCAGAGATCATGTTTAATTCACTATTACATTCACAGTACCTGGTGCACAGCGAATTTTATTGACCAGAGGTAGGGAGGGTTGAAGGAATCAATGAACTCAAAGGAGATGGGGTTGGGATCACTTGAAAGTAAGCAAAGAGCTATTGCAACTGCTTCACTCTTATTAAAGGTAAGGACTTGTGATTGATGTATGGATATGTGAGCTTTTCTGCTGCGTTTCACCTCTTTCCTTCCATCAATGTTAGGATAACAGACTGCATAGGATCTGAAATTAGGTCAGGAGAAAAAAGATAGTATTTGGATATTACCATTAGACTTAACTCATACCTTAGAAACTCACAATGACAACTTAGAGATTTAACAGGGCATAGTGCCCATCAAAGAAGTGAGTACTCCTCAAAGCATCTTTACTTAATTTGAAAGTAACTTCCCTCATTGTGGTGCATGAATGTTCATGCAGAACTAGAGACTAATTTCTGAGCATATAAATTCTTTTCCCAAACCAGCTCCACATCTTTAGAGAAAGCATTAAAATTAGGTTATTTCAATAGGAAATATCTCTTTATCTGATACAGCTTCATTCTCCTCTAATTTATTGCAGTTTATGTTTATAAAAAAGGTTTGCATGAAATGGTTCGTAATTAATAGTATAGGCAATGAAATTGCTAGTAAGCACCAAACATTTGCATTTTTAATTCTTATAAAATGCTAGCAGTACAATAAAAGTTATAGTATTTTTCCACAAGGTCACAGATATTAGATTATGAAATGTTGACTGTTCACATGATCGCAAAGAAATGCAATCCTTCTCAATTGTCATCATTTCTTATAAATGTATATTATACTTAGTTAAGGGAATATGCTAAATAAGTATTTACATTTATTCCTAACCTAGAGGTGTTTGTTCTTTGGGAAGGTAGGTGAATTCTGAAAGGAGAGATAGACAGCTATCCATTCTGTCAGTCATTTAAAATGATTGCAGCCTAAAACTAATAGAATGTGTGTGTCCGTTGTGCATCAATAAGATCAAAAATAAAATAAAAATTATTGTTTTTCTCAGCATTGAGTAAATTATAGCATATATTTTCATTCAAAAAATATTTCTTGTTCCTTTAGATGTCATACTTTATTAAGTGATTGGGCAAATTAATTCACTTTTTAGTTACCACGTTCACCTGGGTATGAATGATGCCATCAAAAGTCACTGATTTCCCCATTTTTCATCAGCCTACTCCTGGTGCTGGTAGTTATTCTGCCACAGGATGTCTGCTAACTGCAGAGCCCTGGGGAGACAATGGCAGGAAGGAGGGGTGATGGTTATGGTGACTGAGTTCTGGAGTGAGCTGAGAGCCCGCCACAAACAGTGGTTCTCAACCTTGGCTTCACAGTAGAATCACCTGGGAATCCTTTTAAAATCCTGATTTCTGGGCCTCATCCTCCGGAAATTCTGTTTCTTTGTTACTAATGTTGTGGCCTCATCCCATAACAAATAAACAGAATTTCCGGAGGATAAGACCCAGAAATCAGGATTTTAAAAAGATTCCCAGGTGATTCTAATTGCAGCCAAGGTTGAGAACCACTGCACTATACCCTCACAGCCTGTCAGATGAGGAAGATTGTGATGTGGTCCTCAATGAGGGCGGCGCAGAAGAATCCTGGGGGGAAATTAGCTGTTACTGTGTCAAAACCTGGGCCCAAGTCTGCTCATTCTGATTTAAGTGGTCGAGTACAGGTGGAACTCAGTGTGTCTGAAAGCCCAGAGATGAGATTGAGATGCAGGGAGGGTAGAGAATCACTGGAGTAGGACACTGGTCAAAAACAAAGTCCTTCGCTTCTCCGACTGCCATGTGGGGAGCTCAGTAAAATGCCGCTTCCGGCTGAGCAGTGGGTGAGGCCCAGGGACTGGGGTCCAGCATTCACGTGAGACAGGTGTGTCTGGTTAGTTGAGGATGACACATCTATGTCACATCTGCTGTTTTCCCTTCCCAGCCCAGTTACTCAGGAGCCACATTTTCTCGGGCATTGTCCTCATTCTCCCTTTGTCTCAGTGGGCGTGAGCACGCCTCAAAGAGTGGGTTGAATAAAATAAACCTACCCATGGCCTGTCACATGGTAGGCGTGCCACTGTCCTTTCTCGAAAAAGAAGCGTTCAACTCAAATCTTGATTCCAGGCCCATCCTGGCCCCAATTCCCGTTCTTCCCGGCTCTGCACCGTAGCCCTCACTCTCCGTTTCTTCTGTAAGATGGCTTTTGCCACGTTACAGTTTTTTCAACTTGACCTGGATGGGAGGTGGGATTTTCCTGGATGATGCAGGCAGCTCCAAGGGCAGGCCCCCAGCTCCTGTTTGTGAAGGTGAGTAGTACTGGGCTTTGGAACCTGCCCAAGGGCACACTGACGACTTGCTTTCAGGAGCCACTGTCCCCGGGAGTTGCCGCCTGTCCTGGGTAGGCATTCTAAGCGCTTATTTTTCTTTCGCTGACAGGCAAGAAAAATTCAATTCTTCTGCAAAAGTTCCAGAAGGATCTTAACACTGGTGTTTTCAACAACCAGGAGAACGAGATCCTGAAGCAGATCGTGAAACACGACCGGGAGATGGTGCAGGCCATCGCTCCAATCAGTTACCCGCAGATGCCAGCCCCGAACGCCGCCTCCACGGCCACGCCCACCTCCCGCATGAGGACCCAGTCACCGCCCGTGTACACCGCCACCAGCCTGTCCCCTAGCAACCTGCACTCCCCCAGCCCCAGCACGCAGACCCCCCAGCCCTCGGCCATCCTCTCGCCCTGCTCCTACACCACGGCCGTCTGCAGCCCGCCCGTCCAGAGCCCGCTGGCCGCCCGAACTTTCCACTA
>NW_005362626.1:1170121-1190297 GCF_000412655.1 Myotis brandtii | reverse complement strand
GGCGAGTCCCTGGCCTCCATCCCTCAGCCCGTGCCAGCCGTCCACGGCGGGAGCCTGCAGGCGGGGGGCAGGGGCACTGTCCCCCAGAGGGTGACCCTGTTCCGACAGATGTCGTCAGGAGCCATTCCCCCCACCCGAGGAGTCCCTCCTGCACCCCCTCCGCCGGCGGCCCCCCTTCAGAAAGAGCCTTCCTCAGTCTTAAAAACAGACCCAGAGGTGGAAAAACCACGATTTTCTTCAAATTTATGATCCCTGCCGATTGTCACACAGACTCGAATGAACCGAGAACATTCTCAGATCTTATTTTATTCTATCTCCTGACACATCCCTATAGCCTATTATGAAGAGATATTTTAGACAGGCTATGACAAGTGTTCAGAGCCCTGCTTGGCACATAGCAAGCCATATATATATATATATATAAATATATATATACATATAATATTAAATATATATCTAAAATCCAAGAGAAATTCAAAGACTTCTTTAGCATTCAGTGTTATATATGTCTTCCTTGCTTTAAATCATTAAAAAAGATTTAAAATGTTGTTGTAAGATTATTTATTTTTAACCTGCTTTTCCTGAATTCCTTTGATATATGTATTTCTATATTTTAGGAAGAGTTCTTGGATTCGATGCAAACAAAACCCTGATTTTAAAAGGCAGCTCAAGTGAGCTACTGAATGGCACCAATCAACACCTCCTTCATTAGCTGTGTCTCTGCATCTAAATCGTTAATCATTCGTTATGGAGGGTGAAATAGCAAATCCCGTTTTATAGATCCAAATTGTCATTTGGTGCTTTCCATTCTGACATAGGTTAAAGAACAGTTGTATATGCTTGGCCACAGTAGGAGAGTAGCAGCCAGTGTTAGGAATATCTCTAACCTCAAACATGTTCATTGTTCATTCAGATAGCGAGGGGATATTTCTCTTCCTGCGTTATTGGACTTTTCCAAGACTCAATCAATGTTAGTTGTAAATAATCTTTTCAACCCAAATAAAAAATAGCTATTCCGTGCTGAATGAAGGTCAAAGTCATCACTTAAGAATTTAGTTTTATTGTTTCACTTCAAAATCTAGAGTTTTAAATTTTACAAAACCTAATTGTGACAATTATTCAACTGTAATGCAATGGCTTGAAACCTACAATGTTATTTTAACCTGCAATGTTTTATGCAAAATTGTATGCTCGATTCTACAAATTGCTTGTATTACACCAAGAACCATCACTTTTCTTCCTTCTTGCCATAATCAAGCATTGGAAAATATCCCTGCATGCTTTTTTTTGAGGGGGGGATAGGTTGAAAGCAGTCATTGTAGGGAAAGGCTTACAGCATTTCTCATTTCTGGAAATATATACCAATTTTATTAATTGCCTATCTTAAAATTCCTGTAAGTTTGACTCGGATGGAACTCTATCTTAAGACTAGAAGTGAGGTTTTTACTTTCTTTTAATATGATTACTATTATTGTTATTATTTAAATAATGACTTGTAAATCACAGCTTGATTTGGAGTTGCCCGTGTGTTCTGTCTTCACTGTAGTTGGCAGTTTACTGTGGTGTTGATTTAAAGAAATAAATGCTCATAGCAGCATCATGTCTGTTGGGAACACACGCTTCGCTCTATATATATTGTAACTGAGTGGTTAGGAAATCTTAAGGCATATGGTGTTAATGTGGGCCTTGGAGAGGAGGTGTGTTGTTTTAAAAGTGCTGAGAAAAGTCTAGACATGGTGACGGAAAGCAGGGTGGAACTGAATGTGAGCATTGTTTGTGTATCTGTCTGTTTCCTTAACTCTTTCAATGATCCGGGAACATCTTCGCCCTCTGAAGGGAGCCCCGTAGTAATGATTTGTGCCTAATGCATCCCAGGAACGTGGCGGGTGACTGGAACACAATCGGAGGATCCCTAATTACCAACTTCTGTAAATAACCCAACGTGAGAGAATGGCCTAGAGTGGAGGTCTTCAGTATCTTTGACGCTGGTGACACATTGAAGAACTTAAGCAAGATCCCACATTAAATGGGGAGGATCCCCAAACAGACTTGAAGACAGAAAACAAAACAAAAGAAAAACTCTAAAATGGATCCATGCTGCCTGTCATGCCTTTTGTGGGAAAAAAACATCTATAATACCAAAATGAGTCATTGTGTTTAATTTCTGATAGATCCCAGCTCATGTGGATCAACAATGCTAGCCAATGTAATGTTATCGGTACCACGCTGGTAACAGGATGGCGTGTCGGGAATGGTGTAAGAATGGGGTTGTTCAGTCTACCTAGATCCTATGGGAAAACTGCAAGACCATTTACATATCAGTACAAAACTCCTTTATTTTATTAAAAGATGGAGAGTTAATGTCAATTTATTAAGATCATGTATTGATCCTTTAAATTATTAAAGGTTTACATTTGATAGGACAAATGGGTTTGGTAGTGAAATATTTTTATACAATAGATACATTTTGGGCTTTTTATTTCCAGGACTATTGGGAAACGTGAGCAGGGTTGAATTTCATGGTCTTTTAGTGCAACCAAAACAATTTTTATTCCCTTTGTAACAGAATGGACAAAAAGCTAAGGTTTGTATGTTAAACTAACAGTGGTGCAGGGTGAATTATTTACATCTATGTGTGAATCTATATACTTAGGTGAAGAAAAAAAAATGACTCACATTCCTGTAACATAAAAGCCAATTGCTAGTTGACAAGTGACCTCTTTTCTCTGTACCTAGGTAAGCCCATGAGTATGGAGTTTTAATCTGTACAGAAAGAAATGTATTATTGAAAAGACTGATCTTTCTGCTGCTGGGGAAATAGTAGACTAGCTGATTCTTCCAACAACTGTATGATCAGGGACGCGGTAGAGTATTTCTTTTGTCTTTGCTCAAAGCCATACAAATATAAATATATAAAGGTTATTAATAAATTCAACAAAATAAACTAAAATCATGAATATTTTATTTTATCAACATAACCCAACCTTTTGTTTTATTACTGAGTACAGATTTGACTCTGTCTTTCTATCTTTACATCTTCAGGTTTCCAAGAGGGCTTATACATGATAATCACAAAATTAATTATAGATATTCTGTAAGGGTAGAAAGGAATTGAAACAGAACATAAGCTCTCAGCTAGTTCTCTATTTCACCTCTTCTGTATAGTATACATTGGGTTTTGTCTTTTTTATTCTTTTCTCTGTCATTCCTTAGCATATGGTTGTCCAACTTCAATACACAGACATTTCTCTGGTATTATTGGATATGGAGATTAGAGATAATTAGAAATAAAGCCTGTAATTTATATATATACAAGCCTATTTTATGGTAGTCTTGAGCCTCATAAAGGCTTTGCATAAAGATAGAACCTCCCTACACATGTGGATTTGGAATGAGATCTAAAAGCTCAAGATAGAGTTTATTACAGTGAGTGAAGGTGTCCTGAAAACCGTAAGATAAACGGCAGGGCAGGAGTAATCATCAAAGAAATAGCCTGTCCCCAGGCCTCGGTGACCACTCTGTGGGTGAGTGATTCCCTCATGGATGCTTGCTTGTTTGTAAATGGCTATGTTGCCATTTAGGGACTGAAATGAGCATAACCTCTGCAGGACACTGCACAGCACCACCAGGCTGCTACGGTAACTCCCGAAGGTCTTGGGTGATTTAGACAATGTGATGTGTTTTGAATTTTAGACGTGTGATTTCAGAGTCTGAATTATTTACACTTCCAAGTACCAACATCTCTATTACCTTTCAGACTTACCTGTACAGTCTCCATGTCTTCCTTTTCAACTTAAGTATTGATAGTTGTTAATTGCACTGTGCGGCTTTGTTTCTGTGGACCTCGCTTCCATCATTTATGACATTAAGCTGTTTGAACAAGATTGCTCTCCCTTGGACCTCTGTCCTCCAGAACATGTGCCATGAAACACTCACGTGGTCCTTTTGTTCTCGTGCACTCCAGCTAGCAAAGATTCTACACATGTTCTGCCTATTTGAAAGATTACTTATGCCCTTAAATACAAAAGAAATGTGGCCCTTAAAGAAAATTTGGACGCTGTGCATCAATAGCTATTTTGAGTCCTGAAAGAAATGGTAAAACTTGAAGCAAGTGAGACCGGCTGCATGCAATGACTCACCAGCTATTTTGAGTCCTGAAAGAAATGGTAAAACTTGAAGCGAGACCGGCTGCATGCAATGACTCACCATCTCAGTTCTATAATTTTATTCAATGTGTCCCTTTTCCAGGAAAATAAGAAGGAACAAGGACGACTTACTGTTGTATTCAGGGTCAAGTGTACCTGCTACCAGCACTTGAAAGCAGTGACTTTCATAAGCAATTTTGATTCTTTTAAAAAATGGCATCTATATTTCATAAACTGGACATCCATGAAGTCCTCAGGAAGAGAGCCACTGCTTTGGAAAGAGAACTAGAGAAAACACAAATCCCCTTGCCGAAATCCTTAGGAGCAAACCTGCCAGAGGACTCCCATTCCTCCCCACCATTTCGGAGTTTTTGACTGAAGGCCACGTTCCTTCCTTCTCGGGGAGCAGTTGACATTTCCATTAGCCTTTGTCATTTTGTTCTCCATCATTTCATTTAGAGCTCTAGGGTTGGAAAAGCATGAGCTTCTCTAGCTAGGGAAGAATTAATGACATATTCACAAATTTGTTGCAGGAAAAAGAAATCTATATTATAAAAAGCCTGTGGCCCTAACCCTGTGACGCCGTAACTACCACACAAGGCTCAGCGGAGTCTAGGGTCCCACTCCCGAGGCGGCACGGCGGGTCTGGGGTCCTGCTCCCACAGCAGCACGGGGTGTGCGGGTGGGCGGGGCTGTGCGATTTTGCACGCTGGGCTTCTAGTTTTTATTATAATTGTTTAGAAGAGAGCATTCATGATTTTTGTAATGCTTTTCAAAGCAATAGGACTACCTTCTCAGTCCTATTAAAAAGATGCAATTCTGAGTTTCTCAAAGTAGGATATTCTGGTATCTGACATGATAAGTATTTCATTTGAGAAATATTAAGTAGTATTTAATAATTAATAGGTTTGAATACATTATATAGAATACAGTCTCCATAGATCTTCATACCAAGAATCAGATACATATTGAATATATTGGCTTGTAAACAAACACAGAAAGATTCAAGTGATCATTCTCCTCACAGAAATTGTCTTACAATGCAGAACACACATCCCAAAGACACTTGCATGAATCAAAATCTGTTTGATCACCCAACTCAGAGCAGCCTATAGGACCTGTAGCAAGTTGAACTGAATATTCTCAACTGTGGTTTATCTCTACCTTGTAAGAGTAAATCCTATTTGAGAGTTAACCAAAACTCATTAGAAGCTCTATTTTCTTAATACAATAAATAATCTAGTCAAGCATCACTGTTTGCAATCAAAAACCAAATGTGGGCATTTTTATGTGTGGCCCATTATTGTAGACATGTTCTGAGAGCCTTTAGATGTAGACAGCATCCCAACAACTCAAACTCTAAACATTCTAAAGATCTGCAATATTTACCTATAAAGATCTAATAACTACCTGGCCGGTGTGGCTCAGTGGTTGAACATCCACCCATGAACCAGGAGGTCAGGGTTCCATTTCTGGTCAGGGCACATGCCCAGCTTGCAGGCTCATTCCCTGTGTGGGGCATGTTTCTATCTCTCTCACTCTCCCTTCCTCTCTGAAATCAATAAAAACATATTTTTAAAAACTTAAAGAAAAAAATCCAATAACTATAGCTTTATATCTGTTTTTTACACTCAGAAGAACAATGATCAAATGCATTGAGTTGGACTTCCTTTGCAGAGTTCTTTTCAAAGGGATGATTATTTACAACACATTCTGTATTTCTATGAAGAAATGATACTGATAGCCAATCTGAAGTAACCCCTGCTTTTATCCCAGCACAACATATTTCTCAAAGTGCATGTTTCTGTGCTGGCAAAAAAATAGCAAGGTTTGGTGCAAGAAAAATTGTGACATTTCTAAAGGTGTTCTATCCCCCCAAATTATGAAATATTTGACAGGCTGAGGCTATATAAGGAAACCATGAAAAGTGGCTGTATTTATTTATTTTACGTGAAAACCAGCAAAATTAGGGCAATTAACCAGCAGCCCAAGAAAGTCACTTCACATCTCAGTTCTTAATGCTCTAGTCCAGTGATGGCGAACCTATGACACACGTGTCTGAGGTGACACGCGAACTCATTTTTTTGGTTGATTTTTCTTTGTTAAATGGCATTTAAATATATAAAATAAATATCAAAAATATAAGTCTTTGTTTTACTATGGTTGCAGATATCAAAAAATTTCTATATGTGACACGGCACCAGAGTTAAGTTAGGGTTTTTCAAAATGCTGGCACACCAAGCTCAAAAGGTTCGCCATCACTGATCTAGTCTCATCTTTTGTACATAAACACAATTCCACACTTCTACCTCCGCACCTGACCAGGAATTGTTTCAGCATCCACAGGGCTACAGCCTGGTCCTCACAGGGAAGCCACCTTTGCTGACAATGTACATTGAAAAAACAATTCAAGAGCAGTGCATTAGAGAGGGAAGGTGACATTGGAGGAGATCAAACACATATCTGAGAGGGCTTTCAATATTCACTTTGATGGTGGAGATGCCACGGTATTAGTTCTAAAGAACAAAGGGGAATCTGACATTGAAACGTTTATGAAGATTTACTTCTAGAAAATGATGGGTATAGAATTCCGTTTATTGTGGAGGGGCTGATGTTTGTTATCAATTTGTACCCCCTTCTCCTTACTTTCCTTCTGGTACATTTTCATAGATTCCTCAGTCTCTTTAAAGATGTTTCTCATGGACATTTTTTTTTTAACCAATGTACTTAATAATCTCTTTGCTATGACACATCCTGTTGAGTAAGCCTGTGCTTTTGTTTATAATGGAGCTAAAAAGTGTGCCTTAAGCAAAGATCTGCATTTCCAATGAAGCCATAAAATCTCCCTTAATTGCAATTTACAAAGTGAGGTGGAATTAGTTTACAATGTCTGTGGGAATGGGAAGATAAAGGGAGAAGCCTTAGGTTATAAAAACTCAGTTTCAACAGATTAGAAATATAGGCAGTCTTGGGAAAGAGGGAAGGTTTCGAAAAACACCCAGAGACATTTTTAGGCCTTCATTTTTAGAGCTAATCTTACTTTTCTGACCTGGGAGATATCAACAATGGCACCAATATTAAAGCTGGGCCCTTTGCTTCAAAAAGAATGTGACCAGTTTGGAGAGGGGAAGGTGTGGATTGTATCAAGATTGTGAAAAGACCAGAAAATGTGGCCTATTCAGAAATAAGAAACAAGCAAAGGCAGCTTTTCAAAGGAGAGAGAAGCAAACCTTCTAACAAAGGATGGCTCAGCAGGAGGGGAATCTGGTGCTCAGGACAGGAGTGGGGCGGGCCTCTGCTACTCCAGAGCACCCTCAGCACTGAACGTCATCCATGTTTTTCAGAACTTAGACAGCGGAACCCAATTGATACCAAGTACACTCATACTAGCAAAGCTATATGTCTGCCTGTGTACTTACAGTAGCAGAATTCTTTATGTAAAGAGCTGCAACCAGCAGCTAACAATCCCTTCAGACTGTGGGAAATGAGAATTTTTAAAAATCTGATATCATTGTGTACTAGTATTTATACATTATTTTTTTTATTTTACTATAAATACCTTTTGTTAGATCTCATTCATATTACACAAAAGACATTGTAGGTATTCATTTATATTTAAAAATGTTATGCTATCAGGCCCTGGTTGGGTAGTTCTGTTGGTCAGGGCACATACAGGAAGCAACCAATGAATTCATAAATAAGTGGAACAAGAAATTATTGTTTCTCTCTCTCTCTCTCTCTCTCTCTCTCTCTCTCTCTTTCCCTTCTTCTCTCTCTCTCTCTTCCACTCTCTCTCTCTCTCTCTCTCTCTCAAAATTGTTCCTCATGTTGTGACCCAACCTCTCTCTCTCTCTCTCTCTCTCAAATCAATAAATAAAAACTTAAGAAAAATGTTATCTTATCAATGACTATCATTTCAGGAGAGTAAACGGGGCTAGTATAAGATAATAGGTATAAAAAGATGGCATTAAAATGGTAAAGAACCATTGTCCTAAGTGCTGATACGAACAGGGATCTGTGCTGCGCTGGGTCCTAGCCTTACTGCGGAGCAGACACTCTAATTTGTATATTATACTAGTAGTGTTTTTTATAACAGAAAACAAGCATGTGGAGTTGGAGAGAATAAAAGTGCATTGGAAGAGGCAGCAGCAAGGAATACTTATCAAATTAATTAAAAATTAGTTCAGCTTTATAAAATTTGAAATGCAGCATATGATAATTAAAAATAACCTAAGAGTAAAATGAAGGTGGACCGCAGTTTGCAATAATTAATTAATTACTTGGCCTTGCAGACTGCCCCGTCATAACTGATTCGTTGAGCAGCCAGAGTCAGACGGATGGTAATGTCTAAAGATGCTTATTGGCCCTTTCACCCATAATATTTCCCCAATGTGGCCTGGAATTTATGCTGTTTATTCACTTTGTGTCCATTTTATTTTGTTATACATGTTACCTTAGAGGTTCAAGCAGATTAAGGCATTATTAGTTCAACATATAATTTAGATGACCCATTAACTCATGCAATTCATTCCTCAAGCACCTATGGTGTAAAAATAAATGTTCTAGATGATGTAGATGTGGCTGTGAACAAGATGGGACAAATGCCTTTGTGAAACTTATATCCCTCCAGGACAGCGGTTCTCAACCTGTGGGTTGTGACCCCTTTGGCGGTCAAACGTCCCTTTCACAGGGGTCACCTAAGACCATCCTGCATATCAGATATTTACATTATGATTCATAACAGTAGCAACATTACAGTTATGAAGTAGCAACAAAAATAATTTTATGGTTGGGTCACAACATGGGGAACTGTATTCAAAGGCCCAGAAAGTTGAGAACCACTGCTCTAGGAAGAAGTACATGATAGATAGATAGATAGATAGATAGATAGATAGATAGATAGATAGATGATAGATAGATAGATAGATATAAAATGGTGCAGATAGTGAAAAAATTATTTGGAGGAAACCAATGGAGAGAAGGGAATGTCAAGAATAGGGATTAAAGAGCATTTGCTGTTTTAAGTATCATGAGCAGGAAGGGTTTCAGTAAGTTCATTTTTAAACAACTAGAGGCCCGGCGCACAACATTCGTGCATGGGTAGGGTCCCTAGGCCTGGCCTGTGATTAGGGCCAATCTTCCCCAGCTGCCAGCAGCCGTCCCTGCCCTCCGCTGCGGACGCCGGTCACCCTCTGTGTGTGGGGCGACCAGCGGGGCTATCCGAGCCCTGCTCGCTCGCACCCACCTTGGCCTGGTGCCACTGCATCCGCCACCACCCACCTCCGGTTCTTCACTTCCCATTGAATGATCAGAGCCTGCCGGCTGGGGGAAGGGATCAGAGGTAGGCTGTGCCCGCCTGCTCGCTGGCCCTGCCCTCCGCCGCTAGTCACCCTCTGTGTGTGGGGCGACCGGCTGGACGATTGGGGCCTGCGGGCTGGGGGCAGCTCTGGCATTGAGCATCTGCCCTCTAGTGGTCAGTGAACATCATAGCGACCAGTCGTTCTGCTGTCTGGTCAATTTGCATATTATGCTTTTATATATATAGATGACCAAAAAGTATAATATGGTGTCCTCCTGAGCTTCGCTGCTGAGTGTGTCTGCACCTACAGCATCTGAATCACCTCCAAGGGTGTAAGTAATGCAGAATCCTGAGCTCTACCCTACACACTCTGGCAATCTACCCATTTTAACAAGATTGCTAAGTAATTCATATGTAAATTAGTTTGTGAGAAGGATGTACAGTGCTAGTAAAGTCCTAGGAGATTTCAATAAATTTTAGGGGCATTTTAGGTAACTTTCAGGTGTAAGGACATTTCTGGGATGCCAAGTCGATATTGGGCATCATAGCGTGAGTGTCAAAGAGAAGCAAAGTTGGATGCTTGTGAAAGCCAGTCAGACAGATTTTATTCAGATGACTCTAGTAAGGGTTGAGAGACTCAGTGTAGACTGAGCTGAAATCCACCGGGGAGGTGTGAGGGTTAGATAAGGGGTGTGCTAGAGAAAGATACTAGGGTGTTTGGTCAATGTGATTAGGACATATCGACTGGCATTTATCTGGTGGAGAAACCAAGTTTTCATAGCTTTAGGAAGGAGGTAGTTTTGCACATTGGCGCAAGGTGCTCGCCAGAGTTAGACTCTGTCCCTCTCATAGGGACTGGGAGACAGAGAGTTCTCTCTGGATGTTTGCATTTCAAAGACATGGCTCCCAGGTCCCTGAGATGTTTCTGATAGTGCAAGCTCTTCATCTCAAAGGAGACATAAAGAATTTATAACTGCATATTTAAAAAGTAAAGTAGTTAACCTAAGAAAAGTGAGATTGGAGGAGGGATAGCGTCATGTTTTGCCAGTAACAAATAATAAATTCTTTTAGGAATGTTGAGTTTTCTCAGGCAAGGGTTTTGAGGGTCTAGTTACCATTCTAGGGAGACAGTGTTGGACTCATAGTAGCCATGCTAGAGTTTGGTCAAGTCTCTTAGCCATTCATGCTGAGAATTTTGAAGTTCTTATGAACTTGAAATTGATGACAAACCATCAATTAATAAATTACCATGAACCATCCCTAGACTTACTCTCAGTCGTCTGCCTTTCCTAGCCTGCCTCCTGGCACTTCCTTTTCGAAATGGAGGCGGGATTAATATGTGAGTTGTTACCAGTATTTTACTGGGGATGAATCTTGATGTCATAGCCAGCAATGCTCCTTACGCTCACATCAGTCCAATGTGTCTATTGCTTTTTGTAACATTTTTAAAAGGCTAATAATAATAAACTGATATTGTAGAAAATATAGAATTTGGTCAATGTTTTATACATGGGCTTCTATCTATCGACCATGTCTACACATCTGCAGTGCTTTGAAAACCTGGCTAAAAATCTGGCTCTACCACTCACCAGGTAATCATGGTGGAGTTACATAATCTTGTGTTTCAGTGTCCACAAGCCTACTCTTAATATATAACTTGTAACAGTTAATTAATAATTAACATCAATTAATAATTTACTCTGAAGCCTTATGCACTGGAGGAGGTAAAGCTCCAGATAAGATGTCTTGATGATAAACATTATTATAGCCATGCCCCTTCAACATAAGAATCTTCAGGAGTGGAGTAATTACTATGTAGATGTAGTTGACAATGACTAAAACATTGCATGTGCAGGCACACACAGGTTTGCTTACACATATGGAGCCTTGTTTTTATGACTTTTAGGAAGAGGCCGGTTTCTGAAAGACATCACACACACACACACACACACACACACACACACACACACACACAGTTTCCTCTCTGAAGTACAGAACTATTGAAGTGTCCAGTGACTATGTGATGTTCTGAGAGTAGTGGGACTGTGTAGCTGAACCTCTGTAAGTATCTAAGTGCCATTGAACTCCTCTGGCATAAAGCAGGCATCCAGCTCCTAACAGCTGGACCTTCTGCCCTGCCCTTTTCTTTATATTCAGGCTTCTTGCTGAACAGCAAGGGAGTGGGAGGAGATACAGGGCTATTTCTTAGAACTGATGCTTTAAAACCACCTTCTACAATTACAGTTTCTTTGAGGCTTGTAGGTTCATCTAGATTCAGTTCTCAAAACTTTACTCCCAGCAGGATCTGAGATCTAAACTTCTCACTATTACTTTGTTATAGAAAAAAAAAAGTCAGAAAAAAAACAGCCACCTCAGGTCAGAGGAAGTCAGTGCCACTGTGGTGAACATTATTGTTCAAGATCTATAGGCAGGTGATAAAATATGGGACTAAAATCATCAAAGAACTGTGGAGTTTGAAAACTGAATCTTCCAGGAGTTTAATCAGATACTTGGCCCAGAACTGTATATTTCATGCACTGTTTATTTTTATTTGGGAGGAAGGTTTAACACATTTGGGGGATGGGGAATCTTTGTTATGGCAGGAAATTTTATCAGATACTTGGCCCAGAACTGTATATTTCATGCACTATTTTTATTTGGGAGGAAGGTTTAGCACATTTGGGGGGGTGGGGGATCTTTGTTATGGCAGGAAATTTGCTTTTAAATTTACTTTTATTTTAACATTAAATTTAGTTACTTCATTGTATAGGTTATATAACAAGGGAAGAGTCATGTTATTTTTTAAGGAAGATAATTTACTAATACACACACCAATCTTAGTACTTTATGACCTATTTTTGTCTTAAAACAAGATGGTTGTGTAGTTGACCAATTTAGCTTAACCTAAAATTTGTAGACGCAAATTCTTGACATTGGGCATGACATGAAATGCTTACATGTTTCCAATGCTCTTAACATACCTGATTCTTCTAGATCCTGGCATCTTATTAATACCTGAGTCCTTGTATTTTAGCAAGCTTCTCACTTCAGTTACAGGTTCCTTCCTATCCTACAACTTAGATTTTAGTGTAGTTATGATAAAAGTGAATTCATCCTTTGAATTTATAAAAGCAAATCATCTTCAACTACCCTTTTAGGTATTATTTCTTTTTTTTTTTTACAACCCTTCAGTTCTTTTGCCAAGAATAATATAGAGCTGATATTGCTGAAAACTTCATGAGTTATTAGCTCTTTAATTCTTCCAGGAGTATTTGACTGGAGGCAAGAGATTTTATAGAGACAATATTAGATTGAGGAAAAGCTTAATTATGACCCTAAAAGCTATCAAGTTTCACTGATAGGCAAAAGCCACTGATGGCATTTTAGTAGAAAACCAATGTGATGTACTTCTAGAAAGAATGTCATTTTAAAGGATAGATTAGATGTCAGGGGATGGAATCTTCCAGAAAAGTTATGATTTGGGTAGAGCTGCTGAAATGAAGTTCAGGTTTCAATGTGTAAATGACCTTCAAAGAGAGTGGTAATTTATACCAAGTAGAAGGTGATCTGTACAAATCACACATTCTAAAAGGGTAAGGCATAGTGTCAGCCATATAGGAGATACTCAGTGGTTGGACAAATGAATAAATCAAGTATAATCTTCCTAAATATCCTACTGGAGATGTGAAAACTAAATAATTTGGTGTCTACATTAGGAGTTATTCTTTTCTCTTAAATAATAATACGAAATCTTGCCATTGAGGCTATCAGCTATGAAGCCAAAATTATTTGAGCTAGAGTACATGATTATGTATTGCTAAACATTTTTGACGACACAACTTAGCTTCCAGAAATTTGCATCTGAAACAACAGGCAAAACTGGGGGTAAGTGTTTCACAAATGGCTGTGACCTGATCATCTCAGTAACAATAATTGTTGAACCATCTCACAGTAGAACAGCTTCAGTTTTGCAGCAAAGAAAACAATCATTAGCTAGATATTACATATGGCTTTTACTTGTCCCCAATATGGAAAAGTTGACTACAGATTCATATTTTTCAGATAAACTGTGCCCTACATCTTGCTTCTGTACCTTCTCAGTGACTAGCTGGAGCTGAGCATACATCTCACCAATGCTGTGTACTAATTAACCAATCAGTGAGGACAATGTGTAAATGAACTCTAACAGGAATAAACAGTGTTTTTGCAAGACTCCAAATGAGGGACATAGATAAAATATGAGGGACAAACTTTGGTTTGCTATCCCCTTAGTAAACTCTTCAATATTTTACTCAATTCAAAGTGATTTGGCTGCCCCAAAAACCTAGAGTTCTCAACTTAATTCCAAATTAGTGATTTATACTTGCTATTTCCCTACTTTATTATCTTTAAGCAGAGAAAAGTCTCTGTTCTAAAACAGTTGATGTGGCTTTTCAGGGGTGGGCAAAATTTTGACTAGAAGGCCACAATGGGTTCTTAAACTGGACCGGAACAAAAGCATGGATGGAGTGTTTGTGTGAACTAATATAAATTCAAAGTAAACATCATTACATAAAAGGGTACGGTCTTTTTTTTTTTAGTTTTATTCATTTCAAATGGGCCGGATCTGGCCCGCGGGCCATAGTTTGCCCACGGCTGGGCTAGATCATGCAGTTCCAGCAAACAACTGAGAAAGAAGGGAATGATAAGGCCAAAGAGATACATAAATTTAACACATTGTCTAAGTTCTTTTTTTACTTAAATTTTATGTTTCAATTACAGTTGACATTTAACATTATTTTGTATTAGTTTCAGGTGTACAGCATAGTGGTTAAATAATCATATACTTTACAAAGTGTTCCCCCCATATTTCAAGTACCCACTGACATCATACATAGATACAGAGAATAGAATGATAAATGCCAGAGGGGAGGGGATTTGGGGGACTGGGTAAAATGATGAAGGGATTAAGAAGTACTAATTGGTAGTTATAAAATAGTCACTACAATTGACTGACTGAACAACCAACCAGCTAGTCCATATGATGTGCACTGGCAATTTAAAAATACACATTGAGTCATGCATGCGGGATACATATAAAGGTCTCGCTGGTGCCAATCGCATGCATGTTTAAATTTTATAATACTACTAGAGGCCCGATGCATGAAGATTTGTGCAAGAATAGGCTTTCCTTCCCCTGGCTGCCAGCACTGCCTTCGCTCTGGCCCTAAGCCACCTTTCAGCCTTCGATCTGGCCCAGAGCCACCTTTCTGCCTTCACTCAGGTCCAGAGCTGCCTTTCCGCCTTTGCTCCAGCCCGGAGCTGCCTTCTGCCTTCACGCACTGCCCAGAGGCCCGGAGCAGCTGGGCCATGGTGACGACGCAAGCGTCCTGGTCCATCTGCCACCATCTTTGTTGCGTCAAATTTGCATATTTCCTCTTTATTGGCTGTGGGCACCACCATCTTTGTTGCAGTGACAGTCAATTTACATATTCTGTCTTTATTAGATAGGATATTACATATATACTATTTGACATATAATTTTTTGCAGTAATGTAATTACCGCACAAATCTTTCTTCTAATTAATTTCCTTTCAATGTGCAGGAATCTGTGCATTGGGCCACTAATATTGTAATATCACATTGTCTAAATTCTTAAAGAGACTCCAATATCTTTTAAATTTATCAGATCCTGTGATACCAAAGGCTAATCCCTCAGTCCTTGAGATATCCTTACTACAAATCATTGTAACTTTTTTTAATCTTTTAGTTCTTCAGGTTTATCTTAAAACACCAATTAGAAATCTATTGTCCCCTCCCTGCCCCCTACAAACACTCCCCACAAACTGTCTCCATTCTTTGATTATGATCCCTACATTTTTAAAAATTCTCACCTGAGAATATGCTTTCTTAATTGATTTTTTAGAGATGAGGAGGGGAGAGAAACATTGACTGGCTGCCTCCCACACATGCCCCGACAGAGGAACCAGAAGGTTGGTATGGTTGCCAATGCAACTAGCAATGTAATTTATCGAGGTGTGTGTCCAGGACAAGGAAAGTGCTAACAGCATATTGCTATCTGACTCCAGTGCGAGAGGGGAACAACCAGAAATGCTGTGTGTTGCATTAAATGTAAGCTCTACTGAATCAGCAAGACTCTTGCTCTTGTTCATTGGTTTCCCCAGTGCCTAGAGCAGTGATGGCAAACCTATGACACGCGTGTCAGAGGTGACACGCGAACTCATTTTTTTGGTTGATTTTTCTTTGTTAAATGGCATTTAAATATATAAAATAAATATCAAAAATATAAGTCTTTGTTTTACTATGGTTGCAAATATCAAAAAATTTCTATATGTGACACGGCACCAGAGTTAAGTTAGGGTTTTTCAAAATGCTGACACGCCGAGCTCAAAAGGTTCGCCATCACTGGCCTAGAGCATAGGTGCTCAATAAATATTTGTTGAAAACTGACAACCATATTGTACTAGAAATATGGTTTGTCATAAATGGTACCGTCTCACTTGAAAATTTAGATAAATGGTAGGGAGATTTATGTTCTTAAGTATCTGCAAAATAGGTTTACTTCCCTTAGCTCAAGAGGGCAGAATTATAAAATTCTGTCTAACTTTTCATTATCCTGTCACTCTAAATATCGAAGTTTTATTTTGTTTTTCCCCCATGGGGGACCTGAATCTTTACACTAAGCTGGGTAACTACATCCTACATAGGCCCTTACCTTATGCCCATGAAGTGTCATCTTGAAAAAACAATGAGAACATAAGCAGGTCTTCCCCCAACAAATACTGCTCTAATTGACCACTGTTTTTTACATACACACACACACACACCCCTATGGTACTGAGGCTGACAGTTTTAACTCTAATCATTTTCACATGGCACATATGAACCCTTGATGGATATTCAGCCAAGTTGATTATCTGGTGCACACCTGCTAGCATAATAAAGGCTAGGATATGATGTTTTGTTCATTTACTGAACTAAGAATAGCTTAAACTAAGTGTAGCATCAGTGTTTCAGCCAAATGTCTTCAGGTTCTTTGCACATCATCCTCT
This sequence comes from Myotis brandtii, assembly GCF_000412655.1. Taxonomy (NCBI): domain Eukaryota; kingdom Metazoa; phylum Chordata; class Mammalia; order Chiroptera; family Vespertilionidae; genus Myotis; species Myotis brandtii. Next base: position 1,173,801 of record NW_005362626.1, on the reverse strand, counting down.
TATTAAACCAAGCACTGCTACCTTAATTGAGGAGTCCTTTTCCCCTCATGCTCTCAGTTAGTGATTCTGCGTGACTCAGTTATAACCTAGGAATCTACATTTTTAAACAAATATTCAAGTGTAAGAAGTAGGTGGTAGACAATACTTTGAGAAGCAACACCTTCCTGAGAGAAGAAAATGGAGCTGATTTCCACATACTGCCTCAGTAGAATTGTGCAAATTCATTTGTAGTAAATGTTTTTAGGCTTAATCATGCTCTAGACTAGAAAATCTAGTAAAAAGTGTTTTTGATAGCCTGGCCAGTGTGGCTCCATGGTTGAGCATTGACTTATGAACCAGGAGGTCACAGTTCGATTCTTGGTCAGGGCACATGCCTGAGTTGTGGGCTCGATTCCCAGTGTGGGGCATGCAGGAGGCAGCTGATCAATGATTCTCTCTCATCATTGATGTTTCTATCTGTCTCCCCTCTTTCTTCCTTTCTGAAATCAATAACACTACATTTTTAAAAAGTGTTATTGGTATTTCCAGGGTCATCCTTTAATGTTATAATAGGCAAAAATTCCACATAATTTAAGATTTATTTCTGTGCAAACACACTCGTAATTCAAAATGGTCTAGCATTCAATTTCAGATTAAAAAACCTATAGAAACCCCTGCCTCAAATCATGACTGGCAGTACCTTTCCCTATGGAATCAATCCACAAACCTTACATGTTAAGTATTCTTTATTTAGACATTTAAAAAAGAAATCGGAAATTTTGCAGAAATACCAATTTTGCCACACCTCTAACAGTTTCTTCTCTTTTTATTCCTAAATCTCCAAACTTTTCCTTTCTACTCAGGAGTGCTCCTAAAGAAACAAGTCCACTTTCTCTCTATGCTCTTTTCTCACTTGCATTCTCTCTAACTCCCTTCATTCCATGAGCTCTCATTGTCCTGTCTGCACTGTTGAGAAGACTTTAACCTTTTGTTTGTAATAAGAGTGATTCCTTTAGTCACCCTCTGATTACCTTAATCTGCTAAATGTATGCTTATCCATGAATATGTGTTCCATTCTGAAGACCTAAAAAGAGCTAATTCATGAGTCTACAATGATGCACAGTAAGCATATAAAGAGATAAGTGAAATCCAGGTGCAAAGAAAGCAAAAGGATCAGGGGAAACTGTAAGAGAAAAAAATGAGTCAGCAAATAGTAACCCAGCACAGAGTTAATGAGGCTCCCTGTGAGTCAGAGGGTAGAAGCAGTCATTAAGGGGGCAACTGGAAAATATATGGAAAACTGGGACATTGAGAGGAACCTGAAGTGCACAATAAGCTGTAAACTCAAGAGAGGGAGAGAGCAACATGATTTTGCCTTAGTGAAGCAGGAGAATGAGGGCAAATTATTATTTTTTTTTCAGTCCTTCGTGAACAAGGGGAAAATGGAAAGAAAGAAAATATTTGTAAAAGAAACATACGTATTGTTATTTTTATCCATGGTTGTGGTTGGCAATCTAAGAAAATAATATTTAACTCTTCCAACCACTCTCTACGGTAATTATAGGGGTCCATTCAATTAATTAAACAAGAAGGCCATTAGACTGGGGTAGGACTGTTCCTGTAGGTGGCAAAATATTAATAAAGGAAGGAAGCAAAGGGAATGAGACGTTAAGAAGCCTAATCAACTGGGAGTGAATAGGACAGGGCTTGCTTCACTAGGAAGTTGCAGCATTCAGAGGCTCCCCAGGGGACAGCTGCATTGAGACCTAATCTCTGAAGCAGGCAGGAAGGATCCTTGCCTGTCATTAGCCTGGATTACTGATGGAAAGATAAAACAGCTGGAGAAATTTCTCTGTTGGGCGCATGCCCAATAGAAGCCAAGCTGGCAAAAGTGAAGGTAAGCATGTGGGCAGTGGGAGTCCAGAGGGTGACCATAGAGGCCTGTCTGTCTAGCCTGGGGAAAGGGTCAGATTGGACAAAAACAAACAAACAAACAAAAAAAATCCAGAAGATCTAGGAAACGGATTGGTTAGGGGGAGGATTCATCAGAAGCCCGGAAAGATTGGGAGGCTGATTGGTTATTTTGAAAAAGTGCCTGGTCCTTCCCAAGCCAGAGTTTAGATAATCCAAGCTTAACAAAGAGCTCTCATGTCATTGGGATATTCTCCAAAATGTAGAGAAAGTTTTCAGAGGATGGGGAGACACACGTTCAATTTACCCCAATTATTCAGTTCGCTTGCCTAAAGCTTTGGAAAGTGATACGGGATTTTTGGACTGGAACACGTGGAAGGGGAAAGAATCCATAGCACAGGCTCTCATGTGGGGAGGAAGAAAGAGTCCCACTGAGTTCCTGTTTCCAGGGTTTATAAAGGCTGCAGTTCTTGGTGCCTTGATATCCCCTCTGATTGGTTGCTATTCCCTTTGATTTGGTTACTATAGTAACTCCTAAGGCCCTCCTCCCTCATTGTTCTCCCATTCCCTCTGAGCTTTCTTCCTCTTTCTTTATTTTGTAAATATAGATCTCTTGTTACTCTCAGTTCCCTATCTTATGTAAATGTAACTGTTGCCTCTCCCTTGTCTTATGGAAATGTAATGTCTGCTCTATAGCCCTGTGTTTTTTTCCATGGATCCTCAATTCTAAAAATTCCTTAAACCTGCCCATTGCACCCCTAAAAATTTATATTTCATTAGGTTCCTTCATATCCTGCTACAAGTTTGTCTTTCCTCAACTTCTTAAATTGAGGCCTCAGGAGTCATATAGACTGTATGTTGAGAACATTTGGTTAAGTCAGCGATATCCTTAGAATGGAGATTGTAATGCAAAGAAGTGGAGCAAATATAATATAAAATGTTCTATTTTAATCTCAAGTGAGATGACCTTAGCTATGTTCCTACTTAGCCTTTTTCCATTTGTTAGGTCAAGCATAGAAATGGTAATGAGCCTACCTCAAATTGGTATTGATTAGTTAATGTGGTATTACAAAGCTATTTAGAGAAACCTCTGAAGAGCTAAATATAGATATAAGACAAATCTGAGTGGGTGGTGGACAGAAGGAACATATGAATTGTGACTGTAAGATTAGGTCCCATGTCCCAGACATTGCCATTTGAAGCTCTATATGTGTTATAGACTGAATATTTGTCTCTGTAAAATTCACATGTTGAAATCCTAACTCCCATGGGATGGTGTTAGGAGGTGGCACTTTTGGGAGGTGTGTAGGTCATGAGGGTAGAGTGCACATGAATGGAACTTGTGCCCTTTTCAAAGGTACCCCAGAGAGCTCTGCTGGTCTTTCCACCACGTGAGGACACAGTGACATCAGCACCTACAACCAGGAAAGCAGCCTTCACCAGATCCCAACCATTCCGGCCCCTGAATCTCTGACTTCCCAGGCTCCAGAACAGTGAGAACCCAATTTCTGTTGCTTATAAACTAATCAGTCTTGGTAATCCTATCTAATAATAGACAAAGATTGAAATTAACCATACCTCCACTATGCTTCCCATTGGCTAATCAGCGAGATATGCAAATTAACCGCCAACCAAGATGGTAGCTGGCAGCCACGCAGCTGCAGCAAACCGGAGGCTTGCTTGCTCTAGTGATGAGGAAGCCAAGCTTCCTCCCTGCTGCGGCCCGGCTCTTAGCTCCACTCTAAGCAACAAAGTTGCAATTATAGAAGCTAAACAAACCCCAGATACCT
>NW_005362626.1:1163485-1168149 GCF_000412655.1 Myotis brandtii | reverse complement strand
GGGGGGGGGGTGCCCCCTCCCCCCCCCGAGTGCACAAATTTTTGTGCACCGGGCCTCTAGTCCTCTATATTTAAAGGGTAATATGCAAATTGACCCTAACAGAAAAAAGACTGGGAATAACTGGTCACTATGACACACACTGACCACCAGGGGCAAGACGCTCAATGCAGGAGCTGCCCTCTGGTCAGTGAGCTCCGCTGGCAAGTGGACATTTCCTGAGGGCTCCCGGGCTGCCAGAGGGATGTCTGACTGCCAGCTTAGGCCCAATCCCCTGGGGAGCGGGCCTAAGCCAGCAGGTGGACATCCCCCGAGGCGTCCCAGACTGTGAGAGGGCACAGGCCAGGCTGAGGGACCCCCCCGAGTGCACAAATTTTTGTGCACCAGGCTTCTAGTTTGTTATAAAAGCCCACACTGACTGAAATGATATATTAACAAATCTAAGGAACTTGTCAAAAAAAAGAAAAGGAAAATAGTACATTGCTATGACAACACTTAAGCCCTCTTGCTTAAAGAAAAATTTTAAGAATGATACACAGATAATTTTATATATAGTTGATATGCATAGATAATATAAGTATATCATAATATATTTATAAATGTATATATCTTTCTCTGTACTTTTCCAATCTGACTAATTGTTCTCCAGATAAATTGCCCCTTGCCCTCTACCATTTTCTAATCTCCTCAGTTATTGATTTTCTTGGAAGAAAGAGCTGTAATGTATGGCTCCTACGACACTTTTCTTACTGGTAAATGGCCTGAATAAGGAGCTGATTATTTAACTTAAAGGAGGCAGCAAAGTAACTCAGAGCATTTTTATCTTGTTTAAATACAACCTATGAGGACTTTGAACTAACTGCCCCACCCCCCACAAAATTAATTAGGATGACACACAATAAAATGAGATGAAATGATGGATGGATAAAAGAATGGACAGGTAAATAGATAACTTTATTTCAAAATTAAATGTTAAGAAAAATATAAAGAATGCTAGAGCTAGAATAAGCTTTGGATTTCATATAGCGCAAATTCTTCAGTATTTGGAAGATTATTGTCCTCATAAGTAATTTGTGTGAATAAGTGGAATAAATTAGATAAATAAAAACTCAGATGGATAAGGGAACTGCTAAATGGCATAGCTGGTCAGTAGCAGAGTCACAGCCTAATTCAGGTTTCCTGACTCCTGGACAGGTGATCTTGTTTTTTAAATTATTAATATATGTTGATATTTAGATAACTAGTGCTAGTCTCAGACATACATGTGCAAGAGTGTTTACCAATGTCCTAATGGATTTTGTAAAATGTGATCGTTTCTAATATATACTGACTCTAAATCTGACCTTTAGCATTTCCTCAGTAGGATTTCCTCCTGCTGTGTATGATGTGTGCTGGTAGGTGTAAATGTTGGGAAGGGCAAGTTAGCTCTCCTCCTGTTCCCTTTCCTACATTAACAAGTTACATTCTGATATTTGAAAAGTTTGGAATTCTGTCTCACAATTCAGAATATTTTAGATTTTAAAAAGATGCATTATGCATATGTGCATTTAATATGCATACACCTCCCAAGTGGCGTGGTGGTGCCCCGTAAGCAAATATGCTAATATATCCAGTGAAATATATGGACATTTACAACAAATGAGGTGAGTAAATAAAATAGATAGCCTTATATCAATTCAAGTCAAGTATTTCTCTTAGATAAGGAACAAAAAAAATTTCAGAGCTCTTAAAATGCATAATTGCAGATGAGGGATTGTGGGTCTAAACTTGCAACCTTGGTACCTTAAAGCTCTGATGCTTGGGAAAATGAGGAATGTTTCACACATGTGCTACATTATCTTCCAGTCTGCTTGAATTCTCTATTTGTATGGAGGAGAAAATTAGAGGTTATTGACATAGATTATAGAAGAATTTAGATTAATAGAATAGTCTTGTTTAAATTTCTCCCACTAGCCTAGCAATTTTGTAGTGTTAAGCAACATGCTTGGCCCACAGTATGTGCTAAAAATTTCAGTGTAGAAAAAATGGCATGAGTGATTTACCAAAGACACTCTTCTTCTTCGACTGGGTGACTGCTCTACATAATTTTAGATGTCATTTCCTCCAGAAATGCTTCTTTCTTTCTTCAGATGGGGCTAAGTGTCTCATGTATGTATGTCTGTAACAATCCTTGTCAGCTTGCAACATCCCACACTTTCCCAGTATGCTTACCTGTTTCCTTATCTGTCTTTTACACTTTGAGAACAAACACTGAAACTTTTAACCTGGCATTCAGTGTTTTACACTTTGAGAACAAACACTGAAACTTTTAACCTATATTTGTTCTTGGCATTCAGTAGGTTCTTTATTATTGAGTGAGTCAGTAGTTTTACATTGAATGAGTGAGCAAATAAGCTGTTCATTAAATGGGAATACTGGGAAATGTAATGGAATGTTCTATTAGACCCAATGCAGAAGTTGCTATTCTTAGATTAAGTTAAATTTTAGTCTCTTCATGACAACTGGCAGTGAGAAGTAGGACACACGCACTGAGTGGATAAAGGTAAAGATATCATGGGACTGGCCTTGCTTCCAGATTTTATAAGGATGGAAGTCCTGTATCAGAATACAGTGTGCATTGGCAGGTCTTTGCTTTAAATCTCTGCTTCCCTGGACTCTCGGGAACTTTTCCAACCACCTCTAGATAACTTGTCTCACTTTCTCTCAGCTTCCTATTTCTCCTCATTCATGTCTTCCAAAACATCAAGATGTTCTGCTATCTCTTTTCTAGGAAATTTTTTTTTGCTTTGGTCTGTTTTTATCTATCTCTATCTCTATCTCTATCTCTATCTCTATCTCTATCTCTATCTCTATCTCTATCTCTATCTCTATCCATATCTATCTATCTAGATATAGATATATATATCTTGTCCATAGTTACCAGTCAGTATTAAGAATTTCCATTTAGCAAAGTTGTTATGAGAAGCAAGCGGCACTATGGAGAAGAAAGCAGTGCCAAACTGCATGAGTTGTAGCTCGGTGTTAGAGAAAGGATATAAAAAACAAGTGCAGCCCTGGATGGTTTGACTCAGTGGATGGAGCCTTGGCCTGTGGACTAAAGGTCCAGGGTTCGATTCCAGTCAGGGCACATGCTCAGATTGTGGGCTCGATCCCCGGTAGGGGGCATGCAGGAGGCAGCTGATCAATGATTCTCTCTCATCATTGATGTTTCTATCTCTCTCTCTTCCTCTCCCTTCTTCTCTGAAATCAATAAAAATATACGTGTTTTTTTAAAAAAGCAAGCGTAGGGAACTACTTCTGGCAGCTATGACTAGATTCCTTGAGCATAATAGACTCTCTATAGACTTACATGATGTGATTCATTCTTTCTACCATGATTGCACTAATGCAATCCATTATTGTGTCTACTCGCTGATGCCCAACCACTGATTAACACCTCCCCTCAGCTGGCATTCCATTAGCACACATCAGTCAGTTCAGAGTTCAAAATGTGGTTTAATAATTCCTTGCGTAACTCTTTTTTTGATTGATTTTATTTTATTGATTTTATTTTATTGATTTTTACAGAGCCTTGAGCATAATAGACTCTCTATAGACTTACATGATGTGATTCATTCTTTCTACCATGATTGCACTAACGCAATCCATTATTGTGTCTACTCGCTGATGCCCAACCACTGATTAACACCTCGCCTCAGCCTGGCATCCCATTAGCACACATCAGTCAGTTCAGAGTTCAAAATATGGTTTAATAATTCCTTGCGTAACTCTTTACTGGTAAAAGCACCAGATTACCATTTCAAGAATTCTAATTAGGATAAAACAGCAATCAACCATCAATGATAACAGTCGTCATCACAATTAAATTTTAAATAATTATTAAAATACTAAATGCTCTCGAAATTGAGTAAGCAGACTGCCTAGTCCTCTGCCCCCCATTATGAAGCACATCAAATACCATCATAAAAACAGACAAATAAAATCTTTTCTGATACAAGTACAAACAAAACCCGCGAACAGAAACAGGGCCCCCCCTGTCTGGAGCCAGCTCCTAACTTTAAGAAGTCTTGACCCTTTTCTCTGAAAGGTGCTTACACCTTATAAAGACCACTGTGCCTCTGACTTGTGCAGTCTGATTTGTGAGGCTGCAGGATAACACTGTGACTCCTGTGTTTTTTTGCCTTTTTCTCAGTTATGAACAGACTAACTGTTCCCTGGTAACCGTATAGTTTTATTTTATTTCATGCTGTGTGTCTTTTTTTTTTTTTTTTTTTAGGGGGGGGGGGGGGGGGGGGCGCGGCATCAATAGGAGATGATTTGTTGTCTCCTGCCTCTTTTCATTGATTTTTTTTTATGAGAGAGAGTTGAAGGGGTGGGGGGGCATCAATAGATGATTTGTTGTCTCCTGCAGGAACTCTGTTGAGGGCCTGGGATCCAACCTGCAACCCAGGTACCTGCCCTTAACAGGGAACCAAGCCCCTCTGCAGTGCATGGGCAACGCTCTAACCAAGGGCACACTGACCCCAGGGCCTGTAAGAAATGTAACACCTTCACGAGGGAACCCAGAACATCCAAGGGCATTTTCTCATTAGAAGCTCCTTGCTATCAACCTTACAACCTGTCTTTCAAGTTAAATGCAGTGGACATGCAGCAAAGCAGATATCCTG
>NW_005362626.1:1152934-1162034 GCF_000412655.1 Myotis brandtii | reverse complement strand
AGCCTACTGTTCAGTCATTTGGTCATCTCTCACTAACCCCCCCTGCCAGCCTGGTCACCCCACACAGACTGCTGTTCAGTCGTTTTGGTCGTCTCTCACTAACCCCCCTGTCGGCCTTGTTGCCCCACACAGCCTGCTGGTCGTTACTGTTACTGTGACGGCATCCTGGACAATTTGCATATTCCTCTATTATTAGTATAGATACTGTATTATCTATAAGATTTGGAATATTATATAGAAAAATGATAAAACTAAACATGTAAGGGGCTATTTAAGTTTTATGTGCAGAATGGGCATGATAATCAAATTTGGAAACTAATGTGGAAAGCAATTTTTTACTTGAGAGGGAGAATAAATATAGAACTTTCAGATAAAGATGCTCTTTATGTTTATTCCAAAGATTATTTTGGTTTTAATCAGGTTCAGAATAAATGCATTTAAAACAAACAAGTGACCTTCCACTCCCGAATTCACACAGTACCCAAGAAAATCCATCATTCAAGTTTATAAATGGATTAAAGGGGCAGAAAAACACACTTTCCATAGTCCAGAAGACTTCAGATACTGTATATATTCCATCATTTAAATCATGAAAATCATAAACTTGCCAAAACAGTGTATCACTTACTTTAAAAAATCTAGAATAGATTTCACCTTAAGAAATATTTACAAAATATACTTAATTTCCCCTTTAGAATAATTTGTGATTGTAAATCCTCCTAAAATTGAAAAGATGCTTTATTTTTTTGTAGAACCTAAATACAGAAAATAACTTAAGAAAACAATTTTGTCACTTTCCTTGTATCTTTTCCTGTGTTTTGAGCCACTGTAATGTCATTGTCAAGGGAGACAGGACAAGGAAGCCAGTGATCCCCATAGAAGAAGCAGTAAATTAGAGCTGATTACTAAGAAAGCAGATCTATAGAAAACTAAGTACAAATAAAATCTATATTAATAAAAGGGTAATATGCTAATTAGATCAGATAGACGGGCTGTCTTCTGGACATCCTTCCAGATATCCTTTCAGACAAAGCCATAGTGGCAGGGGCTGATTCGGAGGCGGTTAGGGGTGATCAGGCCAGCAGGGGAGAGCAGTTAGGGGCATCAGGCAGTCTGGCAGAGGCAGTTAGGGGCGATTGGGACAGCAGGGGAGCAGTTAGTGGCATCAGGCAGGCAGGCAAAGGGAGTTAGGGGTGATCAAGCAGGCATACAGAGTGGTTAGGGGCGATCAGGCAGGCAGGCAGGTGAGCAGTTAGGAGCCAGCAGTCCTGGATTGCCAGAGGGATGTCTGACTGTGGTTTAGGCCCAAGGGATTAGGCCTAAACCAGCAATCAGACATCCCCCGAGGGGTCCTGGATTGGAGAGGGTGCAGGCCAGGCTGAGGGACCCCCCCCACACCCGTACACAAATTTCGTGTACCGGACCTCTAGTTGATTAATAAGCACAATATAGGGAATGAAAAATAAAGAAAAAATGTCTCAGTTAGTACTCATTAAAACTCAAATATAATCCTAACTTTAGGGTGTGGGAAACCGCCTATTGTCTTCACTAGCAGAGAGGGGTGGACAAGGAACCCGGAAGGCTGGTGACCCTTGAAGCCCTAGCAAAGGTCAGAGCTGTGCACCCACTGTTAGTCCAGACAATGGTAGCTGAAGCAACTTCCCCATTTATTATTACGTAAATCCTTGCTGATGGGCTAGTCTGCCTGTTACTGGAAATTGCCTGCCTAAGGGCTATGGGTGGATCCCAAACCAATAAAAGGTTGGTGCGGCCTGAGCACCAGTGGAAGTCCTTCCCCTTGAGTTGGACTTACCCGCCTGGTCCCTATTTTCCCAAATTAATTCTTTTCTAGTCTCTCTTCATTTTGTGTGCGGCCTTCTCCAGAACCAGAACCCTGAACAGGTACCCTGAATAATGCAGGACGTGAAAGGGGCTACCACATTAGGGATTTAATACAATTACATGCCAGTCAAGTTGTATGGCTATACATTGCCCTTTTACTTAATGCATTATTCATGTTACTCACCATCAAAAAAGAACAAAATTTTATTCGAGTAAACACTTCACCTTAGTTAATTCTCTCAACACTAACATATGATATCATCTCCATTTTTTAAATTTATTTTTATTTTTTTATAGAGAGGAAGGGGGAGGGATAGAGAGTTAGAAACATCGATGAGAGAGAAACATGGATCAGCTGCTTCCTGAACACCCCCTACTGGAGATGTACCCGTAACCAAGGTACATGCCCTTCACTGGAATCGAACCTGGGACCCTTCAGTCTGCAGGCCAACACTCTATCCACTGAGCCAAACTGGTTAGGACTCATCTCCATTTTTAAGATGAAGAAAATTAGAAACCAAAAGTTATTTTGGAAACCCGTGGGACTAGAAATGCAATTTCAGGGCATGTTCATCTAGTGTTAAAGTGTATAAGAAGAATATTGGAAGCAGTATAAAGAGTTAAATCAGAGATGTGAAATGGTGGTGATTAGGTCTAGGTTACTAGAAATTATAGTTAGGATGAGTTTTAGAAGAATTTAGAATGGACAGGACTGGCTGGTGGTTTAGATGTTGGAATAGGGTAGGGAAAGAAAGAAAGATTCTCTGATATGTTATGGCTTCTCAATAAATAATTTATGAAGAAATGGATGGATGAATACTAGAATGAAATGTTGGCGCTATCAAGGAACTTGCCAGGTTGCAAGGCATTTAAAAGCAGTATACACTAAGTTTGGCAGCCTCCTCTTCAATTTCTTTCCAGTTAGTAGCTTAATTCTCCAGCCAGCTGAAGTTTCACCTCAGAGTTGAGTTATTGCATCTTTACAAAGAGCAAGAGACCATTCCTACTCTCTCTCACACTCACCTCCCAAATGGGTTGTGCACTCACCAGAAGCAGGGATCCATTTTCATTTTAACCTTTGGGTCTCTTTGGCTCTTAGCTAAGCACTTATGGACAACGACTCTTATTTTTTACTGAGCTTCTAATATATACAAATCTATATATATAAAAGCCTAAGTACGAATGACCAGTCGACCAGTCGCTATGATGACACACAGACCACCAGGGGGCAGACGCTCAATGCAGGAGCTGCCCCCCTGGTGATCAGTGTGCTTCCACAGCCAACCGCCCTTGGTCGGCCAACCTCCTGCGGTCCCTCCCCCTGGCCATCCAGCCCCGATCGTTCCTGTTGCTGGCTAGGCCGAGGGACCCCACCTGTGCACGAATTCTAGTATATACATACTAATATACCTAATATATTCTGGTGTGTATTAGGATACATTAGGATCTATATTGTATAATATTTTAAATCACTTGTAGGCATGAGAGATAGAAGTGAGTGCCTTTGATAAGTAGAACCAAATCTATGGGATTTTCCTAGTGAAATTTAGGGATATGGATGAAATTCACATAAACAGCAAACTTTTTTATTAAAGATAACAAGTGTGGAGGCATCGAAGTGCTCTATAATCAATAGAAATGTGTCTGATTGAGTTTATCAAAAGGTTTACAAAGGTTTCTCTTTTAGATGTGAAATTGGAGGATTTTGGCAATTGAAACTCATGAAATGACCTGATATGACATTTCTTACTTTAGAAATGAGGTGATAATTTCATAATCTCATAATTTCCTGAAATTTTAGAATAAAAATGTGAGTTGAGAATGACTATAATGGACATTTACATTATCCTTCTTGATTTATCTGGCTTATTTACAAAAATATGTGACTAATACCTGTTAATTTTCAGAGTAGGATCACAGAGTTCTAATGTATTATAAATCGAAAGAGTAAAATACTCTAAAGCAGCGCTGCCTGACAACAATTTAAGATGAGCCACATATGTAATTTAAAGTTCTTTGTTAGTCATATCAAATATAAGTAAAATGTGACGAGGTAACATTAATTTTAGTTATACATTTTATTTAATTAATATTTCCAAAATATTATCATTTCAACATCAAACCAGTATAAAAATTATTGAGATATTTTACACTCTTTTTTGTGGAATAGGTAACTACGTCTTCAAAATCAGGAACACATTTTATACTAACAGCACATCTCAACTTGAACTGGTCCCATTTCAAGTGCTCAGTAGACACATATGACTAGTGACAACTGTGATACAAAGTATAGTTCTAGTCCCTATTTAAGAGATGAAGAAAATAAGATCTTCAATAAATTAACCAATGTGTCTGAAGTCCCAGAATGAGAACTTTACAATCTGACTCACACATCTCATTCTTACAACGTTGGGCTTATGAATAATAATTGTTGATTCCTTCTGAACATTTATCATGTTCTAAACACTGTTCCAAGCCCTTAACATTTATTGACTCATTTAATCATCATAATGATGAAGGTGCTATTTCCTCTATTATACAGATGAGAAAACCAAAGCTTGAAAAGGTTAAGTCGGACCAAAGGTTCTGGCTTCTAAGAGGCAGAAAAAGTATTTGAGCCCAAAGAGTCTGCCTCCAGTTTCTATTCTTGACCATGACAAAGGATACAACAAATGATTTTATATTTTATAGTTTAAAGTAAAATACAAAACAACACCATCAGTCAAAGGCTGTATGTGCCTAATGTTTTCATCAATAATAATGTTCATTGTACTCAACTGAACTCAAAATAATGTTCTAGTGAGCTGAAAGCATCCTTTCAGCAAATCCCCTGCATTGTTGGCAAAATACATTGTTTTGGATGGAGTGTCTGGTACCCTTTCAAGATGAGCTTCAGAATATTTCATTTTCTCTGTCTGATTTTTTTAATTTGGTGGATTTCTTTTAATGTATTGCCTTTGTTATTGTTTGAGTGCTTGCTTTGATATTACTGTAGGAAAACAATGGATTTCTATTTCTCAGTAGCTGCAGATGCAAGGGAACTAAAGACATTTGTTGAAGGAACGAAGTCATTGTAGACCACGTCACTGCCAGGCAATGACTCCACCTGGTTATTTTAAGCCAAAGGACTTTTAATACCATCCCTTCATTTTAGGGAGAGCTCAGGCTGGCACAATAAGGAAAGGCATTTTTCCCTCCAGTTTTAACCTGAAAATAAAATGATAGTAATGTTTGCTTTAAGTTTTCTACTCAAGCCTTTCTGTCAAAAGTCAAGCATACACTGATATTTTGAAATGGTAGCTGCACAGATGGCAGTCATTTCCCTGGTCATTTCACAGTATCCCAGCGTGGGGTGTGCAGACACAGCCTATGTCCGCAGACTGACTCACCACGAGCGTTTCGGATTGTACTGTAGGAAGCCTTGTGACTGCCCTGTCCCCACTGAATTGCATTTCCCTGTTATGGCTTTTAAAATTCTTGTTCATGCTATGTTGCATTTTATAGGAACAAAAATAGCCTCTATTTTGGGGAAAATCAGTGTATGCTCATTACAAATGCTGAATGGCAGATCAAAGCATCGTTACTGAATAATAAGTACTACCATACTATCTTTTAGCTTCATTTGACTCCTTCTTTTCTGTTAGTATAGTACTCCTATTCTTGTCCTGAAAACCTTGAGTCCTGTTTATAAGAAAAACAAACTCTAGTTTAAAACTGCATTGGAATGTCAATTTACATAGAAAAAAATAAAGTGGATTCTAGGATATTTTTATTATCTTAGAAGTACTTTTTTCTAATAGGCCCCTCCAGGCTTAAATGTTAGAAATTTTGTTTGAAAACTTTCAGTCTTGGATACCGTCAAGAAGTCTACATTTAAAAGACTGTTATTGAGCTTCTTAAATATTTAATTGTAACAGTTTCTTCAATGTTATTGTTATAGTTAATTAGATAAAATACAGAAAATATATTTATTGTTATTATTATCTTAATAACATAGTACAACTAAAGCCCAGGTTCGATCATATCATTTTCCTGATCAGAAACACTGTGTCACTCTCCATACACCCACAGAATGAAATGGGAATCCTTCCAGCTGTGTTCAAGGCCCCCATGAAGTAACTGGAACTAAGCCACTTGGCTTATCTCCCTGTTACATTCCCTACACCTTGGTCAATCTTATTCTCAAAAATATTCGGCAATAAGACTCAAGAGCCTCCTTCGATAATTTGTGTTCCTATTAAGTATTCTTATCTTACTCTAATTTCTTTCTGCTATCTAAGCAGATAGCTAAAATGTTCTAAGTAAATATCCTGCTTTCATTCAGAGCAAAGTAAGATGTCTTAAAGAGAATAGACTACATCCGTATCATCCCCATGTTAAATTTGCAAATAAAGAAATGCATTGTTACTATTCCATAGAGAATCTCCCACATGTACGCAGTACTGACACCATCAAAATACAGTCTATTCTGAAAGAATTTCTTTCTCTGAGACAGCATGGTGCTCACTCCCTCTTCACCCCAGCTCCCGACCGGCACTTGTCATGATACACTTATTCCTTGTGACATATGAAGGCCACCCTGCATGAAATGTTAGGCTGATTGAGAAGTTTTTAGTGATTGAGTTTTTAGAATAGTAGCTTAAGTGCTTTAAAAATAATATTTATAAGTGTATGCCATAACAACTACACACAGCACGATGAATTATTTCCTGTGTAGAAAGATTTATCTTCCCTGACTTCTTTCAGGCCTACCTGGTTATATCAATCTTGTCCTGGAATACATGTCTTCACCTCAGAATTATTTATTGCCACATAATTCACTGAAAAGCATAATCGATGACCTATCTCAATTAGCAAGGAATTATGTTAACATACAACCTTAACATTAGCATCATGAATTCCTTTCAAAATAGAATGATCTCGTTTACAATACCAGTCGACTTGAAACCATATTTCAAGTGGTTTTTAGAAGTGATGCAATAGCCTGCTGATCTATAAGAGTTTGGAATACTGGGCCCTTACACCTGACATTTCTAAACCTATCAAGGTAGGAAAGATGCTTAAGTGACCTTCTAACTCCTTCTGGGGTCCCCCAAATGTCACAGAAGGGGAAGACTGTTTGCATGCAAAGTTATCCAGGAGATACTGGCAATCCTGAAGCACAGTGACCTTGTGACTGTAAAAATGTCATGATTCATCTCCAGCTTTAATATCACCAGCATCTCAGGCATGAATAATCGGTCCCTTTTTTGAGTTCCTATAGAAGTTTGTTGATGTCATTGCATTATTGATTACTTTAAGTGTTTATCTTACACTTGCCTAAGAACTTCTGGATCTCAGAAACTGTTTTATTCATTTTTGATTTCCAAGCACTAGCCTCACAAATAGTAGGAGCTAATGAATGAGTGTAACTTTTCATCGGCTCTGATTTTCTAAGTTTTTTGAACACTTTCACTCAGTATTTTGATAACAAATCAGGTGTTTGCCTCTAGTTGATGCTTAGTCCTTTAATGTAGATAGCTCCTTAAGGTCAAGAGACTGGTCTCATTTCTTTTTGTACTCCACTCAATTTTCCAGGCATTGGGAAAATCACAGATATAAAACTATTGAGTGATTTTTCATAATTAATTTATTGTTTTGACTATTTATTGAAGAACCACTGTGCCAAGATAGTTTTAGTGCTCAGATCAGGATTATTTCTTAAATAGATAATTTTAAGCATCATTCCATGCTCACTGAGCCAGAAATTCCAGGGAAAGAGCTGAGAAATGTGTATTTTGAAACCTTATCGGTGGTACTGATAATCTGTTAAGTTTGGATTGTTGAGCTGGAGTTTACCAAGAGTAAAATTCAAAAGCATGAGACTGAGGATAAATGAGACACAGGTTGTCCCATCTCAGTCTCCTGCCATTGCTCACTGCCCGACCAGTGAATCTGGACACGAAGAACCCACCACTAGGACTCAAAAATGAGAACAAATGCCCCAAATCAGAAAATCTTTACAAATGAGAAATCAATTACTTGTGACAATATGTGGTATATGCACACATATGAAGGTTCTAGACTGTGGACTGCTTTCCTGAGACTGAACTATAAAACTGAGGACCTTTATCTTGAGTCTGGTATCAAAGGAGAACAAAATATTCATGCCAATACATCCCAACTGTTAAGGGAACTTAAGGGGAAAAGGAAGCCTAGATAATGGACTGAGGAAATAACAGAAATGCCTCTTCATTGGAACAGTGGTGTGTCAGTTTGATCCAGCATTTCATGGGGCCATGGAAAAATCAAAATGTGTTTTAGATTCTCATTCTTGGGTTGACAGAAAATTTTTCCTTTGAAATATTAGGGACTGTGTTTGGCTAATCTCATAAGACAACCCTGTGAGCCCAACACACTACTAGAAGCATAAAGCTGGGAGTAACCTGCTCTAAGCAGGCAAATAGTTTAGATAGTCATCATCCATCTTTTATCAGAAAGAATATATAATTTCACATCCATGCAGGCAGCTTGGAACAAAAAATAAAATTTCTCGAGAAAATCAAACCAGTGTGAAAGTACACACCTGAGGACTGATGAAGGTCTTCAATGAAGTATAAGTGGTTATCACATAATAAATGATGGATGGTTATTTTTTAATGGTTGTATCCTCTCAATTCCGGATGAAAATATACATCCTGTGTGGACCTGATTTCCTGATAGTTTTAGCTGAAAGAGAAGACCCCCTAAAATTACAATAATTATTAATGGGTTAGTGTCTGAAAATAGTGTTTTTAAGGAATATTTATCATTGGGTGTTCATTACAGGGCTGCTGCATGTTCATACGGTTTTCTGAGCAGTTCATTTAATTGATCTGCAAATGGATGGCATTATGAACATCTGGTCAGAGGCCTAGAAGGCTGTGTGATAAGACTTTCCTGTACATGGTCAGGTTGCCGATGATATAATTACAGTGTTGACATCCTGAACTTACAGGTGCTTTTACCTTCAGCAGACCAAGGGGCAATTTCAAACCAGTGATCCTTCATTTCACTGGTTTCTACTCTAAAAGTTAGAGTAACCTTGAGACTAATATGTGTGATATATAAAGTGAAACCATAGGAGACACTGCATGAAACAGAGAGACCAGTGAATTTGATTTACTTCCCACCACCATGCCTGTTTCCCCTCCTACCCTTCTGCTGTTTTGATGATCGAGAGCCCACAAGGAAGCTCCCTGCATTCTGTTTTCTTCTGATGACACACTGTGACTTCCTG
>NW_005362626.1:1115906-1152557 GCF_000412655.1 Myotis brandtii | reverse complement strand
GGAAAGAGACATGTAGGGACTGACATGTGACTCTCTTTGTTCTACTGTCATTTCCCCTCAGAGTTATACAGTGAGCAGTACTTAGATAGATAGAAGACAAAAGGCTCTATGAAGCCTGACAACAGGTAGGACTCAATGGGTGGTAAATTAAAGACACTGAGCCCCAAGAGGTGAGAGAATTAACTTTAGCTGTGGCTTTGCTGAAAACTTGGCTACCATGAAATTCTTTTTTCTACAAAGGTGAGGCCTCCTCGTTCATAACAACTTGAGGAAAACATAGTGAACTGAGAAAATATAATATGGTGTATCTCTGCATCTGAGTTCTTAAGGAGAAATGGCTAGACCCAGAAACAGGAGCTCCTGGAGGGTTCTA
Source organism: Myotis brandtii (assembly GCF_000412655.1). Lineage (NCBI taxonomy): Eukaryota > Metazoa > Chordata > Mammalia > Chiroptera > Vespertilionidae > Myotis > Myotis brandtii. The sequence goes on along the minus strand of NW_005362626.1, from coordinate 1,152,184 downwards.
TGAGGACTGATTGCCTGGTCTAGGTTCTCCCATTTTGAATAGAGCAGTCACAATTTCTATCTTAACCTTTCAACACATACACAAATGGGGACTCTGTTGAATAAGCCTGAAAGAAAAATCAGAGGTCTAAGGTTGCTTATTTATTTCCAGGAATGATTGTGATATGTGTTTGCAAGCTAGTTTGTACGACTTTGTTTATGCATCTCCTATACATTCACATGCCATTTTCAAAAAGTGCGCACTCTTACTGTATCAAATCAGGTCAAAGAATTAGATCAACAATGTACAAGAGCTGTCGAATTTACTGATTTTTAAAGGGAATTTTATGCCCATGGATACTAACGTAGAGAAGTGGATGACAAAGTAGCTTTAAGCTCTCACTGGATTATAATTCAAAATAATGCGTGTATACTGCCAAATTCTTGATCGTTTCTTGGACAAGCACTTTTTGCAAAACTTCCTGCAATTAATCTTGTAAACCTCCCAATTAGTCAGACTTATTTTGGGAGGAAATAATAAGTGTTCTTCTCATTAGTGTGTCCAACTGTAAAACAGGAAGAATTTGATAATAACCAGGTCAATTAAGGTAAATTAAGGTCAATGCTTGCAACTTTCAAATAAATGGTATATCTTTTCCTGAGACATCATTAAAGGAGTATTTGTTAATGTAATCAAAAGCCACAGGCATAATGCTATCCTGAGGGTGGGGGCTCATGGGGTGAGATGGAGAAGAGAAAGGAGAATCAAGCTTGTGACAGGATTTCTAAACTTGGCTCCGCATCCATTATCTCAAAGGTGACTGTGTCATAATGACAGATTGCGGGGGGGGAGGGGGACAAATGATGAGCCAGGGGGGTGGTGGTGGTTTAAACACAGGCACAGAATGCTCATTAGTTACATTAATCTTGACCTAATGGAAGTCTTGGCTTAGGAAGGTGGCACTTACATGAATGAGACTAATGTTCTAAATTCAGGATGCTGGCAGAACAGAAAGTAAGTTACCAGAAGGTCATGGGCTATAATCTCAATATTCTGTTTATGGATTCTGAGAGGTGAGTGATGAAAAAATCAGCATTGCTTAAATAATATTTGGTAATAAAAGCTGATTTCAAATGTCATAACACACACAGGCAGAGACAGGGATAGAGATAGGCAGAAAGCATATATATAGGTATTATATACTATACATTATATATATTATTTGCTATATCTTATAGTAATTATATATGTACATTATATTTTTATATTACATATATGCTTGCATGAATTACTAAAATAGAGTGAGAAAAGCATGCTAGCTAAAATCATTAATTAAAATTAAGATGACTCACATTAGCTATATTATTCTATTTAAAAAATCCTCTCTCAATAAAAGGGATGCTTAAGTAAGAAGTTTGTAGGATGGGTGACCCCACAAACAGACGGAAACAGGACAAGATGACCTCTGCTCTGGATAAGAGTCCTCCATTTGGGATCAGTAAGCTATTCTCAGTGTAAGGATGTGTCCATCTGCAAGTAATAAAACACACAACACAAATCAGATTAAACAAAACAAACAACAAAAAGAAAAATTTGGCTGAAATAACTTTAGGGAAAGACTCGATTCAATGGAATTAACCGTGTCACCAAAAACTGGATTTCTTTCTGTCTTTCTTTTTTTGCTGTCAGTAACATCAGTTTTTTACCAAGATGTTTGCAAGATGCCTTCCAGCAGCAAGCATGACTCACTATTCCCCTTGTTCTTGCTTGTTCCCCTCCAGTAGGAGAGAGAGCATCTCATACACTAACCACCAGCCTTAGACGTTTCCACATTGAATGGGACAACAGAGGCAGATGATTGCATGCAGTTGTTGCTTCAGGACTATTGAAAATATCTATCACTAGAGCTTGTGGTCAGGTCAGTCCCTCCCAAACCACAGGCTGCTGTACAATGGAATGAAAAAAGACTGCATGATACAAAAACCTTCAGTAATATACAGAACACCTGGTAATCACTCCACATGCCCCACTATGTCTATTTGAAAGTAGAGGAATAAGGGAGGTACTCACTTACTGCAGCTTCCGAAACATTTGCATACTTCAAGTTTAGAATTCCATGAACATCCCCTCTTTTTCTTAACTTGAGATGCTCAGGCTTCCAATAACCACAGGGCTCTTTTCCTTTGAGCCAAATTGAAAACTGTGTTTCAAGTCCTCTCCTGAACCTGTATCGTTTTATTATTGCACAATGGACAAAAAGGGGTGGGGGAGGGGAGAGAAATTACACAGGTGTTCTGATGCTTCTCCTTTATTTCCTAAACTCAAAGAAAATTGGAGATAAGATTATCTGTTACAAAGAAAACGGGGTAATACATTTAACATATTATTAAGACACAATATATTTTATGTTAGAACCAAACACAATTTTTTCTTTCCACTATGGCAAGGAAAGTGGAAAGTGTGTCATTGGTTTAATGATATGACATTTCCAAGTTAACTTGTGCTGTGATTCAGTAGTTTCAACTTTTCTTTTTTTCTCTTTACGTCAAGTTATATGACTGTGTAGAGTGGGAAAAAATGTTTGCAGAAGTGAAAATATTTATTTTGACATTTTTTGTTTTTAATTCCTTATTGTTAAATGTGTCTTCTTGTGCCTTTAAACACATGCACACACATACACACAACTAAAAGAATGCTAATTGTGAGGTATAATCTGCTAAGAGAAGAAAAGTCTCATGCATGGGAAAACACCATCACATTAGGGTAGGTTGATAAAAATGAAGATAAACTATTTGTGAACCTTAAGGGAAATCATTAGTTTCATCAGGAATGGTAAAATAAATTGTTTGTGAGCCTTAAGGGAAATCATTAGTTTAGTCCGAAATGACAAAATCACATACTGTATGTGGGAAAAGGAGGCACTTTTCCCATCACACTGACTAATTGATAGAGAAATGAAGCATAAATATAATGATCACTGTGTATTTGTTTCCATGATGCTTTGTTTGAATTAATGTCTCCAAGAAATAGACAATCCAGTGAAATCAGAATAAAGAACATTTTTCATAATTTTTAAAGTCCCACATTAGCATTAACTATTTGGTCTTCAGAATCCTGCTCTTCAAAACTATCTTAATAAAATTATCTTTGCTTTAGGATCATATTTTTATGATTTGTTCACTGTTTTGAATATAGCAAAGAAAACCGCACACACCTGTGGATGAATTTGCTAATTAAATTTCTTAAAATAATCTAAGAAGAACAGAGACTGTGATTCCATCCTGAGTTAATGAGTGGAGTCTTCCTAGTCCACTGCACAATGTTAGGGAGAGGGGATAGAGGCTTTCACTTCCTCATAGGCAATAGACATGTTTGTAATAAATAAGATAAATAGGCCCAAGAAATGTTAAGACCCGTATGGATCTCACCACCATCCCTGGGGGATGATGGAGCCTGAGGAGTCGGGTGGGTGAAAGGAAGGAGTCAGAAGCTTGTGCATGAGAGGGAAGAAGTGAGCTGTCATGCCAGTTCCATATTATTGCTTCCCATAGAGATTGTCCAAATGGCGGGCTGGGAAGACAGTGTTCAGACAACAGCATGAACTTCTGGCTAGATGATAGCCTGTGCAAGTCCATACACTGCCTTTGGAAGCCAGAAGCCTGGCATCCTGTGGGAATCTACACTAATAAAAGACAAACATGCAAATTGACCATACATTCACTATGACTTAAGCCACGCCCACCAGCCAATCAGAGCAACTATATGCAAATTAACCCAACCAAGATGGCGGTCGGCAGCCACGGAGCTGGAGCAAGCAGGAGGCATGGTTGCTCCAGTGATGGAGGAAGCCAAACTTCCCACCTGCCGCGGCCAGCTCTGAGCTCCACTCAAGGCAACAAAGTTTCAATTACAGAAGGTAAATAAATCCCAGAAAAAAAAAGAAAAAAAGGAGAGTCTGGGAACTTCCGAGGCCAGGGAGACTTGGCCAGCCTGAAAACGGCCCTCAGCCCCTCACCCAGACTGGCCAGGCACCCCAGTGGGGACCCCCCACCCTAAAGGGGGGGTGGCAAGCCTGAAAACAGCCATCAGCCCCTCACCCAGGCTGGCCAGGCACCCCAGTGGCACCCCAGTGGGGACCCCCACCCTGAAGGGCAAACCAGCTGGCCCCCACCCATGCACCAGGCCTCTATCCTATTTAATAAAAGGATAATATGCAAACTGACCCTAATAGCAGAAAGACTGGGAATGACTGGTGACTATGACACACACTGACCACTAGGAGGCAGACGCTGAATGCAGGAGCTGCCCCCTGGTGGTCAGTGCGCTCCCACAGGGGGAGCTCTGCTTAGCCACAAGCCAGGCTGATGGCTGCCAGTACAGCGGTGGTGGTAGGAGCCTCTCCCGCCTCCTCAGCAGCACTAAGGATGTCAGACTGCAGCTTAGGCCTGCTCCCCGCTGGCAAGTGGACATCCCCCAAGGGCTCCCGGGCTGCCAGAGGGATATCTGATTGCCAGCTTAGGCCCAATCCCCCGGGGAGCAGGCCTAAGCCAGCATGTGGTCATCCCCTGAGGGGTCCCAGATTGCTAGAGGGCACAGGCTGTGCTGAGGGACCCCTCCTCCCCCACCCCCCCAGTGAACAAATTTTTGTGCATCAGGCCTCTAGTCTGAAATAATAAACTATTAGGTGACACTCTAGGATCTTTCTTCTTTCTCTCCTCATTTCCACACGATAGAGTGGAGAATTTGCATAGAGCTTGACAACCAGCAATGCTACAGGATGGTGATGGCCCAGAGAAACATTGTTTTATTGCTGGGATTTTGTGTGTGACCCCAATATGCTCATGACTGATGGTCTAAGGGATATATATTAAATACAAATACCCTTTTATAGTTTCCCCTTTATTAATATAAAGGAAATTGTGACCATGATCATGTCATTAATATACCATCAACTTTCAGATATTAAGAAATCATTATTATAGGCTACAGTAATAGATTTCTTTTTTCTAAGTAAATAATGTTGTGGCTCTTCTTTTGGATTTGAGTACCACAGATAAGCTATTTCTCATCAAAGGAGAATGACAGGATGAAGAAGAACATGGGTAGTAATTGTAGAAGAAAATGGAAATGCTAAGACTCAAGAAGAGAAGACAGAGGAAACTAGAAAACAAATTATCTTCAAACATTTGTGTCTTACTTGTCAGTTGGAAAAGAATTAGTTGTAGATCTAAGAGTTTAAGCCTAAACCAGCAGAAAAAAAATTGAGTTGAAAACAGACTTGAATTGGATGTTAATTGGACTTACTATAGATCATTTTGTCATGTGTACAAATATCAAATCATGTTATAGGCCTGAAACTAACCTAATGTTGTGTGTCAACTGTCCTTTAAAAAATATTTTTAAAAACAGATTTGAGCCCTAACCGGTTTGGCTCAGTGGCTAGAGTGTTTGCCTGTGAACTGAAAGGTCCCAGGTTCGATTCCAGTCAAGGGTATGTACCTTGGTTGCAGGCACATTCCCAGTAGGAGGTGTATAGGAGGCAGCTGTTGGATGTTTCTAACTTTCTATCCCTCTCCCTTCCTCTCTGTAAAAAAATCAATAAAATATATTTAAAACACACACACACACACAAAAAAGAACAGATTTCATTCACTATGTGAAGTAATTTTGTTCTTTAATTTAGAGTTTTGAAATAATTAAATCAATAGATATTTCTAGAAATTTTGAAAAATCGACAGACATTGAAAGGAAAATACACACAATCCCAAGGATGCAAAAAACTTTGTCCCCTGGACACCACTGAATAAACATTACTTATTATATTTTATTTCATTGTTAGAGTCCCCTCAAATTATTTAGTTCTGATACTCAGTTTTCTCATTGAATTTGAGAACAAATGAGAAGATGAATTCAAGCAATCAGGAAAGTAAACAAAAATGACAGGGGGATTTGAGAACTCCCACAACAAGTGTGACACCCTTATCATCTTGTCCTATCAGGATGGGGTCTGCTTCGTTGGGGTGAGAATTATTTTGTTCCTGAGTATCATGTGATTGGTGATTACTGTCCCCTGTTACCACTAAGAAATAAAAACTATAATTTTGTGCTCTCTTAAGATCAGTCAATAATTCTGTATAAAATATATCCTTTATAAAATACTTGATAATTTATAACAGAACTTGGATGCTCTGTGGTTAAGTGCCTATTTTTGGTTACTTTAAAATAAAGATGATGATTATGTAAGCAGAGGCACTTCCCAGCCAATCATTAACCAGACGCATGTCACTTACAACTCTCATTGCTTCAGTTCACAGTGTCCACTCTGAAGGTACTCATTTGTTAACTGAGTGTGACTTCTGCCAGGAAAGCACCAGGATCCCTACGCAGGCAAAGCTAGCAAGTCATTTCTTAGATGCTGAACTACAGGTTCTTTGTTTAACAAACTCTCTCCTTGGTGACAATACTCAGAATCATTCAGGAGGAGGTTTTCTGCTTTTTGTCCTTTTACACCCATTATCTTGTTCCATTTCTATCTTGACATGTTCCCTTCTCACAGCTTTGATTTGGAAGACTGAGATAATAAATGAGTTTAGGCCGTGTTTGGGAGAGACGAGAAATTCTCAAGAATGACTGTGCTCTGTGGAGCTTGCACAGCTGAGCTCTGCCCCCACCCGGCTCTGTGGGCTGCCCAGGGCTGGTGTCCTCTGACCAGCATCATTGCTTCTTCCCCAGAGTTTGCCTTGCCTCCTTGGACAGAAGAGGTAACACTTGTGCCAAACTTTGCTACATAGCAGTTGGGTCCATTGCTCCTAGGATTCTCTGAAGACTGAGGCAGGAACGTAGCTAAGCCATGCATGACCTTGCTGCACACGTCCTTAGGAGCAATTCCTGGAGATCAGGACAGGGTCTCACTGCATCCAGTCCTCCGGGCCATGTCATCTTCCCTAGTCAGCCATTCTAAAACGGGATCTCTTTGACCATCCTTTCCCCCCTTATCTTGCTGTAATGTTCTTCTTAATACTTTCAGCATCTGACCTATTACACTCTATTTTATTATTCGGCTTTTGTTTGTATCCCACGGAATGTAAGCGCCCTGAGAACAAGCACTTTGCTTTTGTCTATTACTGTGGCCCCAGTGCCAAAACACAGTGCCCAGAACTTCACAGATGTTCAGTAATATTGGTTAAACAAATGATAAATAACCTTGCTGGGGAGATGGAGTATAGAAACAGCTGAAGATAGGACCGTTTGCTGTGTCATAAGGCTTGATTTTTTTTGCCCCCACCATAAGTGCACAAATAGACATACGCACAGAAATCGAGAGCAGCTGATAGCATCATCCTACTGTGTGATAAAGGATGCATACTATTTTTTGATGAATTGATTTCATTAATTTATTAAATGAGTTCATTAAAGCATGAGTTTGGCAATGAGTTAAACCATTGTTGTTGTTGTTTTTTTAATTTATCTTTATTGTTGAAAGTATTACAGATGTTCCTTTTTTTCCCTTCATTGACCCCATGCATCCTGCTCCCACTCCCTCCCCAAGTAGAGCACGGAAAAAATAATCCAGGAAGAAAAGGAGAAATGAACAAGTGAAACAACCTTATTATACTTTCTTACGTAATGGTGGGATGTTCTGAGAAAGGCTCTAAGCTTTCCCTTCTAATTGCTAATAGTGAGATTATGAGAAAACCCTACGTGTCCAAATAACATATGAAGCCAATGTGACCCATTGGCTGGTCAGTAAGGTGAAATTTAATAAAAGCGTTAGCAATAAAGTCTTCAATTTGCTCCTCATTTCACTGGAGACACAATTTTACCTGTTTGGACAGAGGTGATGAAAATTTTCCATCAAAAAGGCACAGCTAAAGGGAGCAGCTAGGCCTGCCACAGTGCCTTCCATCTCAAGGTGCAATTCAATAATAACTTCCTGTCTCCTTTAAAGATATGGGAATCGAGTTAGGAGAGCCCTGAGCAGGCTCCAGCAGACATAGTCATTTTCAGCTCATTAATAAACATGGACTTGACCTGCCATTTAAAGACTGAGAGAGTTGGTCCCAGGATACTTCCAGCTTGCTGTGTATCATCCGGACCATGAGGAGGTCCTGGGACAAAGGATTAGCTTTTAGTATCTCAAGGACCTGGTGGCACCTCATTGCCTTCCAGCTCCTGAGAGAGGCTTCTTGATGGGGCACATGTGTAAACATATAAATGCTCTCAGCAGCCTGGCATGGAGCCCAGGCAGGAAAAAGTGTTATGTACTTTTTCTGCCATTAAAAGCCACCGGCCATAGCCAGCCTGAGTTATGAGATGCTTGGAGGCCCTTTGGCTTGCTTAATGTGCCTTTAGTGTCAGTACAAGGTTTCTCTATAGCCATTTCTCAGTTCCTAAATTACAGCCAGTGCAGTTTGGGGAAGACTTCCCCTCACACCTGATAATATTATGCTAAGTGAAATAAGCCAGTTAGAGAAAGACAAATACCATGTGATCTTACTCATATGTGGAATCTAATGAACAAAATAGTTGAACAAAATGAAACTGAAGCATGGATACATGGAACAGACTGGTGGGTGCCCAGAGGGGAGGGCAATAAGGGGGACTGGGTAAAGAAGGTGAAGGGATTAGTTAAAGGACATATATGCAATCCCCATGGACATGGACAATGGTTTGGTGAAGGCCAAGGGAGGAAATGGAGGGTGGAGATAGGCAAAGGGGGTTCAGAGGTACCCCTGCAATAATGTCAACATTAAAATTTTTAAATAAAAATATACAAAAAAAACTATGTTTCAGAATGCTGATTTTTTAAAAAAAAAACAGCAAAAAATCTATATATTTGCAAAGTTCTGCTTCTATATGGATCTCTTGAAAGAAAACACTCCAATTTTTGACAGCTTTCTGTTGATAGTCTCCAATAATAATTTTCTTCCTTAACAAGAAAGAGAAAATTTCAACTTCTTTTGTTTTTCAAAATAGTACCTTTACTTTTTTCTTTATTACATGTATTCTTGCTCATAAAGCAGACCCATAAAGCCATCTGTTTACTGTGGCGAAGAGTCCCACAGAGTTTTGTCGGACCAGAACACTCAGTGCACTATTGATTCGTTATTAGTTTTGGTGGATGACAAGCCCCCGACTGTCATAGACCATGTTTTATTCAGAGCTCAGTATCAAAGGAGCCGTCATAACAAAAGGAATGACTGCATTGGTTGAGAGTTTATTATGGGCCAGGTACAATTTCAGATACTTTACATGCATCAGGTCATTTAGTCTTCATAACAATTATGTGAGGGATCGTTATGTTGGAGGAGCAGAATCACAGAGAAGTTACATGTGCCTAGGAAACTGGAGTGGAGAGTCAAAAGCATGCAAATGTCACCAGATGCTCTCGTCTACAGTGTGTACCACTGGCCCTCTAATATCTGCTGAATGAACAGTTACTTACCTGTTGAGTGTAGAGTTTTGGGGAGACTTAGTATAGCCAACAAGGTCATGTGCCTTCCAAAATAATTCTGAAAACACCCCTAGTGTCTGTGTCCATTGGTTATACTTATATGCATGCATACAAGTCCTTTAATTGATCTCTTATCCACCATCCCTACACCCGCCCCCCCGCCTTCCCTCTGAGGTTTGATGGTCTGTTCGATGCTTCTCTGTCTCTATTTTTGTTCATCAGTTTATGTTGTTCATTATATTCCACAAATGAGTTAGTTTATGTGATATTTATCTTTCTCCTCCGGCTGGCTTATTTCGCTTAGCATAATGCTCTCCATGACCATCCATGCTGTTGCAAATGGTATTTTTTATAGCAGCGTAGTATTCCACTGTGTAAGTGTACCACAGTTTTTTAATCCACTTGTCTGCTGATGGGCACTTAGGCTGTTTCCAAATCTTAGCTATGGTGAATTGTGCTGCTATGAACATAGGGGTGCATATATCCTTTCTGATTGGTGTTTCTGATTTCTTGGGATATATTCCTACAAGTGGGATCACTGGGTCAAATGGGAGTTCCATTTTTAGTTTTTTGAGGAAACTTCATACTGTTTTTCACAGTGACTGCATCAGTCTGCATTCCCACCAGCAGTGCACGAGGGTTCCTTTTTCTCCACATCCTCGCCAGCACTTGTCATTTATTGATTTGTTGATGATAGTCAACAAATTCTGACAGGTGTGAGATAGTACCTCATTGTCATTTTGATTTGCATCTCTCAGATGATCAGTGACTTTGAGCATGTTTTCATGTCTCTTGACCTTCTGTATGTACACTTTTGAAAAGTGTCTATTTAGATCCTTGGCCCATTTTTTTTAATGGATTGTTTATCTTCCTTAAGATGTATGAGTTCCCTATAAATTTTGGAGATTAGGCCCTTATCAGATAGAACATTGGCAAATATGTTCTCCCATACAGTGGGCTTTCTTGTTGTTGTTGTTGTTGTTTTATGGTTTCTTTTGCTGTGCAGAAGCTTTTATTTTGATGTAGTTCTATTTGTTTATTTCTCCTTAGCTTCCATTGCCCTAGGAACTGTATCAGTAAAGATATTGCTATGACATATGTCTGATATTTTTCTGCCTATGGATTCTTCTAAGATTTTTATGTTTTTCCATCTTATGTTTAAGTCCCCTATCCATTCTGAGTTTATTTTTGTGTATGATGTAAATTGGTGGTCTAGTTTCATTTTTTTTTGTATGTATCTGTCCAATTTTCCCAAAACCATTTATTGAAGAGACTGTCTTGACTCCATTGTATGCTCTTGCCTCCTTTGTCAAATATTAATTGAGCATAATGGCTTGCGTCATGTTCTGGGTTCTCTGTTCTGTTCCATTGGTCTTTACCAGTATGTCTGTTCTTGTGCCAGTACCAGGCAGTTTTGAGAACAGTGGCTTTGCAATATAGCTTGATATCTGGTATTGTGATCCCTCCAACTTTGTTCTACTTTCTCAAGATTTCTGTGGCTATTCAGGGTCATTTTTTATTCCATATGAATATTTGGAGAGTTTGTTCTAGGTCTGTGAAATATGCCACTGGTATTTTAATGGGGATTGCATTAAATCTATATGTGGCTTTGGGTAGTATGGACATTTTAATGATGTTGATTCTATCAATCCATGAACATGATATATTCTTCCATTTGTTTATGTCTTCCTCTATCCCTTTTTTCCAAAGTCCTATAGTTTTCTGAGTATAGGTCTTTTACCTCCTTAGTTAAGTTTATTCCTAGGTATCTTAATTTTTTTGTGTGCAATGGTAAATGGGGTTGTTTTTTGTTGTCATTGTTGTTGTTGTTTAGTTTGTTTCTCTTTCTGTGAGCTCATTATTGGTGTATAGAAAAAGCCATGGATTTCTGGGTGTTAATTTTGTATCCTGCTACATTGCCGAATTTATTTATTAAATCTAGTAGTTTTTTGATGGAGTCTTTAGGGTTTTCTATGTACAATATCACGTCATCTGAGAATAATGACAGTTTTGTTTCTTCTTTTCCAATTTGGATGCCTTTTATTTTTTTTTCTTGTCTGATGGCTATGGCTAGTACTTCCAGTACTATGTCAAACAGGAGTGGTGAGAGTGGGCATCCCTGTCTTGTTCCTGCTCTTAGGGGAAATGGTTTTAGTTTTTGCCCATTGAGTATGATGTTGGCTGTAGGTTTGTCATATAAGGCTTTTATTATGTTGAAGTATGATCCCTCTATTCCCACTTTGCTGAGAGTTTTTATCAAGAAAGGGTGTTGGATATTGTCAAATGCTTTTTTTGCATCAATTGATATGTTTATGTGATTTTTAAAAAAATATATTTTATTGATTTTCCACAGAGAAGAAGGGAGAGGGACAGAGAGCCAAAAACATCAACGAGAGAGAAACATCGATCAGCTGCCTCCTGCACACCCCCCACTGGGGATGTGCCCACAACCAAGGCACATGCCCTTGACCGGAATCGAACCTGGGACCCTTGAGTCCGTAGGCCAACGCTCCATCCACTGAGCCAAACCGGTTAGGGGTGTTTATGTGATTTTTGTCTCTCAATTTGTTTATGTGATGTATCACACTTATTGATTTGTGGATATTGTACCATTTACCACCCTTTTGTCTGGTGACTGCACCCCAGGCCAGTTTGGGCTGGTACCATTACATCTGGCCATGAAAGGTCCTATGGGACTGGCTTGGAGGTGTGCTCTGGTGGATGTTTGCGTGTGTCCTGCTCATCTCCCTTGCGCTTTAATTCCTAATACTTAGTTAAATTCTATTTATATCTATACCCTCATCTGGTGTTGTGAAGAGGCACACAATTTTTTCCCTTATATTTCCTGCTCTTGGGCTATGACAATTCACACACAATTTGTACCTTTTTCCTGACAAAACATCTTGCCCAAGTTTCCAATCTGATCTTCAAAGACACACAACCAGAAGCCCTGTTGCATGGGAAAGGTCAGCTCATCATGAGCTAAAAGACACAGACAGTTCATGGTTTGAAGCCCTAGAGCCAAGTGAAAACAGCTAATTCCCAAGGAAAGATGACAGAAGCTTCCAAAATGTTTCACATTCCACCAGCATGAGAGTTGGCTACAAAGGTTAGGAGCTCAGAGATACCACTGTGACATTGTCACACTTCGTAATGTTTTGAAAAGTTGATACAAATTACAAATATCAGCATTCATTTTCCTATAACCATCAGAGTTCTTGGAGTGGGGCCATCCTTAGCATATTTTGTAGTTCTATAGTTTATGTTAGTGGTTGAACTATCCAGGGTCACTTCAAACCACACATCTTTAAAGTAGCCTAAAGAGAGTAAGTGGCCAATCCCATCAATAATATGAAAGCCGAACTGGCTGGTTTGGCTCAGTGCATAGAGTGTTGGCTTGCAGACCGAAAGGGTCCCGGTTCGATTCTGGTCAAGGGCACAGACCTCGGTTGCAGGCTCCTCCCCAGCCCCGGCCCTGGTCAGAGTGTATGAAGGAGGCAACCAATAACATTGTTTTTCTTTTTCTGTCTTTCCCTCTCTCTTCCACTCTCTCTAAAAAAAAAATCAATGGAAACATATTCTTTGGTGAGCATTAAAATAATAATAATAATACCATAACACTGACAGGATCTAATGTTTCTTGAGTATTTACTGTGTGCAGGCACAGTGCTAAGCACTTTGCATATGTTGCTACATTTAATACATAATTACTCTCTAAGATAGGTAGTAATATTATCCTCATTTTGCATGTGAGGAAACTGAGATATAGGAAGCAACTTGCCCAAGGTCAGTGGAACTAGGATTTGAACCCTAGTAGCCTGTGCTTGTTTCACGTGAACTTGAAAAATACCCCTGGGGATGTATTTGGGTGAAAGAGGCAAAATGTAAGACTGGATTAATAATAATTCATTGTCTTGGGGCACATTCTCAGGATTCAATACTTGAAATTCCGGCAAAGACCTTTGGGAATGTGGCAAAGTCACTGCTAAGATGGTTCTTAGAGGTCTAAAGAAAGACTTGGCCAATGCTGAGCAAAGTAGAATGGTCGAGTTGTTCTGGAAGATGGCAGAAAAAGGAATAAAATAGGTTAAGGGAAGTGGGCATGCTGGGACGGACATACTATGCAGATTAAGAAAATCCCCCAGAGGATTGTGGGCCATGGAAGGACTCAGAGAACACACTCTTTACCAAATCTATCAGAAGTAATCTAAGAAGATCAGGAGTGGCTTTCTGCAGATCGGAGCTACTGGTAGGGTAAGCAGTTAATACTTGGACTCATTAAAATCCAGGGCAATTATAAGGCCCTGAGGTAATAGAGGCAAAGTGGTGGTACTTAACTGCCAAACAATTTTTGTAATGGCCATCAAAGCTGAAGAGACAGCAGGGGCCTTGATGTCTCTTAGATATAGCGTTGTGGAGATGGCTAATAGAACATGGCATCTCTATAGAAATTAGGGAAGTTTTTTTGTTTGTTTGTTTTGGTTTGGTTTTGGTTAACATCAACAACAAAAAGGATGCAAGAATAGAAAAATAGGAGACTGAGGGTGGTAAAAAGTCATAATCACTTGCTCAGATACCAGACCTAAGCCCATTTTGAAATCCAGAACCCATTGACAGAACTGGTTGGTTCAGTATGAGGAAGCAACATGAAATACCGGCAAGGGTATAGGTATACTATGACTATTCCCCTAGCCCTTCCCCAAATCACCTATGGCAATTTACTTAGGTGCTTTTACCCTGAGGAAGGAATACATAGACATAGCACAGACTATTGGACATAGCGTCTGAATTGATAAGCAGAGCATCAAAGCACCCTTAAGACCGCCTTGTTGGAGTAAGGGCTTATGGGGCCAGGTGATAAAGGAATTTATGGTGCCCATTAAGGCCCATGGTCAAGTGTTCTTTCTCTCTCAGGGCCCAGTTACATACTATGAGCTGTCTCTCAAAAGTTTTATACTCTAGCAATGACACCACCTTTGGCATAATGGATGCAACCAGAGCTTCTACTTAGTTAAGCCAACTCTAGTCTACAGTCACTATCCTGGATTCATCTAGATTCTCCAGAGGCAGAATGGCAAGTTGAATCAAGATTTGTGTGATGGTGAGTTTATATGTCAAATTGACTAGGCCATCAGCACCCAGACATTATTTCAACATTATTCTTGGTGTATCTGTAAAGATGATTCTGGCTGAGATGAGCATTTGAACATTTAACAATAACTGAGTAAAACAAACTTCCCTCCCTGATGTGAGCAGGTGCCATACAATCAGTGGAAAGCCTGACTGGTTGGCTGGGATATTGGTCTTTTCCTGCCTTTGGACTCCAACTGAAACATTGGCTTTTTCAAGTACCCACCTGGCCCCAGACAATATTATTACAGTACTAGAGGCCCGGTCCCCTCAGCCCAGCCTGCATCCTCTCCAATCCAGGACCCTTGGGAGACATCCCTCTCACAATCCTGGACCTCTGGCTCCTAATTGCTCACCTGCCTGCCTGCCTGGTTGCCCTTAACTCCCCCCCTTGCCAGCCTGATTGCCCCTCACTGCCTCTGCGTGCTGGCCTGATCACCCCTAACTGCCCCCAACTGCCAGCCAGGCCACCCCCGACTGCCCCCCCCCCTGCTGGCCTGGTTGCCCCACGCAGCCTGCTTGTTCAGTCGTTTGGTCATCCCTCACTAACCCCCCGGCCGGCCTGGTCGTAGGCAGCCATCTTGTGAGGGTGTGAGGGTTAATTTGCATATTACCTCTTTATTATATAGGATTATTGACTATGTTCCCTATGCTGTAATTTATCTCTGTGACTGTTCCATAACTACCAATGTGGGTCCTTTGACTGGCAACCTTGGCTCAAGGACTTCTTATTGGCTTTATCTAAATGTTCTTAGAACTGTGCATCAGTTTGACTTTTTTAATTGGCCCTTTACACAGTGGTTAGGCTCCTATCATAGTCTGTCAGCTGACAGCTCCCCTTACGTCATAGGTATTTTCCCATCACCAATGAATAAAAGTTGCTCTACATTCTCACCATCATTTGGTGTCATACATTTTCACCCATCATTTGTCAGTGTTCTGGATTTTGGCCATTCTCATAGGCATGTAGTGTTGTCTCATTGTTGTTTTAATTTGCATTTCCCTGATGACATATAATGTGAAGAATCTTTTCATGTGCTCATTTTCCATCTTTATATATTCTATATTTTTTTCTTAGTTCATGCAATGAATTATTTCTGCCTAGCAACAGACCTTTCATTAGAAGGTGGTTGGTGAATATTTGTTTAAGTAATTGGATTTGGCTGCAAACAATGTAGAACCCATCTCATAAGTGACTTCTCAAAGTGCAAGGTAGTTACAGTCCACTGAGGACCTGTTCTAAATATTTAAGTCTTTAGATATTTAAACAATCAAAAACTTATTTAGAATGCAGTGAACCAAGTGGACTTGCAGGCAACACTTCCAGTAGACATGCTTTATAGGTAAGAGGACTATAAAGCATACCATTAAATGAAAAAAATAATTTTTCAGCCTTTTCACTACTATTTTACAGTTGCTCAGAAATCTTTGAGAGGCCTTCACCCTTCATTAGATGGAATCCCAACTGGGCCATTGTGATGTGACAAGTAATTTGGCCTCTTCAACCCTGTCAACACAGGTAGGAAACTGGATGAAAATTGAATTATATATCAATCTCTGTATCTCAGTTTATTTTCCCTGGGTAAAGGACAAGTAAGCATTTTCCTTTTACACACAGTGAAGGAATACTTCATTGACTTGATTACAGGATTCTCTACTAATTAAGTGCTCCGCGGAGTCACCATTTTCAATGTTTAGCGATGATTTGGTACAACATGTTTAGCACTGATCCACCGATGGAATGCACTTATCTGATAAGGGAAGAGCTTGAACTGTGCATGCTTTAATCAGGAGGTCATGGCAGTTGCATCGCAATTTTACCCTCTCAAGTTAGAATGAAGAAATAATTACGAATATGCATGACTAGAGATGTGGAAATGTCATTCTTTATTTAGTAATCCTGAAAAAAATTATGATTCTCTGTGATTCTCAGTGTATTCTATGACCTCAAAAATAATTCAGATACCTTGTTATGTATAGCGGATGTTTGTTTTTATATATCAAATATTTTTTTCAGAAATTCCTGGATAGTCAATGGATTGGAAATGCTAATTATTTTTAGTACTTCTTGAACTTTATTTTGTGATTTTTGTGGGGGTTTTTAAAACAGCTTTACTGAGGCATAATTGATCAGTTTTTTTATTAATAAATTTTTAAAATTTAATTATAGTTTTAGGGCTACAGAAAAGTTACAATGATGTGCAGAGACATCCTTTATAATTCAAATCCAGTTTTCCCTATTATAAACATCACATACTACTATGGTATATTTGTCACAACTAATGAAGTGATAGTGATACATTATTACTATTATTATTATTATTATTATTAACTAAAGCCCATGTTTTCATTCAATTTTCTTAGCTTTGACTTAATGACGTTTTTCAGTTTAGGATCCCATTCAGGATAGCCATCAAGTCTCCCTTAGGCTTTTTTTTTTTAAATCCTCACCCCAGGATATGTTGAGAGAGAGAGAGAGAGAGAGAGAAAAGCATTGATTGGTTGCCTACCATAGGCGCTGCTACCAGGATAGAATCTGAAACCTAGGCATGTGCCCTGACCCGGAATCAAATCCAAAACCTTTTTGGCTTTTCTTGACTCTGACAGTTTTTAAGGGTTTTTTAGTTTTTTATGAACTTGACAGTTTGAAGTACAGGTAAGGTATTTTGTACTAACTCTGTTAAGTAGTATCCCAAATTTATTTTGTACAGATTCATACATCAGCAAAGTAATGTCTCTATTTAATTGATCATACAATTTAGCTAGAGACTGGATTATTATACAGCTGTGGTATTTTCAATTTTTTTCAAGAAAATCTCCTCACTTAATTTGGGTTGCATTCTTTTAAAGTTGCATTTGTTGTATATCTTTTCAACGATATCTTATACTTTTTTTTGCAGTCTTCTTTTTCCACTTTTCACCTTTTATTTCTTCTTCATTTGCAGCAGTTACTCACTCCCTTAGTATTTTCCCCATTGTGCTAATCTCTTGTCCCTTTTATTTTTGTTTCTGTTTACTAAAATCTTGAGATGAATTCAGTTTAGTGAGTTTACAAAGTAAAAACCTTCCTTCTTGTCTCTTGAAAGAATGATTGAAATAGGAAAAGCTAGAACTCCAGAGGAACAAGTGAATATCATAGACTGCGTGTGAAAACTGGTGGACTAACAAAATAAATCAATACATTAGGCTACAGCTTCAGTGGTTACGTGCAGTTTGATCACAGTTTAAGAAACGAAAGATGCTCTAGTCCATATCACTTCTAGAGACTGCAAATAGCAAGCTGAACCTTACCAGCTGTTGATGTGTATTCCTGCTTTGTGAGCATTGACTTTGTAAAGCAAACAATAGCTTCCATTTTAGAATCTGTATGTGTGTCTGACATGCAGTAAACAAGATTATTTCTCTTTCCTCTAAATTAGGATGAAAATGCTTAGTACTTTTTCTTCCTTAAACTAGGTGGTAGTTACATGTGCTTTATTTTACTTCTGATTTTTATGCTCTTTTGTTTGTCTGAACTATTTAATAAATTAAAAAAAAGAAGAACTGTGTTAAGTCCAAAAATGGTAAAGGCACAAAACACAGACGGTTCAATGACTGTGAAATCATGTGAACAGTGATCAAAGCTGTATATTTGATTTCTTGGAATTACCGTGATTCTAGTCTCTTTTGAAAGTAAATCATTGAGGAAGAAAAGATAAGATTATAATAATGTTAGAGAGATATGAGCATCTGCTAGAGAAAAGCACAGTGCTTATAAGATAAACCTGAGGAATCCACTTAAGCTTCTAGAATAGCACAGCTCTGGATAAAATGGAAGATTTCTCTTTGATTACTAATGAGACGGCTTCTGAGTGATTTTGCCAAAAGGTTATTTCCTAATTAGAACCAAGTGAAATTGTATCTATGAGATTTAGAAACGAAGAGAGCTGCTGTTATATTAGAATGCCCGTAAGAACAGCGATTGTAGCAGCCACAGGCAGCCATTGTTAGGTGATGACTGTAGATACATCAAATTTGTATGTAATTAATTATATTGTAGAATTGCATTCCTTTGTAAGACTGAATGTAGAAATAATCTTCCCAAAGTAATACCTTGTTTCTCCAGCTTTATTGAGTTATAATTGACAAATTATACATTGACAAATTGTAAATTGTGCCAATTCAGAATTCAGGGTGTACAAGATGATTATCTGATAGACATGCATGTTTTGAGTTGATTACCACAATGAGGTTAGTTATTGCATCCATCACCTCACATGGTTGCCTTCTTTTGTGTGGGTGGGGAGAACATTTAAGGTTTACTTTACAAATAAAATTCAAACAGTATTGTTAAACATAGTCACTTAACTGTACACTATATCCCCAGAACTTATTCATCTTATAACTAAAAGTCTGTACCCACATCATCCCCCAATATTGTAGCAACATCCCCCACCTCCTAGCCACTGGCAACTCTCATTCTATTCTGTTTCTATGAGTTTTACTTTTGTTCTTTTCTTTTGCTTTAATGCAAATTTATGTTATTAAGGTGTTCTCTTATGGCAGCCTGAACAGACTAATACAGATTTGAATATAAAGTGTGTATTTTTATGTTGACCTCTCAATGGAAGTAAAAGTAGAGTTATTTTCTAGGTGTCTGAATATTCTTATCTGTTGGGAGATTGAAAGGCTTTATAATTTTTGGATTCTCATCCACTCTGGAACTGCTCCAGCATTGGAACCTGTGCACAATGTGTTCACAGTGCTCACCTCAATCCTCTTTTATCCCAGGAGCTTGGCCAAAGACCTAGTTTTTCAGCTGTATTTTATGTTGGCTGACAGGTGTTGATCAAAAGATTCGTCTTATTAAAATAGATGAAAGTTTGCCAAGTTCTCTATTTGAAATTGTTTTAATATAGGCCTTCAAAAATGTGAGAAATCTGTTTGAAGTTCAATACTGTCTGTTAAGATTTGTCCTGGAGAATGAGAGTGAATTAAAATCTTGAGATGGTTGGTCAGTAAGAGCTTCATATGCTGAATAGATTTTTGATATACCATTTAAAGAAACAGTGCTGATGAATTTGATCAATTTCATGACAGTTGATGACATTTCTTTCAGATATTTTGGCTGTGGTATTAATGCTAATGCATACTAACATAGAACACAATAAAACATGATGTGTTGCCAAGTACCACAAGGACTTCATCTATATAGAGTTTCCAAAATTTTGCCTGAGTAGAGGTTTCACATTCCCAATAAATCTTTCACTATCACAAGGACACTGTAGACTTTGAAACTTTTACAAGGGCTCCTATAATTCTGGTCTTTTCAGACATCACCATAGTGAACATAATAGATAAACACCAGTATGTGACTAGACTAAAAGGCTACACAGGTTCATATTTTTGAAAGTTGAAGGTAAGTCACATAGCTCCCTGTTCTTGTAGCCATTATATAGCTGGCCTGGATCAGTGTATTAGACAAATATATTACCAATTGTGGAGGGAATGATGTCATCCGACTGCACAGTTGCTTAATGCTTTTTCCTGTGCTCTAAGCCATAAACAAGATGGACCATTTAGGATGCATGTGCTTCATCACTAATCTACATTCACCCAAAGTAATTTCCCAAGTATTAATATAGCAATAATGTGAAATTATTTTAGTCTCTGTTTTCACATATTTAAAATATACATTAAACTGTTCAAAAAATCATGCACTAATGAGTTCATCCGGATTTTTTGTGTACAAAAGACTTCCTTAGAATTCTAATCTTGAGTCACAGTGTGGGGAGGTCAACTAAAGAAAACATCTCTAGTTCAGCCAATAAATCTAAAGCATTTCTTAGACTCCTGAAGTGTGTCAGACTCCCGGTGTGTTTAGAACAGGTCCTGTAATCCAATACTTACCTCCAGATTACAACTGGGAACTTTCAAAAGATCCAGCTAAGTGGTATTAGCACAGTGAAGCTAATCAAAACCATCCATAACACCAGTCAGTGGTTTTAATCCCACCAGGGTATTAAGCACACAATTCTCATTTCCTTGTCAATCCCAGAAAGGAAGAAATATTTGGAAATTCAGGTTAATTCTTCCATTGATAGATTTATGTGTGAGCGGAAATAATGATTGCTTTGGAGCAGCTTTTAAAAAAGAAAGACTAACAAGGCGTGACCTGTGTTCTACTTTTTGACTCTATACTTTTCCTCTCAAATCTTATGAATGACCTATAGCCACCGGTGTCTGTAACTATTTGCATTGAAGAAAGATTGCTATTTAGGCCCATCTTTGTGAAATCTTTAGGGAAATAGTTTAATCATATATTTAAAAGGCAAGTCGTGAGCTGTAACTATACTTTTTTGAACTAGAGTATCTCTGCTTCAGTAGTAATTATAGAAAATATTCTGCAGGCAAAAGAAGAAAACAATGTTGGTGCAAACCACCACTGTGTTTAATTGAAGCTGGTCAGAAATTCTAAAGGACAACAGTTGCATTGGATTTACTGGAAATAGGATCTTTGTATCTCTGCCCAGCATGTGGGTAACTTTCACATTGAAAGTTACAAATACATGTTAGCATCAAGTTGTGCAGTGAAAATGGACTTAACATTTGGGAAGACAATTCAACTCAAGTGAGAAAATATTTTTTTAAAACTTCACTGTGTTGACTTTTTCTGCAGATAAAGTGTTAAATCAGAAACAAGATGAAAAACCATGTGTATATGTGTGTTTCATTACTTGCTAGTTCAGAGGAATAGAAAGATGAACATAGATGCCTTAAGATTACAAGTTAATCAGAGATATCTTATATAATAAAAGCCTAATATACAAATTGTCCCCTCCACCTGAAGTTTGACCAGGGCGGGGCGGCAGGCAGTTGGGGGAAGGGAGGCCCCGGCCAGCAGCCAGCAGCTGCTAGGGACCCTAGTCGTGCACGAATTTCTAGTAATATTATAAAGAACTAATGTACTACGTGCAGAAACAAGAGACAAGCTTATGATAAAACTACAGGTGGGCAGGGTCATTCGTTTTGGTGGCAAATAGGATGAGAAGGTCTTCATGAAGGAGATAACACCTGGCCTGGATTTTGAGGAATAACTAAATTTTCCTACATTTTTTAAAAGAATTCAGAGGCAAGCATAACAACCTCTATCTACCAATAGCTAGATTTTAAAAAAACAACAAACAACATAAAAGCTAAAAAATAGACATTCAACAGAAAACAAACCAACATGCTAGTGTGAAAATGTACATCCTGTGCAATGATGAGCTCTGGAGATGAATATACTTTGTCTCACAAACACTGTTGAGCTGAACTATACAGCCCAGGGGATGTTGGTAAGGTGTTACATTATGTGGAAAATGTCCCAGGCTCTTAAGTTAAAATCTGGGATTAAAGAGTGCATTCAGAGTCCACCACCCAGTGGGATGTGGAGATATTAGCTGTCTATGCTGATGGAAATACAGCATGCGACCTCACGAAGCCAAGGCTCCATTTATTAAATGGCTGGGGGAACTATTTCTGAGCTGAAGGCACAGTGAGATATGTTAAGAAGACACCAAGGTGTCTGCTGTGAACACAAGCAAATTAGAAAGCAACTTCTTATTTTATTACCCTGCTGAGTGAGGAGCGGCCAGCAAGTAACAATGGGGGTTGGGGCGTGAGGGGCGGTGGAGGAGATGTTAGTCTGATTACAGTGTCTGGAGGGGATGCCTTTTCTTCCTATTCTCCTCTTACATTATATTTATTTTCGCGATAACAACATTGTTTTGCTTTTATACTGACCTCCTGCTTTATTCAGCACTGGGGAAGTTCAGAATGTGGAGGGCATCAGAAACCATGAAACAAGGCTTTGTGTTATTGCAAAGCCAGAAGAAGAAAGCTGGGTGGGAATGGATATCTCCTCAGGGTCAGAAAGGTCAGGAGCTTTTCTTGGGCATTCAGCTGTAATGATTCCCGGTCTTCATTAGAACATGCTCAGTTTGACTGCATCAAAGGGTCTTCATGCTCTCAGGGTGTCTGTATTGCAAGGCTTGGGGGAGGGGATTCCAGGGAAGGCAGCAGCTCTGAGAAGGCTGAGAGCCTCCTAAGTCCTTGAGATGTTGTTTGAGAGTAAGTGTGAGAGAAGACGGTGATACAGCTTGTTGAATGAAGAATGTCAAGGACCTCAAATGCAGGACTAAAGGATTTAAGACTTTCGTCTTATAGTCCACAAAGAATTATTAATATTTTATGCATTGGAGGTGATAAGATTTGTGTGTCATCAATATCATTTCAATGGCAGCTGCAGGGATAGATTAGTCTAGAGGGGGTGGGGTGGGGGGAGGAGAAGGGGAAAGAGAAAGGAAAAGGCATGAGTGTGCTACCTGGAGGGAGAGCACACTGGGTCCTCCATCCTAGGGATTTTAAGGTGGAGATTTTAGGGAAAGTCCCAGGGAAAGATCTTAATAGAATATCCAGCAGTTTTCCAGGTGTGTCATTTCAGGGTTGTGTTCTCCGCTGATTGATTGGCTGGCACCAGGGCAGGGGGTCATTATTCAATGCAGCTGATCCTGACGTCAGCCATGGCTCGTTTTATTGCTTATCTGGGCCTACAGCTCAAATACAACTAAGGCCTAGATGTTATCTCTAGGGAGGAAAGGTCAGGGGTCCAAACTGCAAGATTAGCAATATTCTAGGGGAGGAAAAGTCACCCTGGGAGCAAGGTCCCACCCTACAATTTATTGTTCATTGCTAGGCACATGGGGCCTTCCATCCTGGTGACCTTCTGTGCCTGGCCCATCATCCTTGCTCTGCTCATGTCTAACTGCCTACAGTACTGCCATTCCTGCCCAGACATCTCTCCCGTCATCTCCTGATGCCACTGTCTATCTCAGCCTCTGGGACTGAGGGCTGGGGTTTAAAATGCCCATATTGCTGTCACTCAGTGGCACAGAAACTTCATCTTTGAAATCCAAACTCACTTGACCTATAGAGGCTCTTGTTTCTCCATTGGCTGTCTGGAGTCGCATACAGTGTAGGAGAACTAAGGCCCCATGGAGTGAACTTTGACCAGTGGGAGATAGGAAACCAGAAAGAGCCATCTGGTAAATTGCTTGCTATTTATCTTCTAGTGGACTGTTCTTAGATTTAGAGGTTCCATTTACATTTCAAGGGAGGTCCCATGAGACCTGAGAACAGCTATATTTTCTCCTATTCCTTGACTAGTTTGGTAAAACTAGATAAAAGTGTACAATGCCTAGTCAAGAAGAGGATGCAAGCAGAAATCTGCCAAGGTATTTTCTTTCCAAATACATTTGTATTGATTTCAGAGAGGAATGGAGAGGGACAGAGAAATAAAAACATCAATGATGAGAGAGAGTCACTGATAGGCTGCCTCCTGCACGCCTCATACTAGGGACTGTGCCCTGACCAGGAATCAAACCCTGACCTCCTCATAGGTCAACGCTCAACCACCTAGCCACCCTGGCTGGGCCTGAGGTGTTTTCTTTAGCTTCCTGTAGCCAATGGATTTATTCTCCTTTAATGAGGGAAACTTGAAAATTAATACCAGAATAGTCTGCATATTATGAGCAGTTCCTTTTATGTGTAACAGAAACGTAAGAATAAAAAGTGTGTTTAGAATTCCCTCCTTCTCAGCTTTCAAAGAAACACAGATCCCGAGGACTCCACTTTTCTGCTTTTGGGAGCAGTGGTGGATGGGATTGCAAATGAGGGAAACAGGTAGAGCTTCAGGAGAAAGGGCCCAGCGACCCAGAGAAGCCGAAGCTGCAGAGAGAGGATGAAGAAGGAGAACATGGATGAGAAGACAGCTACTTTAAGCAGCAGCAAGGACAAGTAGAACTTTATGAGGAAGAAAAAGTACCCACAATATTCTAGAAAGTTTAAAATATTTCTGTAAACTCCACACTCAGCATCCTAAATAGACCTTCAAGGAAGAGCTTCATCACTGTTTAAGGGGTGGTAGGTGTTTCATTGTAATGTAACACCATGCTAAGGGCATCTGGAAGCCAGAGCAGGATATCTGATTTGGTTCAGGTAGCACACAGGAACACTGCTCATTGGTTAACTCTTCAGGAATATTTGCATACATAATTCATTTAATAGTGTGAGTACAGTTACTTTCTAAGATTGGGTATCTGGATCTAAAGTCCTTAGTTAAAGAACCATTTCTGAGTTGACTGAGACCCCAGTGGTGAATCCTAATGATAGCCATTCATCCTCAGTTCTGTAGAGGCATTCATCTCTGCAAATTAAAACTCAACCACACAGCTTGTAAAGCTCCAGTAACACAGATGTGATATACCCGGTAAATCCAGGTGAGCTGACACAACCTCATCTCTACCCCACCTCTGAGTCCCTGCAGGTGTGCTCTTGTAACTCACCTCAAGTCTGTGCTGGACTGCCACTCCGTGACTGCCCCAAACCTTTGTTCTGCCTGCCTGCCTGACTTCCGTCTGCCCAGACACCCACAGGTACGTGTGCAATCCCTGGTCCTCCCTCTGATCTCTCTCCCTGGGAAACAGAACTCTGCTGAGCGTTGCTTTGAAGCCAGGAGACTGGTGGCTCCGCATGACCTCATTATTAGGGGGCCTTTACTTTTGTCTTTTGATGTTAATTCATCCAGAAACTGGATGTGAGAACTCTGTCAAGTTCCATTGTCATAGTTGTCTATATGGATTAAGTTCAGGACGTACAAAAAGCACAGACAATGATGGGCTCAGCGCTGTGGAGCAACACATTCCTAACAGCTTCAGGCCTCAAACCAGGCAGGTGGTGAACAAATAGAAGTCAAATATAAGAGAACCATGAAAACTCTGCCTTTTGCTCAATAGTGTCCTTTCACATCTACTCCCCACCCTTATCTACTCCACTCTGTGTTGTACAATAGACTTCCCAGACTCCATTGTACTCTGGCTTTCAGCTAAGTTGGCCCAATGGGAGGCACTGGCAGAAGTCTGGAGAATAGGATAAGGAGAGGACTTGGAGTGCTTCTGTTTTGGAAGACTCTCTGGAAGCTTCTGAGCCCCCTCTGTGGCTGCAGCTCCTGCCTTATAGACCTGCAGTGGCTTCAAGTTCACCAGGTAGACCACATCCTGGGCTGCCCTTCTCCCTCAGTCCCTCCAGCCTCAGGGTGACTAACAATCTATACTAATAAAAGGGCAATATGCTAATTAGACTGGGTCAACTGGACATCTTCCGGTCATCCGGTCCTCCTTCCTGACAAAGCCACAGTGGCGGCGATCGAGGCAGAGGCGGTTAGGGGTGATCAGGCTGGCAGGGGAGGGCAGTTAGGGGTGATCAGGCAGGCAGGCAGGTGAGTGGTTAGGAGCCAGCGGTCCTGGATTGCGAGAGAGATGTCCGACTGCCAGTTTAGTCAGACATCCTTCAAGGGATCCTGGATTGGAGAGGGTGCAGGCCGGGCTGAAGGAACCCCCGCCACGTGCATAAATTTCATGCACCAGACCTCTAGTTCCTTAATAGTGCTAATATCTGGCTTGACTCACCAGCCTTTGTTTAACTTTCAGCTTTCTTCACATGTAAAGTTATCTGTGCTAAATTTACTGTTGAAAATATCAACTGATACCTGAGCTAGAATTGTTTCTACTCCTTCAAAACCAGGAGCATAATTGTCTATTCCTGAAAGAACGCTCTTAGATCTAAGTGACATTTGATTTCTAACCATGTCCTGTTTGGGTCATAATGCTAATTCTCAAATGAATATTTGGTATGCAGCAAAGAAGTCAAGACACTTCTGAAATTTTTTGCCTTTTTTTATTGCTTCATGAAAGGATTATTGGGCAAAATCTAGCTACTATGTTCATCTAGATCAGCGGTTCTCAACCTGTGGGTTGCGACCCCTTTGGGGGTTGAATGACCCTTTCACAGGGGTCACCTAAGACCATCGGAAAACACATATGTAATTACATATTGTTTTTGTGATTAATCACTACGCTTTAATTATGTTCAATTTGTAACAATGAAATTAGGGGTCACCACAACATGAGGAACTGTATTAAAGGGTCGAGGCATTAGGAAGGTTGAGAACCACTGATCTAGATTATCACATTTCCTCAATAATAGATGCTATATTAATCTTCAGATATTGATAAGTTGCTTCTTGTCTAAACAAAAATTGATTCTTTTTAAATAATGTGCTCTTGCCTCAAAATGTCTCTATGTATATCATTATAAGTATTTGGCACCATAAAGTCTAAACCTCATATTTCTGTACTTCCACTCTCCCAAGAGATTAATGGCATGCTCTACCCTGCCATCTCCACTCAAAACAAATTTATCTAATGAACTTATAGAAGTATTAGCTGAACAGACAAAAATAGTGTCCAGACATTCCCAACCCACAGACATGCACTCTCTTGTTCCCCAACAAGATCTAACAATCGGGTTCCTTCCTTTAGTGGCAGTTGTGGTCATCAGTAGAGGCAATACTGAAAATAAAGTTGCCAGAATTTTCTGGAGGGGTTAAGACTTAAAGCAATGAATTCACTATCCTTCTAACACAACTGCTTTGCAGGTGAATATCTTCACATTGATGATGACAAATACACAGGCATTGTTTGTAGGCAGAACTGGTTCTTCTTATGCGTGTTGTCAAATTTATTGATGGGTTGAGGGTGCTGAAATGAAATTCTTCTATTATAGTATCCAAAAGGAACTGTGTAAGGAAGCTACAAACCAGTCAGAGTATTGAGACGGATGCTCTAATGAAGAGGACAGGATTTCTTTGAGATGAAGGAAAACTGGAAGGTTGGCCTTGACCTTTCCTGTCAGAGTTGACCTTGGTCTATGCACTTTTCTCTGAGTTGTCTGTTGTCTCTTGTGCACTCAGGGTTGCTGAGAGAACCCACACAAAGTCACTCACACCATGACTGACATGCCGGGAGCACTCAATACATTTCAGTTTCCTCCTGTTGACTAAACACTAATTCAGTTAAAATGAAGATGACTTTACTTCTTTGGAACAGGTGTTTTAAAACATCAAATGCTTCACCCCAGGAATTAGAGTTTTCTGAAAATTGCTTTAGAATCTGAGAATTAGCAATTAGCAGGCCTGTCCTTAGCGATCCACGCTTGACTGTAGCATCTACAGGAGGTTGGCTTTGACATGACAGTGTCTCTAAGAATGACCCCTCATCCCCTCTTGTACAAATATGAACAGTGGAAAAAGTAAGGTGACTACAAATCCTGGAGCTCTAATTATTTTCCAGTGGTTAAATGGCCCAGCAATTCGGTTGAAGGAAAGCCAACCTATTCCAACAAGTGAATAACCTCACCTTGACTCCAGAAATCAGGGCACTTTGGATGACTCCAGTTGGGGAACATCCCTATGGTAGTGGATGGATGTGTTCCTTTCTAGAAAGATCCATAGACATAGGTAGAATAACTTCAAAACCATGCTACTGTCCACTGTGGGAAATACAAAATTAAGCCATTTTTACTGAGATTTCTCAGCACAAGTTTTTTATAGTAATTTTTCTTCACATGGGTAAAGGCAATACTCTTTCATCTTCTAGCTGAACTTGCTGTACCTATTCCAACAAGCTACCCATATACACATACACATACCTTTTTTCTTTCTACATAAATGGCAGCATGCATTATATAAGAATCTACCTCCTGGTTGAAATGTCAGGTCCATATCAGTGTTTATATTATCTGTGCTGATTGGTTTTGTATTGATTAACTATGTCATTGATAGGTATTTGTATAGTAAAATTGTAATTATAACGGTCAAGATTTTGAAAGCTATACATCCAAAAATAGTAGAGCCATGTTTTAAATAAGTGTCTTTTGGTTTCAGAGTAAATGACTTTAACCAACAAATTATGTTCATTTTGTTTTTATAGCTCCTGACTATTACAGATTAATTGATTTCAGAGTGTTTAATCTTTTGTCAATTTTAAATCCAATATTTTATTTCCTAATATTTTATAACTAGTTATTTTTAATTGAGTTTGAACATTTTGAATTATAGTTTGTAATATTTTCAGTCACTTTTCTTTGTCTTTCTAAATATCATCATCATCTGAAAATAGTGATGATTTTTGTCTTCAATATATTTACCTCTTATGTATTTTGTTGTCAAATTCTATTAAGTAGCACTTCCAAAAAAATATTAAATAATAATGGTGGTAGTATTCATCTTTGTCTTGTTTCTGACTTAAAAAAACTATTATTATTTTTTATATTTGGAACACTATTCTTATTTTTATTTTTAAAATTAATTTTTTATTAAAAACTTGAATGGTGAAATTGTTTTTTTAAGAAATTCTAATCCTAATATATAAAAACCCGGTCCATAATGACCAACCGAAGGCTCCACCGAACACCGAAAGTCAGTCCTGCAGTCAGTGCCGGTGCGGGCGCAGCGTCCCAGCACTGACTGCCGAGGGGGCTGTGGATCAGGCCTGGAGAGAGGCCCAGAGAGAGAGGCAGGGTCTAATCTGCAGCCTTTGTGGCAGCTATTGATGAACTGTGAGGAGACAGTGGCTGCCTAGGAGGCGGAGCTTTTGACGCTGACTGGCATAGAAACTGACCAATCAGAACCAAATCTGGGTGAACTGTGAGGAGACAGTGGCTGCCTAGGAGGCGGAGCTTTTGACGCTGACTGGCATAGAAACTGACCAATCAGAACCAAATCTGGGTGAACTGTGAGGAGACAGTGGCTGCCTAGGAGGCGGAGCTTTTGACGCTGACTGGCATAGAAACCGACCAATCAGAACCAAATTGGCCACCAGGGGAGGGCAGTTGGGGGGGAGATCAGGCCTGCAGGAGAGGGCAGTTGGGGGTGAGATCAGGCCGGCAGGGGAGGGCAGTTAGGGGCAATCAGGCAGGCAGGCTGGTGAGCAGTTAGGAGCCAGTGGTCCCAGATTGCAAGAGGGATGTCCGACTGCCAGTTTAGGCCCAATCCCTGTGATCGGGCCTAAACCGGCAGTCGGATATCCTACAACGGTCCCCGATTGGAGAGGGTGCAGGCTGGGCTGAGGGAACCCCCCTCCATGCACAAATTTTGTGCAATGGGCCACTAGTGTAAATATAATTTAGAATGAAATTGTTATATATTACTAGAAGCCTGGTACACGAATTTGTGCATGGGTGGGGTCCCTCAGCCTGGCCTGTGATCGGGGCCTATGGGGAAGCCGGCTTGGAGGAGGGACTGCAGGAGGTTGGCCACTGCCTCCCTGCAATTGGGGCTGATTGGGGAGGCCGGCCAGCCAGGGGGAGGGACCATGGGAGGTTGGCCAGCTGGGGGTAGGAACTGTGGGAGGTTGGCCAGCCGGCCGCCCTCCACATTGGGGCTGATCGGGGTGGGGGCCAGCTGACCAGGGGTAGGGACCACAGGAGGTTGGCCAGCTGCAGGAGGCCTCTGATAA
This sequence comes from Myotis brandtii, assembly GCF_000412655.1. Lineage (NCBI taxonomy): Eukaryota > Metazoa > Chordata > Mammalia > Chiroptera > Vespertilionidae > Myotis > Myotis brandtii. Next base: position 1,122,247 of record NW_005362626.1, on the reverse strand, counting down.
GGCCCGGAGATGCTGACTGGCATAGAAACTGACCAATCAGAACCAAATCTGGGTGAACTGTGAGGAGACAGTGGCTGCCTAGGAGGCGGAGCTTTTGACGCTGACTCACACAAGATGGCTTCCCCCATGTGGACACAAGATGGCCTGCAGGGGAGGGCAGTTGGGGGGTACCAGGCCTGCAGAGGAGGGCAGTTGGGGGCAACCAGGCCAGCAGGAGAGGGCAGTTGGGGGGAACCAGGCTGGAAGGGAGGGCAGTTAGGGGCAACCGGGCTGGCAAGGGAGGGAAGTTAGGGGTGACTGGGCCAGCAGGGGAGGGCAGTTGGGGGCGACTAGGCCTGCAGGGGAGAACAGTTGGGGGCAACCAGGCCGGCAGGGGTGGGCAGGTGGGGGCAAGATCAGGTCGGCAGGGTAGGGACATCGGGAGCAAGATCAGGCCAGCAGGGGAGAACAGTTGGGGGCAACCAGGCTGGCAGGGGTGGGCAGTTGGGGGCAACCAGGCTGGCAGGGGTGGGCAGTTGAGGGCGAGATCAGGCTGGCAAGCAGGTGAGTGGTTAGGAGCCAGTGGTCCCAGATTGCGAGAGGGATGTCCGACTGCCGGTTTAGGCCCGGTCCCTGTGGATGTCCTAAACCAGAAGTTGGACATCCCCCAAGGGGTCCCCGATTGGAAAGGGTGCTGCTGGGCTGAGGGAACCCCCCCCCATGCACAAATTTCATGCACTGGGCCACTAGTTGTTATATATTAGAAGACAAAAAAACAATTAAACCTAGAACATATATCACTCTTTTTTTATATAAGTTTATCTTATTTTTTCTGCTGAAATCTACTCAGATAACGCTTTCCAATCCAAATAGTAGGTTATTTTATCTCACTTCTTCAGAGATTCCATTGTAAGTGGAATCTCAACTTGCAATAACTAGAGAATTTGATGTCTAAGTTGAAGTAAAATGTCTTGGGAATAACACGTCGCTGTGTGAATCTCGTACTGACAAACTTCCCTTCGTTTTCTCCTCTAACACAAGGGCCATATCAAAAGAACTCACAGGTGTTTCTTTCAGCTGAGCAGAGTTAACCTGACAGAGGCTATGACGTCACTTGGCACTGCCACAAACCATCCTGTTAGGCATATTAGAAATCAGGTGCTCTAATCCACTTTGTGTCCTAAATATTGTAAGGTTACTGAGCCTATGCATATTTGGCATACATTTAAAAACTGGAAGGTATGATATGTTTAATTATTGCGTTTAAAACGTTTAGCCTGATGGAGAATGTCTTGTTTCCCTTTACAGAGGCTGTCAAATAAGCAATCAAGCTCTCCCCTGGCGGCCAGTTCAGGTTCACAGTGGCTGTGGTCACACCCCGCCCTCCCTGCTGACCGCTCTCACTCAGGATGGAATCACTGTGCATAAGGACAGCGGTTTCCTGGAGCTGTGTCACCTCACAAGGCACCTGGGAGGGGAGAGCAGCAAGCACGGGACCCCTCGGGCTCTTCAGTACTCACTGCTGCAGTTATTATACTTGATTATTACCCCTCATTGTTAAACACTTGCCATGTTGTTTATCAAGAGAAGTATGAACTACTCATTTCAACAAGTACCTAAAATGATATTGATTTAAGTGTTTGATTACGCCATGCTTTTAAATTATATGTTAGGATTAGAGAAACAGAAGATTAAGCAGTCTTACTTCACAGAATAAGACTATCTGAGGAATTGAGGCCAAACTTTATATATTGAAAACTAGCAGAAGAGAGAAAAAGGTTTTTTTCTATGTTCTGATGTGTCACCATCTCATCATAGGTATTTTTCTCAATGCTGAGAAATTGTCTTCATTATTAAGACTTACAAAGGAAAAAGTATTCATCACTCAGGTTGCAATTAATAGCTTCTATTTAGAAAGACCTGAATGACTCTCTCTTTAAAACCTAACAGACTTCACTGACATTGCCATATTTCCTCCCATTTTCATATTATCCACATAAATTATGTTATATTTTATATGTAATGAAAAATAGAAATAAATAGTCATAAACAAAAAAACCTATTTGTGTACACATGAATGCCATCTTTTTTGTTTGTTTGTTATGTTTTTGTTAATCCTCACCGGAGGATATTCTTTCATCGATTTTTAGTGAGAGTGGAAAAGAGAGGGAAAGACAGAGAGAAACATCCATGTGAGAGAAACACATCCATTGGTTGCCTCCTGAGCACTGGTCAGGGCCCAGGCAGGGGAGAAGCCTGCAACTGAAGTACATGCTTCTGAATCTAACCTGGGACCCTTGGGTCCGCAGGCCTATGCTCTATCCATGGAGCCAAACCGGCTAGGGTTGAATGCCATCTTTTTTTAATGGTGCAAATACAAACTTTAATTTACTGAAAGGTACAATATTAACAGCCCCCAAACCATAGTTAACTAAAAATACTAAAATGCAAAAAATACACTCTATGCTCTTCTAAGACTTAGCCCATTTTATGTTACTGCTAATCATTAGGGACTTTGAGAAAAAAGAAAATTTAAAGAACTTTAAATAAACAGGTACTATATTTGGCAATGAAAGCGCAGTGACACATACACTGAAATTAATAATCCTTGGAAATAATATTGTGTTTTGATATTATTAAAAATCCTGAACAAAGAATAAGAGTTTTGAGTCAGCCACCTGATACTAATGGGTGAGACATTAAACCTAATCCTAAACCTAAATGGAAATCCTAACCCTAACCCTAACCCTAACCCTAACCCTAAATGCTAAAACTAAGTCCTAAACTTAACACTAAATACTAACCCTAACCCTAAACCTATACCTAAATCCTAAACCTAACCCTAAATCCTAACCCTAACCCTAACCTTAAATCCTAAACCTAACCCTATCCCTTAATCCTAACCCTAATCCTGAATCCTAACCGTAACCTCCAATCCTAACCCTAACCTTAAACATAACCCTAAATCCTAACCCAAACCCTAACCTTAAATCCTAAGCCTAGCCCTAACCCTAACTTTAAATCCTAACCCTAACCCTATCCATAAATCCTAACCATAACCCAAACCCTAATCTTCAACCTATCCATAAATCCTAACTCTAAGCCTAACCCCAAACCCTAAATCCTAACCCCAACCCTAACCCTAACCTATAATCCTAACCCTAACTCTAGCAATATCCCTAATTCCTAAACCTAACGATAACCCTAAACCTAAATCCTAAACTTAACCCTAGTCTTAAATCTTAACCCTAATGCTAAATGCTAAATCTAATCCTAACCCTAATACTAAATCCTAACCCAAACCCTAACCCTAACCTTATCACTAAATCCTAACCCTAAACATAAACCAAACTTTAAATCCTAACCCTAACCCTAATACTAAATCCTATCCCTAACCCTAATCCTAACCCTAACCCTAACCCTAATACTAAATCCTATCCCTAACCCTAATCCTAACCCTAACCCTAAATCCTAACCATAACCCTAATACTAAATATAACCCTAACCCTAACCTTAATCCTAACCTTAAATCCTGACCCTAACCCTAACCCTATCCCTAAATCCTAACCATAACCCTAATACTAAATCCTAACCCTAACCCTATCCCTAATACTAACCCTAACCCTAGCTTTAAATCCTAACATAACTCTAACCCTAATTCCTAACCCTAACCCTAACCCTATCCCTGAATCCTAACCCTAACCCTAAATCATAACCCTAACCTTAAATCTTAACCCTAACCCTATCCCTAAATCCTAACCCTAACCCTATCCCTAAATCCTAACCCTTTCCCTAAATCCTAACCCTAACCCCATCCCTAAATCCTAACCCTAAACCTAGCCTTAAATCCTAACCCTAACCCTAAACCCAAATCCTAACCCTACCCCTAACCCTAATTCCTAACCCTAACCCTAATCCTAAATCATAACCCTAACCCTTAACCCCAAATCCTAACCCTACCCTTAAATCCTAATCATAACCCTAACCCTAAATCATAACCCTAACCCTAACCCTACCACTAAATACTAACCCTAAATCTAACCGCTAACCAATCCCTAAATCCTAACCCTAAATCTAACCGCAAACCCTAACCCTTAATCCTAACCCTAAACCCTAACCTAACCCTAAATCCTAACCTACACCCTAACCCTAGCCCCTAATCTTAAATCCTAACCATAACCCTAACTTAAAATCCTAACCCTAACCCTAACCCTAAATTCTAACCCTAAACCCTAACCTAACCCTAACCCTAACTCCTAAACCTAACCCTAACCCCTAACCCTAACCCTAACCCTAACTCTAACCCTTAATCTTATCCCTAACTCCAAGCCCTAACCCTAAATCCTAACCCCAACCCTACGTTATTTCCGCTGCACTAAAAATATTTTAAATTTAAAATATTTAACGTTTTGATTAATATTATTTCTTTAAAGGTGTTTTTCCTCTGCCCGGTGATCCAACTCTGGCTTGCCACCCCTTCAAAGATTATGCTTGGTCAAGTCTTTTTCTTCCCTTCCTCTGTCTTCCGCATCTCCTCACTCACTCTTTAATTCATCATTTCAAAACCTTCCTCACTTTTACAAGGCCTGGTAATTTTCAAACTGTTAATGGGACCCCTAGCTTCAAGGAGATGCACAGAGAAAAATACCAATTTTTTTGAAAATATCCTAATATATAAAAACCCAGGGTCTGTAATGACCGACAAAGGCTCAACTGAACACCAGAAGTCAGTCCTGCAGTCCATGATGCGGTTGCCATGGCGACCCAGCACTGACTGCCACCTGTGCAGGCTGGTGACCCAGCACTGACTGCCACCTACCTGTGCAGGCTGGTGACCCAGCACTGACTGCCGAGGGGTGCTGCAGATTAGGCCCAGAGAGAGGCCCAAACGGAGAGGCAGGGTCTGATCCACTGCCTCCGTGGCAGCTGTTGATCAGTCGTTGCCTCTCTTTCTCTCCGGGCTTCACCAGAAGCCGCACCTCTGTTTCTCTCCGGGCCTCCACAGGGGCTGCTGTTCAGCCCCGCCTCTCTGATCAGGCCCGGAGATAGACCCAGAGATGCTGACTGGCATAGAAACCAACCAATCAGAACCAAATCTGGGTGAACTGTGAGGAGCCAATGGCTGCCTAGGAGGCAGAGCTTTTGACACTGACTGGTATAGAAACTGACCAATCAGAACCAAATCTGGGTGAACTGTGAGGAGCCAATGGCTGCCTAGGAGGCAGAGCTTTTGACACTGACTGGTATAGAAACTGACCAATCAGAACCAAATCTGGGTGAACTGTGAGGAGCCAATGGCTGCCTAGGAGGCAGAGCTTTTGACACTGACTGGTATAGAAACTGACCAATCAGAACCAAATCTGGGTGAACTGTGAGGAGCCAATGGCTGCCTAGGAGGCAGAGCTTTTGACACTGACTGGTATAGAAACTGACCAATCAGAACCAAATCTGGGTGAACTGTGAGGAGCCAATGGCTGCCTAGGAGGCAGAGCTTTTGACACTGACTGGTATAGAAACTGACCAATCAGAACCAAATCTGGGTGAACTGTGAGGAGCCAATGGCTGCCTAGGAGGCAGAGCTTTTGACACTGACTGGTATAGAAACTGACCAATCAGAACCAAATCTGGGTGAACTGTGAGGAGCCAATGGCTGCCTAGGAGGCAGAGCTTTTGACACTGACTGGGATTGGAGAGGGTGCAGGCTGGGCTGAGGGAACCCCCCTCCATGCACAAATTATGTGCACCAGGCCACTAGTGTAAATATAATTTAGAATGAAATTGTTATATATTACTAGAAGCCCGGTGCACAAATTCATGCATGGGTGGGATCCCTAAGCCTGGCAAGTGATCGGGGCCTATGGGGGAAGCCAGCTTGGAGGAGGGACCGCGGGAGGTTGGCCACTGCCTCCCTGCAATTGGGGCCGATTGGGGGGCCGGCCAGCCAGGGGGAGGGACCATGGGAGGTTGACCAGCTGGGGATAGGAACTGTGGGAGGTTGGCCGGCCGGCTGTCCTCCACATTGAGGCTGATTAGGGTGGGGGCCAACTGGCCAGGGGTAGGGACCACAGGAGGTTGGCCAGTCCCAGGACGTTGGCTGGCTGCAGGAGGTTGGCTGTGGGAGCACACTGACCACCTGGGGGCAACTCCTGCGTTGAGAGTCTGACCCCTGGTGGTCAGTGCACATCATAGCAACTAGTCGACTGGCCATTCAGCCATTCTGTCGTTCAGTTGCTTAGGCTTTTATATATATAGACTAGAGGCCCGGTGCACAAAAAATTGTGCACTCAGGGGGGGGGGAGAGGGGGTCCCTCAGCCCGGCCTGTGCCCTCTCGCAGTCTGGGACCCCTCGGGGGCTAACGACC
>NW_005362626.1:1104454-1114559 GCF_000412655.1 Myotis brandtii | reverse complement strand
GACTGAAGCTCCCAACCGCTCCTTTTTTTCTTTTTTTTTTTATTCTGGGCCAGCTTTAGCTCTGAGGCTTGGCTCCAGCTCTGAGTCCTCGGCTGCTGAAAGCAGGTATCTGGTTTGTTTGGGTTCTATAATCGAAACACTGTTTCAACTCCAGCTCTGAGGCCCGGCTGGCTGAAAGCAGGTTTCTGGGGTTTTGTTTAGCTTCTATATTTGTAACAATGTTTCAAACTGCAAGCTCAGAGGCCGGCAGCGGCAGGCGGGGAACGTTGGCTTCCTCTGTCACTGAAGCAAGCAAGCCTCATGTTCGCTTCAAGCTGCCTGGCTGCCGGCCGCCATCTTGGCTGGCAGTTAATTTGCATATCGCCCTGATTAGCCAATGGGAAGGGTAGCGGAGTGACACCAATTTGCATGTTTCTCTTTTATTAGTGTAGATAGGTACTGCATACAAACGATAATGTTTTTCACAGCTGGATTTGAGGTTTTTATTATTTCAAAATTTTGTTAACTGACATCTTTCATTTAGATCTATTTTCTCATTCCTCATTTTATTTTATCCTGCAGAGCTAAATTAAACTACAAAGACCCTGTTAAAGATGAAATAGCTGGTGCTCTAAAATTATTTTTCTCATGTACATATAATTAGAAAATATTGAATTTGTTTTGTGTTAAACTTAATTTGAAATAAATTATATATAAATGGGATAATAGTTGTGTTTTAGAAATCAATTAATTATTTACTCATATTAAAATAGAAGACATTTTTTTTTTTCAGGCCTGTCTGGGTTGTCTGCAAACCAGTGCTCAGCACCTCTGTGCCGCCTCCGCCGCTCCAACATGGCCGCCCGCTGAGCGCTGGAAGTGCGCTGCGCTTCCACTTCCGGGACCTGGCCCATCCTGCTGACCCTTGACCCCCCAACCCCGGTTTCCCCCCAATAGAAGACATTTTTATTTAGTTTGTAAAACCCCTTGGCAGCAATACAATATAAAAATGTAGCTGATATTATGAAGATAACTTTTATAAATATAATTCTAATGATATCCCTCAGCATTTACCAGGAAAATGAAGTTATTATTATAGGAAGAAGGTAATTATATAACACATAGACACAGACAGCAGTGTGGTGATAGCCAGAGGGGAAAGGGAGCAGAGGCAGGTGGAGGTGGGCAAAGGGGTGATAAATGGGGATAGAAAGAGACTTTGCTTTGGGTGATGGGCACACAATGCAGTGTGAAGATAATCTTTTGTTGAGTGTACATGTGAAAACTGTATGGTTTTGTGAACCAATGCCACCCCAATCAATTCAATAAAAATGCTGTGTTCTTGTTGCCAGAATTATAACAAATCTTAGTTGCAATGATAAAACTCAACTAGTCGTTTCTAAAATGTGTCTCATATAAATCCCACTATTAAAGGGTTTACTTTTCAATATACTTTCAGTAAAATAATAAAGTCTAAAAGGAATAATTATATGTAAAATTTTAACCAATTATCAATAATCTGATAATTATATTACCAGCTTCACAGAACTGTTATAATAATAAAATGAAATGATGAAACTATTGTTATTGTGCTTGCTAATAAACAGAGATTATTTCATGATTCTGGCAGTGGAGATAACAATTTAAAAAATGAGTGCCATTGATAAATGAGAAAACAAAAGTAAAGTTAGAAAACAAATGATTTATATTTTGGTTTTCACTATGAACATTAGGCTAGAATCTTGTGGAGTAACTGTGAGCTTACATAAAACCTATGGCTGAGTTATACCATCAAGAAGTGAGGGACATGCGATACTCATTAATAATTCCCATCAGTAACTTATTGAGGACTATACCTGGAGGCTTCAGTCAATTCCCTGGAATTTAGGCAAAGACTCCAGGATGCTGGCAGCTGGAAGTCAGGCTGGGCACTGTGGTGTTTGAAGGTACAGGTAAGACATTGATTGCACCTGTCACCCCTTTCATCCTCACTCCCAGATGCACACTTGGGGAATTCATGTTTCTTATTTGCTCAACTTGAGGATCTTCCAGGTTAAAGATCATGATTCCCAGTGGGGAAATCTTCTACTAGGTGATACAGTGAGGGTTCCACTTAACCTAGTACCAAAGGTGTCATTTATGGTCCTTTTGCCAGTTGATCTTTAGTTAAATGGGAATTACTTCACTGGCAGTAGTAATTGATCCCGCTTCTCAGAAGTAGAGGGGTGGTGAGGAGTATGTCTGGAATTCAGGGAAGTCTAGGACAACTTTTGGTGCTTCCACACCTGCTTAGTCATGAATGGACAATGTTAGCCATTACCTCTTGACCAGGTTCTCAGACTCCTCAGTGATTTCCCCATTCAGCAAGCAACCTAGACCAGCAGACGTGATGCTTGAGGCCCAGAGAATCTAGAATGACTGGCGGAGGAGGCAAGGGAAATGACCTTGGCCTTTGACCCATCTGGAGGAATGAGGAGTATCCCTTCAGTCCTGGTTTTGTTCTTGTTGTTGTATAGACAGAAATACAGGAATCGACAGTGTAAGTGTAAGGTGTCAATATGAATAATTGAAATAGGCCACAAAAGGGAAAATGTTAATGTGGTTGTAATAATCAAAATTTTGTTTTATTAGTATAGGAAATGTTATCCAGACACAATTCTTAAATAACACTGTTAGTTAACACGTTAGCTGTTATAAGACTAGGATAGAATAAAAAGTTTAAATTGTATATTTAATAAATATAATAACACATGATCTGCTATCTGAAAAGGTCAAAAAACTTTCCATTGCTATGGGGTAACTGAAGAGATTGTTCTAAGCTAGAGAAAAAAACCATAAAAATAATACACTCCACCACTGTCTTACTGTTAATATAGTCTTCATGTGTTACAACATATCTTAACTTCAATTTTACTCTCTGAAATTATTATAGAATTACTGGTAATCATGCATAATATATATTGACTTCTTCATAATAAATCAGTGTCCAAACAATATTCATATATGTAGGAGCAAATACAAATGGATCATGTTTATAAGATTTTGTAGTTTTAAAGTCTCCTCTTATGGATTTTTCATACCTGGTTTACTCGCTAATTTCATCCCTCCATGGGGAAACTAATATTCATCTATATGGAACTTGACACAGCCATCTGGCAAAATAACTAAATCAAGAATCACCCCTGGGAATACTTTTGATAAGAATTATTTCCTAGAATGATGTAATGTTATTCAATTGACCTCATACATTTTGCATGTGATATTGTGATATTAAATTCTAAAACATTGTTAACACACTCTATCACCTTCTGTCTAATATAAAATAAAGGATAACTTAAAAATTTACATGGAAGTTTAATGTTCAGTTTATAAATTCACATACTCAAAGATGGTCAACTGAAGGGCAACTGATGAGATTTTGCAAAATTCTACTAGGTTACCTACTCCTGGGTTTATGATATATATTTCCCGAGGTGCATTTTAAAGCTGCCTCATACTTTTAGAAAACAGGTGTGACATAAATTATAAATATCTTAATATTTAATATATGCAAGATTTTCTGATGGAGAGATTTCAATAAATCAGACATCAGCCAGATAGTATATGCTGAGGATTCACCGAGGATGGCATATCTTATGAAGGACTGCAGAGAGATGGAAGTGATTAATCCTTCAAAAACTAGACATACAAAGATAAAATATACTAATTTGCCCTCGTCAAGCACATGGTCTAGTAAGTAAACAGTACAGTATAAGATAAAAACAATACAGTATAAGAAAAGATTTTTTTTAAAAAAATAAATCTTTATTGTTGAAAGTATTACATATTTTCCCCCATTGCCCTCTTCCACCCCCCTCCCTCCCAAGCCTTCACCACCCACTGTCTGTATCCTTGGGTTATGCATATACACATATGAGTTCATTGGTTGATCTCTTCCCCCCCTCCACAATTCCCTACCTTCCCTCTGAGGTTTGGTACAGCTATACGATGGAATATTATGCAGCTGTAAAAAAGAAAGAACTCTTTTGTAACAGCATGGATGAACCAAAAGAGCATTATGCTAAGTGAAATAAGCCAGTCAGAGAAAGATAAGTATCACATGATCTCACTCATATGTGGAATCTAATGACCAACATCAACTAATGGACAAAAATAGACCCAGAGACACATATGAAAAGCTTTAAAAGGAAAGTGCACAGGAAGCTGTGGGAACCCAGAGTATAGTTATGGCTAATTCTAGCAGGTCAGGGGAAGTGTTTGAGAAGAGATGAAGCTGGTTGTGAGTCTTACAGGACTACAAGTTGGCCAGAAAAAGATACAGGAGAATGATATTCAGTGCTAAGGACTCACAAGGTAAGGACTTGGATTTATGAGAGAAAAAAAGGCATATTTAGGTCTTGAGACATCCTCTGATATGACTGAGGCATGGGTGCCTATTAGGGGATTCGTGGAAATGAGTCTGAGTAAGCAGTAGGAGGATTTCTTCATAAGATTCTTCCATCATCTTTAAAAAATTATGTGATATTTGAATTCTTCTACCTAAAATTATTATTTTGATTTAATATCAAACTAGTTTTCGATGCAAATATTTGACTCAAATGAGAGATCCCCTGAAGATGTGACAAGTTCCTTTGACTGTTTCAAACATATACTTTATATTTCCATATGCCCTTGAGAGCCTGAGAAGCAGAAAAATATGATGAGAGGTTCAAAATAAATGAGGACTCCTAAGAGTTACTGTAATTAGTGGTGAGTAGCAGAAAATTTACCACCGGACCTTTCTGGCTATGTCTATAGACTGAGAATTCCTTTTACCTAAGTATTGTATAAAATGGGATTCTGCTGTTGATTTCTCAGCCATTGCCTCAGTAACTCTAAATGAGTTCCAACCATATACTGACGTCATGGAGAGCTTTTTATATTCTAGGGGGGAAAGTACATATTATGCTAAGAGTAACATTTCTGGAATGACGTTGGTCAAATATAATGCAATTCATTTCTTTCCGTTGTCAAAATACCAAAGTATACTGTTTACAGGGAAAGGATAACAGTGCATTCTGTTCTCAGAATAAAATCAGGATCTGGACAATTTTTTCTTGTTGTGGACCGATAAACAATAGGCTTTTGAGAACATTTATTTTGCTGAAAGGCTAGAGGAATTTAGTCAAATCCATTGTGTCATGCATTTTGTGAAAATGCATGAGGCCAGGAATTCAGGTATCCAGCCATTTTCTTTAACAAACTAGTATATTTTACTATTGGATTTTGTAACTAAAATAATCACCCTGGTGTATTTTCTCAGCAAGCTGAAAGGGTTGACATTATGGTAGCTCTTAAAACAGTAATAAAATAGTCTCAAAGCCTATTTTCAAGTGGAGATGAAAATTCTTGACACAAACTTGTGGAGTTGATTACATATCTAACTCTTGAGATTAAATTTTATATTTAAATATTTTCCTTATAGGAATATATTGGATAATATTAAATTATTAAGCTTTTAAAAATGGCATTAGAGGAAGTTTTTGACATTTTGTATTATCAGAATAAAGGTCAAGGAGGAAAAAAAAGGAGACAAATGTACTACTCTTTGTAATATTTTAAGCAATAAAAAAAAAAATGCATGGCTGCACTGAATTCCAGAAACATCGGTGCCCGAAGGGTCATTTTTGGAAGCACTGAAATCTGAAAAAGACCCAGCAGACAACCTTTGGGCTGCTCTAATTCTTCTGAGGATGCTTGCAAACACCAATAATTGATTGGCTCCACCATTAAAGTCTGCCCAACCAACAGATGTCAGAACAACAATACTACACCAGAATCCATATTTTATAACAGCATAAAGGTTAGAGCTCATGTCATGAAACATGAATTGGTATAGTGTAAGACTACAATAAATAGCTGTCTTCTTTGTCATAATGGCACTTATTCAATCTTTTCATTTTCAAATTATTCAATCAAACTTACGCCAACAATCAAACTGACTAGTCCAGAGGCTTAATTTCAATGTAGAGAAGACATTAGTGATTTAACTGGCTCACTTGCATTTTGTAGTAGGCACAGTGGTGAAAAATAGCATTTAGCATCCTCATTGATTGTTATGGTTCAGGCTGTGATGATCCATGCAGAATAATATGATTCCCAAAAATGTAGGGAATAAGATTTATACTCTTCAGGAAAGAGAAGTATGCTTTTATTTTCTTTACTGTGCACTGAAAAAAAAAATGGGACTAGATAAATGGAGTTCAATTCTCATTTTGTAACTCGTGATTCATATAGTGTGATGATTCATATGGTCATTCGTTCAGTCCCAGCACACTTCCTTCTGGGCTTGCTGATGGGCTGTCACTATGCTGAGTGCAGTACAAAGTCAAGTTAGTTAAGGAGCTACTCTGTAATTAGAGCTTACTTAAACTTACCAAGCCTCAGTGTTCTAATCTGTAACGTGAGATATTATTTCCTTTTCCTTGGTAATAAGGATGTTAGCTATCTTTACTATATTAAATGTGGTGAAATAAGATGTATTCACATAAACATGTGAGTGCACACACAACATATAACTTCTTTCTCCAAAGTTTTGAATTCTATAAAATAATTTACCTCTGTTTTTAACCAGGTAACATTTTGCACATGCATTGGAAAGAAAAAATTATTTTTAATGGTATCATAAAATTTAACTTCAAATCCAGAGTAGGTAAGTTCACAAGAGTTGGGTAATCACCTTGGTTATTTTTTTTTGGTCAGTGGATGAACATCGACCTATGAACCAGGGGGTCATGGTTCAATTCCTATTCAGGGCACATGCCCAGTTGTGGGCTCGATCCCCAGTGTGGAGCATGCAGGATGAAGCCAATCAATGATTCTCTCTCATCATTGATGTTCCTATCTCTCTCTCTCTCCCTTCCTTTCTGAAATCAATAAAAATATATATTAAAGGTAAGTAAACATGTTTGATGTATGAAATTAGAATTTTTTTCCTGAGAATAATCTGTTACAACATTGGAACTGAGCCCCCTCCTCCTCTGATAAATAGACAATGGTTAATTCACTCTAAATTCACAGTATCCAGATTTATTCTAAGCTGACCTAGTTGTCAGTTGGGACTTTCAAAATGGATTTATGGTTGAAAGTGGATAAGAAACCAGAGAGAAATAAAGTGAGTCATTATGGCCCTTGTGAATAAAATAATTCATACCTATGGGCAAGAGATAAAACTACCAATGTATAGAGAGTGCTGACTCATAGGCAGCTGTTTGAGTCATCCTGTTGGCTAATAATAGTTAATCAAAGCCTCCCAAATGTAACCTGCATAAGACAGAAGAATGGATATATGAGCACTGATGTGGAGAACATTGAAAACCTTGACTTCTGAAATATTACCTAAGCCCGGGTTACAATCAATGCCCAACAAAATAGATCCATTTCCAGGTAGATGTTCTTATCTCCTTTTGTCTTAGAATAGTAATATAAAACTTTACCTAATTTATAATAATAAAAATGTAATATGGTAACTAGACTGGACAGCTGAACGACCTTCCAGACGTCATTCCAGACATCCTTTTGGATGAAGCTGCGGTGGCGGGGGCCAAGACAGAGACAGTTAGGGGTGATCAGGCAGGCAGAGTGGTTAGAGGCAATCAGGCAAGCAGGTGAGTGGTTAGGGGCGATCAGGCAGGCAGGCAGAGGGGTTGGGGTGATCAGGCAGGCAGGCAAATGGTTAGGGGTGATCAGGAAGGCAAGCAGAGGTGGTTAGGGGAGATCAGGCAGGCAGGCGGGCAGAGTGGTCAGGCAGGCAGGCAGGTAGACGAGCAACTAGGGGTGATCAGGCAGGCAGGCAGAGTGGTTAGGGGTGAACAGGCAGGCAGGCAGGTGAGCGGTTAGGAGCGAGCGGTCCCGGATTGTGACAGGGATGTTGATCGGGCCTAAACGGGCAGTCGGACATCCCCTGAGGGGTCCCGGATTGCGAGAGGGTGCAGGCCAGGCTGAGGGACCGCCCCCCACCATGCACAAATTTCATGCACGGGCCTCTAGTTTAATATAAACACTAACAGGAATATGTCTGATATTATATGTAGTCTATGGATTGAATGTTATCCCTATAGTTACCCTGATCTCTCTATAGAATTCCTCAGACATTGCTGCTTCTAAAACCTTTCTTATTTTACTAGTTTCCATGCCTATCATCTTATTTTATATTCTCTACAGATGACCCCACTAGTCATTCTTCAAATATCACAAGAAAGGCATGTATCTCAAATCCATCATTCTAGTCTGATATTCTTTACTGAGCCTAGGATTCAGATTTTCAACTGCTCACGGGCAATTTCCACAATGATGTCCAAGGAGCATTACAAATTGTGTCTAGAAATAAACAATTTGAGTTCACCACTCAAGATCTTTCTCTTGTTGATTTTTAAAAATAAGTATGATACAAATGACCTATATCAGTAACTACACTCCAACATCCATGTATCAATCCTTAAGTATTTAGACTTCCTAATTCCTAATCCTTCCTTGTCTATATATGTTTCCCAATTTTGCTTATGTTATTTGCCTGAAATACAATTTAATCATATTACAACTAGACTCTACAATCCTGGAATACTGAGTTACGTCCCTTAAGATATCCTCAACTTTTAGCATTGTCTCAGACACATAGTTAAAAACTGGTAAATGCTATTTTAACAAATTAATCTACTTTACTTAGAAATTTTTAGTGTTATGAAAAGGTCAAATCCAGATGCTTCCTATTCTGCCTCAAAAGAAGAAATGGAATTTAAAATTAATTCTCTGGGATCTGTTTTCTTGACTTCTCAGTATGAAATGACCAATTTCATTAGAATAAGTAAGGGGGAAGAAATTGAAAAGACTTGGTATATAAGGAAGATCTGCCCTCTGCACTAAGAAAATAATTTTTGTATGTCTTTCTAAGAAAAATCAAACCCATTATAAGATTGCTCCATGAGAATAGTTTGTTATTAATAGACATTGAAGACATTGCCTCAGATGAGTCAATGAATAAACATCTTCTAACTTCAATTTTGAATAGACTTCATCGCATATACTCAGTACTCTTCTAAATGCTCTATTTATGAAAGATGTATTTATAGGCAATGTAAGAGAATTCATCTTCTCTTTATGTTAATTAAGGAAGCAAAGTTGAAGTTAAACTAAATCTGATTTGCATGACCTATTACTTGCTACATCTTGAAAAAGGCACACAAACAGAATGTGATCTTAAAAAAGGACCAAATTATGACTCTCCGAAATAAAGGAACAGCCTTCACCAGGTGGCTGAGTTGGTTAGAGCATTGTCCAGATATACCAAGGTTATGGGTCCTATGCCCCATCGAGGCACATACAAAAAGCAACCAATAAATGTATAAATAAGTGGAACAATAAATCAATGTTTCTCTTTCTCTCTTCCAATAAATAAATCTTAAAAAATCAAAAGAAAGGAACAGATTAAAGTGTGACAGTAGTCAAACCATTAAACACTTTAATGACCAAACTGATTTTGTCCTTTAAAGACAATTCATTAGATAGTGGAAGTGATGTCACATTTGTTTTGGCCAGTGTTTCTATTCACTATTTCATACAAAAACATCTGCTACTGCCAATAGTTAGTTTCAGATATTTCTTATGCATTTGTCACTTCCCCAACACACCCTCCACCTCTTCAGGGCTGATTCTTTGCTATTTTGAAAAGATATTCTCTCTTCTCATTACCAGGTTAATACTTTCCCAGTATTCATAGGGAGATTTGCTCCAGAGATATCTGGTATGATGGATGGGAACAACCAAGATTCAAGAACTAAGGGAAAATCTTATACGAGCCCTGCCTTCTTGGAAGAATATAGTATTATAATAGTACTAGAGGCCTGATGCACAAAATTCGTGCATAGGGGGAGGGTCCCCTCAGCCCAACCTGTACCCTCTCCAATCAGGGACCCCTAGGGGGATGTCCAACTGCTGGTTTAGGCCTAGGATTGGGCCTAAAGCAGCAGTCGGACATCCCTCTCACAATCCTGGACCGCTGGCTCCCAATTGTTCACCTGACTGCCTGCCTGGTCGCCCCTAACTCCACCCCCTCCCTGCTGGCCTGACCGCCCCTAACCACTCTGCCTGC
>NW_005362626.1:1072403-1104409 GCF_000412655.1 Myotis brandtii | reverse complement strand
TGGTCACTTTAAACTGCCCCCCTCTGCCAGCCTGGTTGCCCCACGCAACCTGCTGTTCAGTCGTTTGGTCGTCCCTCACTAATCCCCCTGCCGGCCTGACCATAGGCAGCCATCTTGTGAGGGCATGAGGGTTAATTTGCATGTTACCTCTTTATTATATAGGATAAGATAATGAAATAAATTTTAAACATATATACCATGTGGTATAGTACCTAATCTTCTGAGAATGGACCCAAACTTATTAAAAGAAAGCCTTGTGTTGTCAAAATCTCTACAGTCAACCAGTGACCTCATTGGAATTCTCTAAACCTGGGAGATGTACATTGAGGGGATAATGTATTGGAAGGAGAACAAGATTCCTTGATAAATTGTCAGCCTCATGCTTTCAGGAAGCATTCCGCACATTTTGACCATTAACCGAATGGTCAAGCCTTGTGGTTAAGCAAGCAACAACACAACACAACAACTGTAAAAACTTAGGAAGTCATGCAGCACATTTCTTTCCCATTCTTGAAACTCACTAGTGTTTCACTCCTCATCTGTCTCCAGTCTCACATCCTCTCTGCCCCAAGTGAGTGGGATCACCGACCTGGCTGACTAGTGGAAGGAGAAGCCTGGCCCTCATGGCTCAGTCCTCTCATGTTCTCTTCCTCTGGGAGGGAATACTCACTCTGCTCCAGGGCAGGTCAACCTGGTGAATTGAGAGGTCACTATTGAGGAGCTCAGTTGCTCACAGATAAAAATAACACCTTTCTCAATAAAAGAGTATTTTTATGCTTTATCTGTGTTACTTCTCAGTTAACTTCAGAATTTTGGCAGGTAAGATAAACAATATAATTTGGGGGCTCTACACTTCAACTTTCTTGATACCTTAAAGTTTATTTTTAGTGCTAAAAGCAAAACCTACTGAGTATTAAATGAGCTAATTCATAAAGTGCTTAGTCCATTAGTATAGTACCTAGAACATGGTCATGCTCTGTTTTCTTCCTTACCTCCAGGTCCTACTTTTGTTGCTGCTACTAAGTAAGGTTCCTCTACTACTTCTTCGGCTACTACTACTACAGCCATTACTATTATTACTACAGCTGCTGCTACCATAGAATAAATCAGACATAACTTTTCAAATTGGGCATTATTATTTTACTAGAGGCCCGTTGAAGGACGATTCCTGTAAGAATAGGGCTTCCTGAGGCTGGAGCAAAGCAGCAGAGAAGGGAGCGAAACCCGCTGAGGCAGGCTTCACTCCCTTCTCTGCTGCCTCACTCCCTCCTGTCTTCACTGTCTCGGCTCCCTCCCTTCTCCGCCACCTTGCTCCCTCCCATCTCCGCTGCCTCGGCTCCCTCCCTTCTCTGCAGCTTCACTCCCTCCCGTCTCTGCCTCCTCGCTCCTGCCCTTCTCCACCACTTCGCTCCCTCCCGTCTCTGCTGCCTCGGCTCTGTTCCCTTCTCCGCCACTTTGCTCCCTTCTGCAGCGCTTGGCTTCCTTCTATGCTGTCTTCAGTATTTGCTCTGTGCCTGTGTATGCAAATTAACCGCCATCTTTGTTAGGTTAATTTGCATACCG
The DNA here is from genome assembly GCF_000412655.1 of Myotis brandtii. Lineage (NCBI taxonomy): Eukaryota > Metazoa > Chordata > Mammalia > Chiroptera > Vespertilionidae > Myotis > Myotis brandtii. Next base: position 1,102,846 of record NW_005362626.1, on the reverse strand, counting down.
CTCTGATTGGCTGGTGGGCATAGTGTAGGGATGGTCAATTTGCATGTTTCTCTTTTATTAGTGTAGATTTTACAGTGGGCTGCTAGGTACTACATTCTAGAGAAATGTACTTTCAGTTGCTTTCAACATTGAATGCTGGGCTTCTGTCTAGGTGGTATGTGTACTATGTCTGTATTGTAGGCTACCTGTCCAATCCTCTTTCTTGCCTCATGATTGCACTTACTTTTCAAAAGTCTCTTACATTTCTAGTTGTTTTAAATGTTTCCAAACCCACCAATAAATCAATAAAATGTGTACTGGTGCATTTTAAAATAATTAAAAAAAAAGATCTTGAATGAAAAGCGTGTCTTGGCAATGGAGCCTGAACTATATACCTTTATGCAATCTTGTATGTGATCATCTCAACCTTCAATTACATAAAGCCAATAAATGACAAGCACATTGAACAGTTTTGCTGACCTCTCTCAAGGTGATTCTATTTTTTCCCAAAATAAAAAAAAGAAAATTTATTGCCATAAATTTTTAACATAGGTGCAGCATGCTCTCCAGAATCTTGCTAAAATGAAATGAAAAGCTAGACTGTGGTTATATCATTTGGATAGTCTGTCTTATAAGTAGCCAAGTTAGATGTTTTTCTTGATTTATAAACTATGAGTTAAGGTAACACAGAACATGCAGCATGAATTATTTGTACAATTAAATTTTGCAACTCCCATGGTGAAAAGTGGCACAATTTTGCTATTCAGGGTTCATTAGTGATAAGTTTACTAAAAGGTCATTTAACAAATTTAATATTTGTCCATAAAAGCTCCATTTTTCACTTGTTTGACTGCATTTTATATTGAATTTGCTGGCTGAGTCAATAAGTGGGTTGGTTCAACCTCCTAAAGAAAGCCTCTTACTTCTGTTGGTTCAACGTAGTGCATTCCTCTTTTATCATTTTAGGATTCAGTTTATTAATTAAGGGTTACAAGTCCATTAATTCACATATTCAACAGATTCTTTGTTAGCACCTCATATGGTCAGAGCCCTGACACAACTGCTAAATGCAAAGATACTTAAAATATGTGTTTTCATAACATAAAATTTATGTCTTTAATTCTAATGAATATGCTGTAAAAATTCTAGTTATTATTGTTTTAATAAAAGTGCTCTTCATTTTAAAAGTACAAACAAAGGGACATAACTATGTATATAGCTGGTGATGTAAACAAGATATAGCATGTGTTGTATGACTGGTGCTAAAATAAGTCATAAGAAAAGTTTGGAAGAAAGATGAGTTCTACCGGGGAAAGTTTTTTTGTAGAAGATGGTGCTTATGGGTTAGTAGAGTCTCTATTTCTCATGATGATACTATGGGGGGTGGGAGGAGGGGGATGTAGTCAAAATCCAAGAATTGGCCTGTGAAAGGCGATGGAGTCATACAGATTATATTACTTCAAGTGCTCTAATTGACATTGCACCACTTGGAACTAATGCAGTGACTGAGTCATTGGTGCCTAAAAACATAATTATTACCTTCTTAATGATCACATATACGGCTATTCAAGTTTGTTTTTATAGACAGTGAGGTGGCTTTATGCTACTAGAGGAAAAAACCACTAAATGTGTTCAAGTTGGTTATTTTTAACATACAGCATCAAGTATGCTATAAGGTTATGCAGACAATTAGAAAACTTATAAGCTTAAAAATAAATTTAGCTCAGTCATCCATGAATACTCAAACTCAATTTAACACATGACACTATTCATCAAGAATGAACCACTCAGAAAAGTGCTAGTGGACATGGGCCAATTTTGCCAATAAATGCATAGGTAATTCATCTCTATTCCCACTCCCTGATATTTTCAGCCAAGAAAAAGTGTTTAAATGGGCTAGGAATCAATCAATCTCTTATCTTCGGCCACCACCTCCCATCTCAAATTTAAAAAATCCTATTTTCAGTATTTGGCAGTTTAAGGTCTTTTGGACAGAATGAAAAGGAAGTATTGAGCCGATTGCGGATTGATTTCCCCACTCTATTTCAAAGTATTGCCTCTGATATTACTCAGTTTCTTGGTTACCTTTCCACAGCATCGAAATAAACTCCTTTAGGAAACTTTAAGATTATGTTCCTTTTTTAAAATATACTTATATATATTTTTATTGATTTCAGAGAGGAAGGGAGAGGGAGAGAGAGATAGAAACATCAATGATGAGAGAGTATCATTGATCAGCTACCTCCTGCATGCCCCCCACAGGGGATCTAGCCCACAACCTGGGAATCAAACCGTGATCTTCTGGTTCATAGGCCAATGCTCAACCACTGAGCCATGCCGGCCAGGCTCATGATTATGTTCTTGAACTCCTTTTATTCTTTAGAAAAAAGCACTCAAATAATTTATGGTAAGTATTTCCGTTCATTGTTACAACATTTTACAAGTGTTTGTCGACAGGAGTGAGAGAAAGAGAGGTCTGGAAACATCCCAGCCCAGAGTCTGCCCAAGATGAGGCCTTAGCTAGGAATGCTTCCCCCTTAAACTGTGACTCCAAGGAACTCACCCTCAGGCGAAAGGAGGGTAGAACCAAGTCCACCACTTTTCTCAGGTGAAATGCAGAGAGCATTCCTTGGCATTGAGCTGAACAGGACAGAATGAGAGGTTATAAAACAATACCCAGGACCTCAAAATATACTGTTAATATAGCCTTTTTATATACAGTATATCCAACCTTCGAAGCACCCTCTGAGGGCTTACATGCTTTTTACTCTGTAATGAATCATTAGATTTGGAAAAACTTGGGCCCCAGAGAAATATTGGCCTAAATAAAAGCTGATGTGGGCACGGGTATTGATATATTTTTGCTTCCATGGGTATTTATTGGCAATGACGTCTAAACATTTTGCTTTTTATAGAAAATTACTCAGAGTATTTCAGATGATATTAAATGTTAAATCTGCATTTACCAAGCATTATTGCTTCAATCCAGTCAGACATAAAATACAAAGATAAAGAAAGCAAATTAATAATAGCCAGGATGTAGGAACTGGAATCTTGAATGCTTTCTCTGTCACTATGTTCATTACCTTAGGGGGAAATGGAGTTAAACAACATAATGGGCTGGATTCCTCTTCTGTCCCCACCTTGAAATGACTGCAGTTTGTCACAGTCCAGGAAAGAACATCACTGCTTTTTTGAGATTGAATTGACCTTTTCAGGGTGGAGAACACCAAACTACTACCTCTGCAAAAATATACAGTCTGTTTGGTAACGTGTTTTAAAATTTAAAACAAGGAATTTTTTTACTTTTTAGTTTCATTGTGGGCTTTGCTTCCTAAAAAGGACCTATTTAATCTGTCAAGAAACTCATGTCATACACTACTGTTGAAAGAAGTTTAGCAGTGCTTATGATTGTATAAGCTGTCACAAGCTTTGTTCCATAAGGTGCATCATTTCTATTGAAGGACCTATTTTCCAAGAGTTAAAGTCTTATAAAACCTTAAAATGACAATATTAGTATCATCATTATTATCTCTCTTTCTTCAACACCTTTGCAAACTAGTTTTCTATTTTGATTTGGTTCCTTATTTTTTATTCCTTCTCATATATTTAGAGTACTCACAGTTTTAGAGAATCAATATGCATTTAAGGGCTTTGATAAAAATATTATTTTTGTGTGTCTCCTTGTTTCTGAGGTATTTCCACAAAGCTGTGTTCTCATGGTAGTAGCACCAAAGTGGGTAATTAAGTAAGGAGGTAGTATCATTTAGCCTCCCTGGCTTAATCTTCCAGCCTTTGGCCTTGCATATTTCTAAAGAGGCAATTACACAGTTTATATCAAATTGAGGGAGAAGGAGGAGTGTGCTGGGCCACCCAAATATATTCAAAGGACAACCAAAATTTATATAACCTGCCAACATTTCCTCCATTATTTTTTTTATCTTGTTACAGTTGAAATTTCATCACACAAACTGAGGCTGTCCTCTCTTGATGCCACTAAATCAAATGGGATTTTTGGTTTTCATCAATAGGCAATGTGAGCAATTTCTTAAGCACTACAAAAGGAATCAATCATCTCTCTCAAGGTCTTAGTTGTCAAGTTCTAGTTCAGTATTTATGGTTTCAGTAAACACAAGTCCCATGCAAAGCTCTGATAAGAAAAAAAAAAGCAAGGGGAAGATGTCTCTGAATTTTAAAAGTGAAATAAATCAGAGAAATTGTGCCTATAGCATTTTATTTTCTGAAATTCCCAATGTAGATAGGACTATTAAAGGCTAACACACACACCTTAGATGATGATAGATAGATGATAGATAGATAGATAGATAGATAGATAGATAGATAGATGATAGGTAGAAAGATAGATAGATAGATAGATAGATAGGCTGATTAATATTCTGTGGAATTGACTTTGGAAAATGAGGATCTCGTCACACACTAGGGAACCCTCTTTTGAATCCACCCTCTGATCTGTGAACAACTATACTTGAAATAGAGTTTTTCATGAGAGTTGAATATTCTTATTACTCCGCATTTTCAAATGAATGAGTTTCTATTATCAAGTGGTAAAAATTAATTGCAAAATATATATTTTATATCTTCTACTTGTCCTAAAAAGTGCTCTTGTAACTATTATAACAGTGTTGTGATATATATGTAAATACATCTATTTATGTATTCTACACTTTAGTCAAAATTGTTGTTACATCTTAAAAAATGTCCCTACTCAAAAATAAGATGGGGAAGAATCCAAAGGTAATAACCTATGATTTATTGAAGACTATTTTCAGACGGTTTATATGCTATTATCATATGTAAATTGCTTCACTCTGAGAAATCACATAAAACAAACTATATTTCAACCTAGCTATTTATTTTTATTTGTTCAAATGGAGATTTGAAAGTAATATTATTCATATGATCACTATTGAGCATGTATCATTCCCAAAAAGAATGATTGTGTTTTAAAGGTATTGATTTCCTGTGTAAAAGCAATTTACAAATAAGAAAATCCAAGATTTTCTACCACAATACTACTAGTAGTTTTTTAACTTGGAGGATATAGGTATGCTCTAACAACAAATGCTTTTTTATAAATTTATCTGTAATTTAATGCTGCTGGCAAACTTACCCAATAAGCTCAGTCACATATTGCTAAAGACAATATATAGCATACCCAAACTGAAGTAAGTACTTTTGTCTTAGTATTTTGTATTTCATGTGCTTTAGTCACCAGAATGATGAAATAGTAGAAGTGAAGTTGAATTGACCATGACCGTGTGTCTCACAACTGGGCTGAAACCTGGCCTTTGTTAAGCAAGGATGACAGAGCCAACATTTTATATTATTTTACTACATATGGATTTAAGCATGAACATATACACCAAACTGCAAAGAATGTACAGTGTATTCCAACATAAATGTTCATATTCTCTTCACTCAGACACCAGTGAGAACCTTTGAACAAGTTGGCCAAGACAAATAAGTTTTTTGCCCAGTCTCTTACAGCTGTATTGTCCAAGCTTTTCTGATCATCTGTAGTCTTCTCACACTGACTCCTCTGGGATTGATTCATTTATTTTTGGGGGGCCATTATTTGCAGATTGTATTCTTTCTGAGACTAATATCTTTCTGAATCCATTCTAAACTACCTTCTTCCACTTAGTAAAATTATAATATCTGAAAAACGTCATGCCAAATACTAAGAAGTCGTAATTACAAACAGAACTTTTAAGATATATTTTTTCACAAATTTGGAAAAATACAGGCATAATGCATGTATATATGATGCATGAGAAGCTGGGGGAGGGAATGAGAAATGAAAAGAATAAGCTAGTTAGAGAAATAGGTCAAAAAGGAAAGTCCAGAGGCAAGGGGGGTGCATTAATCAAGCAGAGATCCTTGCTACCCAAGGCAGTGAGAAGACGTCTGTCTGGCTCTTACATGAAGATCATGGGTATGGAGAGGCATGAGCTGAGTTAAGAGAGACATCAGATCTCACTAGCTGAAGATGCTGAGGACAACTATTGTGTTTTCAACTGTAAGTTAATTGGACACTATTTATACCCATAGGTTTCATTAGTAGAGCTGAGTTACTTTATATTCAAGTGTGAAAAATGACCTTTTCTTTAAAAAACAATGCTGGGAGGAGAGATCAACCAAAGGACTTGTATGCATGCATATAAGCATAACCAGTGCACACAGACACTAGGGGGGTGATTTTTTGGGTGGGGGGGGGTAATGGGGGGATAAGAACACATATGTAATACCTTAATCAATAAAGAAAATAAATAAATAAAAAACAATGCTGGCCTTAAATTTCTAATACAAGATTCTCTTGTGTAAATGATTCTTTCTGGGAGCAAATTAACTTTGAGATTTTCAAAAGGTACTATTAATGTAAAATATCCTACTCCAGAAAGTTAGATATCTTTGCCACAAAATGAGCAATCAGAAAGGATTAAATTAAATATCTCTTATTTGTGGATTAAGTTCCTAGTATAGAACCCATAAATTGATCTAGTTATAAGAGTTTTTAAATGATGCTTATATTATTTTTACTTTTAATTATTTCAAATGTTTCTTTTGAATTGAGAATAGACTATAGTTAATATTTCACATCAGTGTCTGTGACTATTAGGGTAAACATAAGACAATAGTTCAACAAATAGCTAACTGTAGTCCATACTTTTAAGACAGTAGACATTTTACTCCTTTGGAATAATTTGAGATATATATATATATATGGCAAAGTGAATAGATACTGAGAATCTTGAAATCTAATTTAATTCAATATTTAATACTTAACCAATGCTTCAGTTGTATAATATGCCAAACTAGTGAAAGAAAATACACAAACTTCTAGAATTTGGTACCAAAAAAACATTTAACTACAATTTAGAAAGTTAAAGGCAATATATTTTTTTAATATACCACAGAGTTTGCTTCACTGATCTCATGAGAGAAAGCTCAGTGTTTTGTGGTCAGCCTAGTGGGTTCGAAGCAAGACAAAAATGGGTTCTTTGTAGATATCTACTAAACACTTACACAAAGATGTATCTGTACATTTATTTAATAAATCAATGATAGCAATGAGTGTTCATAGAGTCTGAACCAGCTACTCTGTTGCCAAGCAACTAGTATGCTCAAAACATTATAAGTTTACAGGCATTTATCTCAGCTCTATTATTTATCCAGAAATAAAAATATTCTGAGATGAGTATTTGAATATAATATTTTCAATTATAGGAGAAAGTAAATCATAGTGGAAATGTCAATAATAAACTACTTAAAACTTCAAATGAAAGAAAAGATATTTAAATAGTTAAATACATATGCAATTTGGATTCAGCAATACATCTCTGTGTGTATATATTTCAAAGCTATTTTGATCTTTCTTCTCTCCTCCCTATATGTTATTTATTTTAACAACCATTTATATGGCACTTTCTATGTGACAGGCACGATTCAACGTACTTTGCCAACATTAACTATATGAGTTCTATTCACCTCTTAGTTCAATTATTCTACTATGTCTCTTTTATTCATGATTATAAAAGCTAATAATATGTTTAAGGCATAATCTTCAATTCAACAATAAGTATATCATGGAATGCACTTGATGTAATATTCTTCGCTATACTGTAACCTATTTATTGTCGGTATCTGTAAAATTTCTGTGTGGAAAGTTGACCTTGCTTAGGCAGTCCCCAAGGACTTACTTAAGTAGAATGCCAAGTCTGTGCTTGTACTTCCTCTAGTCCTTCCCTTGACTATAGTTTTTTACTATTGCCTATTAGCCAGACCCCTAAATTGCATGCAGCATATCAAATAAATGTATCATATCAGTACTTCCCAATGCTCAACCCCCAGAACACACTAGTTGAGGGATTCTCTGATAAACAAACAAAACAATTTAGATATGGCATCATATTAGCAATAAATGTATAAGCTATTCTGTTAGAATATGCAATCTAAATGCCAGGAGAAATCTGGCTGTTCCAAACATATTTGACTATAAAACCTCCTCATCACCTTATTTTTTAATAATACCGTTACCAATTCTGAACAGTTAGTCCTCTAGAGAGGACATGTTGAACAACACTGGTCTATACCAGGTTCAGCAAAAAAGTTTGGCTTGTGTTTACCTTTCCTTATTTTTTCCAAGGCACAAAGATGGCAACAGTTAGTCCTCTAGAGAGGACATGTTGAACAACACTGGTCTATACCAGGTTCAGCAAAAAAGTTTGGCTTGTGTTTACCTTTCCTTATTTTTTCCAAGGCAACAAAGATGGCTTTATTTTTCATTATTCTATCATCAAGACTTCCTACTACATAAGAAGTCATATATTTTACCTGATAAGAAATGCAGTTGCAAAGCTCTGAATAAATCAGAAACTATGCTAAATGCAGCCATTAATGCACAGCAGAGAGGAGTCCAGGAGAGCATGTAAATACGGAAGCATTTCACCGGCTTGGGCTTCGTCCAGGTCCCCATATATCCCAAGTACAACAATAAAAACAAAAAAGGGAAGTTGAGCTCGTGTCTAGACAGTACGCTTTATAGGTGAATCGGAAATCTCAGCTGTACTACCATGTGATAATTGATCAGACAAATCAGTTGGCCTATTGAATTACCTGTCCTGACAGTCATAATAATATCCTGTCTAATTTAAAATATCAGCTTAGGCACTTTCAGTTTTTTCACTGTGAACTTGTTTAACTTTAAAATACTTTCTATGTGATCAATGTGTTAAAGTTTATTAAAATGTATTTTCTTAACTAATTGTAAATTTTAAGTATACTTTAATAAAAAAAATTATAATGCCTTCTTCAAATTCAACCAATATAAGTTTAATTATTTTGGCTTTTTTGGTACCATTTTTATTCTTGACAAAGGGTAGTATTTTCTGGTTTTGTATATAAATGGCCTGGCAATCAATAATAATTTAGCAAAATCAAGCCCAAATAAGAAGTAGATTTGCTCCTAGAGAGGCAATAAGTTCACTGTAGAGACTACCAGTCTAAGAAGTGTCAAGACGAATTTGTTCCTAATTCCACCTTTATTATATTATGTGACTTTTATTAAGTAACTTAATTTCTTTACAACCTCTGGTTTCTCACCAATACAAAGAAAAAAATCATATACTTTGAAGTCCTTTTAACATCTCAAATTCTACATTTCCTGCATTTTTTAAAGCTTATATAAAAAAATGTATATACACTGACACAACTGATAGTTCAATTTTGAAAATGAAATATATTTTAATAAACACTGCCTTTATAATTATTCAAAGTGTGTATATACATTTTTGGGGACACTGATATTATAATAGAGCAAAAGGTTATAGATTTAACTTGAGATATTGGTCAAATACAAGTATTTTACTATTTTTGTTATTTAACTAGGAAGTCATGTTTAAAGCTCAAATATACCTTTCCAACATGTATTCTCCCTCCCTCTCTCTGTCTCTCATCCTCCCTCCCTCCCTCCCTCCTTAACAAAATGATATTTTATTAAAGACATTACTCTGGAACTTAATTTTTCCTACCAGTTAAGTATGTATCATAAATAATCCTTTTGTTTAGTACATAAATATCTACCATATTCTTTGTGATCCTGATATATGACTGATAGCATTGTGCTGCTTTTTTTTTAAAGATACATTTTTATTTATTTCAGAGAGGAATGGAGAGGCGGAGAGAGATAGAAACATCAATAATGAGAGAGAATCATTTAGTACATCAGTACATCCTCAGGAACCTGCTGCACACCCCACACTGGGGATCTGCCTTCTGCATGCCCCGCACTGGGGATTGAGCCCACTACCCAGGCATGTGCCCTGCCCGGGAATCGAACCTTAATTGAACAGTGACCTCTTGCTTCATAGGTCGACGCTCAACCACTGAGTCACACTGACTGGATAGTAGTATTGTCCTTTGGATGAGCATCTAGCCTCAGATTTTTTCCAGTGTGTTGCAGTTACAAGCCAAGCAGTAATTCTTGTGTATCAATATCAGTACAGCACTGGTATTTCCACATTAATAAAAATGATCTTCAAAAAATGTACTGATGAGACAGGGTATATTAGTGGTTTACATTTTAATAGATATTGTTTAATATTTCCAAAATAATAATAGGAATTTAAACCACCATTCCCATGTCCAGGCATTGGCCAGAGTTGGAGTCTTATGCACTGTTTTGAAGGTATGGGGCTGGTGGGAAGTGAGCTTACAGTAGTGACACGTCCATTTGTCATTTTGAAAGATGACCAGGAATATTGAGGAGATGAACTAAAATTAAGACAGATTGAATCCAAAAAGAAGCACGAAGAAGTGTTGCAGAGTCAGAGTATGACAAAAATAAAGGCCTGAACTAGGACACTGCAGAATGATGGTAGAGAAGTCGTGGGGATCACTCACGAGACGGATGTGCACTAATGTTGATGGGTAGGTCATAGAAAGTGACCAGTGAATGAATATGAATTCAATGGGTTCAGCTCTCATTTTTTCATTCATTCCCCAACAAATATTTATTGAGCACCCACAATATGTCGGCCACTAGTCTAGGCTCCAGTGAAACAACCCTAACAAAGGCCCTGTCCTTATTAAGCTTAAGCTCTACTGAGGGGAAAGAGATTAAAAAACAAATGAGGTAATAAGTGCACTAAAGAAAAATAAAATAAGTAAGAGAAAAAGAGAGTAATAAGCTTTGAGCTGGGGCATTTCAAATGAGGTGATCAGGCAAAGCTTCCACAGGTAGTAAGAGTAGAGCATCGGTGTAAAGGAAGAAAAAATTGAAAGCAATATATATAAAACCAGTACATCCTCAGGAACCAGAACAATAGTGGCAGAAAAACCTTACTGAAGTTACAGTTCTAAGAATCTGAACATATAAAGAGAAGATGATTAACGGGAAACCATTTGGCACAATCCACAATGGAAACATTTGGGAAATTAAAAAATAACACGCTCTCAGACCCTGTTACTTAAAGATGCATTCTATTAAATGTGTTAGGATTTTGTCATAAGAAATGATCTTCAGGCAAATTAATAAATGACCCCATTAGGACAGAGTTTATGAATCTGTCTACAAAAGCAAATGCTTTTAAACATTCCAGCCAGCTCATTAAAATAACGACGCTAATTCAGAGTGTATTACAGAGTCCTCTGTGCTCGGCAGCGATTCTGAGCCCTGCCCTTGTGGGGACGTCTTTCCCTTCCTCCTGGGTTATTTGGGCAGAGCTGCTTCTGTCTGAATGCATGTTGCGTAACCGATTTCATAATGCTATGCCATGCCCTCTGTGGTCCTTGTTGCACAGGTAATCAGGGTTGTATTTCGAGGGTAGAAAGCAACAGATAGCCATTCATTTGCACACTACGAAATCTAAGCCTCCCAAGGGTGGATTAGCCAGAAATTGTTTACTCTTGCTTGGCCTACAAACTAAGAGTTAACAAGACCTTTTGAGAATGAACACAATTAAGCTAGTAAAGAAGCATGTGTACTTTAACTGTAACACCTATTTCTTACCATCTTGGAAAATTTTAGATGAGGCATTTCAGTTTTTGTTTTAGCAAACACTTGCTATTATTTTTGACCCAATGGAAGGATTTTCTTTATCTCTTCAAAGTGCATATATAATTGATATATTTATTCATTCTACTGTTTAAACTTTATTTGGGGAGTTGCAAAAATATTTTGTAATATTTTTATTATAAGCACCTTCTGAAGAATACTAATTGGTTATGTGTCGCACAAAGAAATTAACTATAGAGAAAAGAGAAGGGGGCCTTTAAGATATTCAATAATAACTAAGGAATTTGGTCAGAAATTGAAATTTATAACTAAATCTAAATCAATTTCTAACTAAATTGTTATAAGCCACAAATGCATAAAAATTCATTTACCACCATATAAGATAACATTTGAATACTGCATTTATTTCTATTTCAGTGAACACCCATACAATGGGCACTGTATAAAATATTTTATAAGATTTTATTTTGTTCCAAACACTATTTGTAGTTTACTTTTGAACTTGATTTATTTCTTTGTTATATCCTTTTGGTAATATTTTTGTACTGGCGTAGAGGTCATTACTTACACAATTTCAACTTTCTCCCTCCTTAGCATTTTCAAACACCTCTCATCCCCCACCTTCAAAGGGTTTCAAGCAATAACAGCATCCATGGTTTGTCCTATTTAAGTGTAAAGACTTAAATAGTGACATGCAAATCACGCTCAGTGTAAATCTATTATAGAAACAACACTATAATTTCCTTTATCTTGAAGGAATCTGTTACAGAAAACACCCTCCTCCAAAACTAGCATAAACAAATCCAGTCAAAGTTCATTTTGAAAGACCCAAAACATTCTGACCCCAATATTCCCTGCCATGAATATTTATAAAGACGAATTTCTGAGTGTGACACACTCTCCTTCTTAATGGACTGAGTGGGGAGCATCATCCATGTTAGCTTTTCATAATGTTCTTTGTCTCAAGTCAGAAAGCCTTGTTTTCCAAATGATGCAGAAAGACATGATAAACTAAATAGCTATTTTATGTTGAAATGTGTGGATGTCCAAGTAATTAAAACTCTTGCACTTTGAGAGAAGGGTGAAAGACAATCTAGAATTTTAAAGAGGAAAACAACAAAGACATCACATCCTGAAATAGATATTAAAATGATCAGAAATATGTTGGTCTGCTTGTGAGAGAGAGAAAATAGTCAATCAGTAATTTTTGAATTCTATTTCTGTGGTGGCCTGTGATTCATAGCTTTACAATTATTTTATAACAGCTGCCTATCACTTATGCTGACTGCAGATCAGTAGAGATGAGAGAAGATAGTTTACTAACTTTAGGGGCACATAGAATTTTACAACTGGTGAAAGAAGTTTAGATCACATTTCGTCCAATACTTATTTTATAGTGAGTAACTTATTAGGTTGTCACTATAGTTCTGAAACAGACTCACTTTTGTACCTTATGTACTAATTTCTCTAAATCACAGAATTAGAATTTAAGGATCTTTAAGAATACTACTTATGTCTAATTTACCCTAAATTTATTTGTGTGATACCATTGTGTATCTATCATTGTTCAATCAACAATACATATTCATAGATAAAGGTTATTTGGAGATAACTTAGTGATACAATACCTAGTAATTAATATTGTAACTAAAATTTACTAAAATTATATGCTACTTAGATTCAAAACCTATAAAAGTTTATTCTTATGAGGGTTTACGTTGCACCACCAGTTGCTCCTCCCATAGAGGGTGACAATTGACATCACTAGGTCTGTGTGCCTGTCTTTCATCCAGTAAGAATTGAGGTGGATAGATGCTGAGGAACAAGTACCGTGGTGGCATCACACAGACCTAGGTTGGATTGTGATTATGTCCCATATTAGATCTGTGTTCTTGAGTAAGTACCAAATCTGATGACTCTCAAGTAATCACTTATAAAATACATAGCATCTACCCTACCAGGATTTTTATAAGAATAACTAATGATAATAGATACAAAAAGCTCAGGAGTTCGTTAGTCATCACTTCATAACAGACTGGTCACACTCAAATCCTCCTGGACATAGTCTTATCATAAAGATAAAAATATTAATTAATGCAAAATTGAGAGTCTTGCAAAATAAACTCTTGCATTTATGGTAAATTGATTTTCCACAAGAATGCCAAGAAAATTCTACCACAGTGCTGCTGGGACAGCTGGATATCCACTTGCAATAGAATGAAGTTGGATAGCTACCTCACGCCATATGCCTAACGTAACAAAATGGATCGTGGGCTAAAACTATTAAAGTGTTAGAAGAAAACATAGGCAAAAATCTTCATGATCTTGAATTAGGCAATGGATTGTTAAATACGACACTAAACACACAAGGACAAAAATATAGGTAAGTTATTTTGCATTAAATAAAAAAACCTGTCCATCAAAGAACACCATCAATAAAATGAAATAAACAAGCAAAAAAATGGGAGACAATATCTGCAATTAATATATCTGAGAAATATCTAGTGTCCAGAATACATAAAGGATTCTCACAACTCAATAACATAAGTTTTCAGTAAGAGAGCAGATGTTGGGGATCTGAGATGGCCACAGAAAGAATCACAAAGCAATGGTGGTTGGATTACGTCTCAAAAAATGAGGAAAGATTTCAAACAAGGTAACTATGTATCACACATTTGATCAATCAGTTGTTCATATGGAAAATAATGCAATAATTAATAAAGAATAGTACAACAATAAACTGTTTTGCATACACACAACTGTAAACTTACTTTTGCTCCACTGTATGTGCGTGTGTGTGTGTGTGTGTGTGTATTTTTTTGCATGTTTATTTCTGATTATTTCTTGAGGACATTAGAAGTGATACTCTATGTTATTATATTCCTCATAGTGGTTGTCCTATCATAGTGCTTATCAGGTTCAGTGACTGATTAGACAAGAAATATAAAGAAATAATTTGCATGCGCCAAACATTTTTCCTGTACACTAAGGCTCTTAGAAGTAACACATTTTTATCCAAATGATAGAATTACAAAATGTGTTACTTGCACATTATATTTTCTAGCTTTATCGATTCCTTTTAACAATGGCAACCCTATTTTTAACAAAAGCAGGACACATGGTGTGACATGTAGAAGAGAAAGGCTATTTTAAATTGGAAGTAACTGGACATGAGCCAAATGTTCCATGTATAATAAATCAACGTTAAGGAAGCTTTGGTGGCCCAGAGACCTGGCTTCTGAACTCATTCTCACCCTTAGGAACTATTTTATCTTTGAGCAAGTTACTTAATCTTCCAGTATGTCATGTTCCTCATCTATAAGGAAATAACTGATGTAACATCACAGGACTGTTGTAAAAAATAAAAAGAGAAAATCCTGCTAAATTCAGGGACTTTGCATTGGTCTGAGTACAAAGCCAGTGGGAAGTCAGTTTCCGCCCTCATCATCACTGAGCAGTTGTGGAAGAGAATCACCTACGTTAAAGGTAGGTCTTTACCGTAAGCCGCTTTTAGACATGAATATCAGAAAATGATCATTTAAACTTGCCATTGGTGGAGTACATTGGTCATCTCTGGAAGTGTCTTATTGAAGGATTCATGCCTTTTACTAAAAAGTAAAATGCCAGACAGCTGTCCCCAGTGTAGGGTGCAGAAGCTTCTCTTGCAGTGCCTTCTGTCCAGTCCTGAAAATGCAAGTTGACATGCCCTTTCCCCACTCAATATTTGGCCTTTTTACAGGCAAACCTATTAACCATATATAAAGAAGGATATTACCCCCTAAAGATTACGAATAAGAAAGTGGAAATGAGAACCAGGAGACAGCTTGAGAAGGGGCAGAAGAGTTTAGAAGAGGCTCTAGTGCCCCCTAGTGTTCAGTCTCCTCTAGATTATATTTGTCATAGGTGTTTTATCAAGGGGTTTTAAAGTTTGAAGCGCCTAGGCTTTGCTCAAAGGTTCCCCTCCTATCATACTACTTCAAAATACACATACACACAATTTTTCTAAGACAGAGAAGCATTAGGCTCTACAAATGCACACTATGGTTATTTCCCAAAGAGAAGTCAAAGCACACATGAGAGAGACATATATTTAGCAGAGGAAATACATTCTGTATTTAAATATGTTCATTAATTGAAGCAATCAGATAATCCGAATATGCACATTTGAGTTTAGTATTTAAGCCTCGGGAACGCTAGCTGAAGCAGTATAATAATGGATGCTAGTTAAACTCCTTACCTAGGCTATTTTTTAATGGAAATGCTGACATCCTTAATACAGAGATCTGAACACTTCTATTCTAATAGTATATGCAGCCTGCAGACAAGTCTCACTAAAATATGCTGACTTAACTTCTCAGGTTTGGGGCTTTTATTTCACAAGGGCAGGATATTAAATGTATGACCTTCAAGTGTTCTAAATGATTGTAGGTAATCACTGAATTAAATAACTAATTTTATTTTATAGTTACTAATAGCATTGAAGGACTCTCAAAGTTATAGAAATTTAAAATTACTTTTATAATTTAGTCAAAAGACATTTGGGATATTTGCTGATTGAACTTCATCTTCAAATCCTGTTATTAAAGTAGCAGATAAGAATTTAAACTATTTCAGAACAGGTATAACTAGCTAAATAAACTGAAAGTGGTCATCATGAAGAAATATTTCATTGACTCGATTTCAGTCTGACTAATGTTCCTGTCAATGTGATTATATTAGAAAAGATTTTTCTTCTTTGAAAAGAAAACTACATTGGATATAAAGCTGGTTTTAATAAACCTTGAGTTTATTTAAGATATTTTTATCTTTATTTTATACAGCCCCTCCAAAATCCTGGGGAGAATTCTTGTACTGATTTTAAAGTCTGTTTTTGTATCTTAGTGTTGCTCTGATAAGAATCATTCTCAAGGGTTGTTTTTTTTTTCATTTTAAATTATACCTCTACAATTTGAGGAGGGGGTAGGGAGCTGTCACCAGAGTGTTGATAGCCAGAATTATTCATTAAACACTTTAACCACAGTGTATTTCTTCCCCATAACTTCCCAGCACAGTTACTCCTTGTACACTGTACTCACTCTGCTTGCTGACTCTTCCCCAAACCATTCTCACAGGACATCTAATGTCTTTTCAGCCTGGTCCTTCTATGCCCCTTAATGCAAGTGCAGAGAGATAAGGTCATGATATATTTGATGAGCATCTCCTGGGTGGTGAGTTCCATTAGTAAAGAGTGACAGTTTGTTTCCAAGAACAGATACTGAAGTAATTGGTATACCCGAAAACACCCTTGGTAAGAATGTCAACATACATGCCAGAAAGTTTTATCAAAAATAGGTGCTTAGATTCTTGAAAGTAAAAGTCCAGTTACATTTTCAACTGGTGGCTTATATATTCAATGTTTTTGCTTAAAGAATCAAACAGGTACCATAAAGTTTCGCTATGCATGTCACTCACATGATTGTATATGATAACCTCTGAAATAAGATATAAAATAGTTTCACATCAATGGGACCTACTTGGACTTATGTTTAAGGGTATTTTACATAAAAAACCTTAAATATGGATGAGACTTTCTAGTAGATCAAAGTCATAGCAAATAATATGGAAAGAAGAGCACATGGCAGGCACAGTGCATTTGGTCTAAACACAATGTGAGAATTAGAGGTGCCCATAGAATAGGAGGGAGTCTGGATTTTGAATTCTGGTACAAAATCCCAGGTTTTTGTTCTCTTTAGCTTTTTCTCCGATGCCTTTCCTAGAGAGCACAGTGGGCCAAATCAATTAAATGAGAATCTGAATTGCTAAAGCAACACACAAATCCTATCACACAAATGGGGCATGAGGTACCTAATCGGGCCTATGAAGTGAACTCATCACACAATGACCTAAGCACCACGTGCTTACAAAGTCCACAGCAGTAAGAAAATATAACATTTTTAAAATAATCACACACCCCCAAAAAAGGATAGCTCTGATTTAAGAATTGGAGACTCTGTCACCATTATCCACAAGTATTAATAAATACATGTGAATATCTTTGGGGTTCACTGTAAAACAATGAACAGGTAGTTTCTGCCCTTTATAGAGTTATAGCCCAAGCCAGACACCATGCAATCTGTGAATAGAAAATACACAGGGAACCTCAGAGGCAGGCGGCTCCCACCCAGCAGGTGGCTCAAGGGCTTGGGATAAGGCCCAGGACTGGAGGAGGGCTCAGTTCCCAGTGAGCTAGAATCTTGGGTTGGACTTGTCACATTTTGGTCACCTTACATATTTCCCAGTCTGGGTCCTTCCACTCTGATTGTCCCACTTTTCTGGAACCCTGGTTGCCTATTCCAATAGCTCACTTACCTCGCCTCAGTAATGGTTCTTGCCACCTCAGTCCTGGTTAATGAACTCACTGACCTTCCTTTCCAGGCCGTGCTCCTGGTGTGCCTCCTCTGAATTGGCATTGACAGGGCAGATCTAAATATCTCACACCAAAGGATGTATGTGTTACTTAATAATTATTTCATGTAGAGGTCACAACCAAAATGACAGAAATCTACAGTGTCAGGGTCAAGATTCAAAAGGGTAGCCATGAGGGTTCCAGGTCTTGCACTGAAAAATAGTGAAATATCAAGAGGCACAACATTCTTGACTATGGTGAACTGTGTGGCCATGCAGAGTCCTGTTCTTCTGTGTTCTGGGTGAAAATATAAATGACTAGAGGCCCAGTGCACGAATTTGTGCACAGGTGAGGTCCGGCCAGCCTGCCTGGATCGGGGTGAGGGGGGCTTACTGGGGGTGGGGCCGGCAGGGGGAGGAGCCATGGGTGATTGGTGGGCCGTCCCCGCCCCCTGGTCAAACTCCGGTCGAACTCCCAATTGCAGTGCACGAATTTGTGCACAGGTGGGGTCCGGCCAGCCTTCCCAGGATCGGGGTGAAGGGAGCCTATTGGAGACGGGGCCAGCCAGGGGGGAGGAGCCATGGGTGATTGGTGGGCTGTCCCCACCCCCTGGTCAAACTCTGGTCGAACTCCCAGTTGCAGGGACAGTTTGCATATTACCCTTTTATTATATAGGATGAGTTTTACTTCAGGCTTTGCACAATGCTGGGAAGAGAGCAAGCCCTCAATAAATAAATAATGAACAATGGAGGGAAAAGCGAGGGAAGGAGGGAAAGAAATGAAAAAAGTAGGAAGGAAGGAAGGAAGGTATTGTTGTGACCGCCCTATGTTAAACTGGAAAATCAGCAAGTAACATAAGCAGGGGTCATAGGCCACATACAAGTTTGATAAGCAGGGGTCATAGGACACATACAGCCCTTATCCACAAAATGCCTTATCCAAGGGATATGAAGCAATGCAAGTGAGGGTTAGAACAGATACTATTGAATCACTAAAATTTATTAACAACCATGCAAAATGAAATAAAATGCCAGTGATAGAATCTGCACCAGTAAGGTCTGGAAAACTTCACTTTGTCCTCAGACAAGCACCTTGCCTCAGATGGCCTTCCAAGGGATATGAAGCAATGCAAGTGAGGGTTAGAAAGATACTATTGAATCACTAAAATTTATTAACAACCATGCAAAATAAAATAAAATGCCAGTGATAAAATCTGCATCAGTAAGGTCTGGAAAACTCCACTTTGTCCTCAGACAAGCACCTTGTCTCAGATATGCATGCTGAGACAGACACAGAAATATTCTCTAGTAGGCACCATTTTACCTGAGTCAGGCCACAGTCCTCCGTGAGCCCCAGGATTGCCTGCCTTGTAAGCCTTATTTCTGCAGGGAAGGCGTCTGCAGAATCTTGCGGGGCAACCACAGGTCATAAACTCCACTCATTTTTATCAAAGAAAATAAAATGTTTTCTAATATATCTCATGCTAATTAGGCAACCCCTTGGTGTAAACTTTGATACTTCTGTTTGAATATCTTCAAAGTGTCGACTCTTGATTGGGACATTTCAAATACTAAATCACTGCCCTTAAAGAATAGCCTGAGACTCTATCGCACATTCTAAACATGCACTTCTGCCACAATGTTAATAGTAGAATATTTCAAAGTAAATTATCATATTGAAAGTAAAAGAAAAAGGAGAGAGTGAAGGATGGAAGGAAAGGATGGACAGAGAGAAGGAGAAGGAGGAAAACCAACCACTCAGCTCTCCTCTGGTGTAGTTACTCTTCCAGCCATGGTTCATTATTTGTCCCAAATACATTGTTGCCATGACTTTGGATTGGGATTTCCTCTGCTGGGATTTCTCCTCTTACCTCCAACTCCCCAAAATAATATATTAATTTAAGCACATGGTAAAATTTTCATTGACATTAAAAAACCAGGTGCTTTCAAATTTTAGGTAAAATCAATTCCTCCCTGTACTCCTTTCTCACTCACAAAAAAAACTATGCTAATCCATTTCTCAAAAGGCATCTCTCTCTCTTTCTCTCTCTCTCTCTCTCTCTCTCTCTCTCTCTCTCTGTATTAAATTTTATTTTGGTTATTTTGTTTTTTGTTATCGTTAATCCTCACTCAAGGACATTTTTCCATAGATTTTTAGGGAGAGTGGAAGAGAGAGGGAAAGACAGAGAGAACCATCAATGTGAACGTAACACATTGATTGGTTGCCTCCTGCATGAGCCCCTACCAGGGCCCAGGCCAGGAAGGACCCTGCAACGAGGTACATGCCCTTGACCGGAATTGAACTCAGGACCCTTCGTTCTGCAGGCTGATGCTCTGTCTACTGAGCCAAACCAGCAAAGGGCTGTGTGTTTATTTTCCATTAGGCATAGCTGTATCTATGTTCCCTGGTATCTTCTGAGCTCCTTAGCTCTTTGTAATTCTTGGACCCTAGTAAAGCATCTATAATGTAATTTTTTCAGGAAATGTTTGATTAATTGCATTTTGCATTAAAGATGTCCTCTATACTATGACCTACTACAATATCAATTTCAAGTATTACTTTCCCATTTAAGTATGAAATAAACTACTACAGAGGAAGGAAATGGCAGGCAAGTAGAAGGAGAAATGATACAAATGAATGAAGCCAAGTCAGAGCAGCATTTCAAAGTGGATAAGAGAAAATAAAGCCAGCAGTTCAAAATGTCAATTAGGAGAACAAATCACCTTTTGAAATCCAAGTTGAAAAACCTTCTCCAAAATGTCTGTTTTATTAAGTGTCAAATTTATTTCTTGGAACATTTTCCAACTTTTAAAATTTAAGCATAACAATTTAATTCATGTTTTGCACTAAAGTATTCATTTTTTATCCACAAATCTTAGATATTTTAATCATTAAGTTACTTTCAAGTTCAAGGTTCAAACCGATCTGGATTTAAGAAAAAAAATGATACAATGAGAGTTCCTGGTAGTTGGCAACCAGTGTGAAGAATATTTTTTTCTTAACTTTACACGTGATAGAACATTTAATAGGGGCAAGATTATGTTTTAGAATCTGTTTAACATTTCCTGACGCTTAATCACAGAATACTGTTATGATCCTCTGAATTTAAGGTGAACCAAAAAATAGACTTTTCCCCAAAGGAAAATTGACAGTGTCTCTGCAGATGGGATGTCAAAGTACCATTCAACTAACCTGGATGTAAATTTGGGGAGTTTGAAATTTGCAAGTTATAAACAATCAGAAAAGATCTATAAAATACCCTTTCCCTGTCACTCAGCCTCTTCTGGGCAAAACAAGCTACGGGGGACTTTTTAAAAACAGAGGTGATCAACCTTCACCTCCATAGCATCTCACCTGATTTGCCTGTGGGGAGGCCCAGGTACCAGTGCTTTTATAAAGCACCTGTTTTCCTAATGCGTTGCCACTATGCCTAGGATGCTGGAATGGATTGGTAGCAATGCCTTCAGTTGTATTGCTCTGTAAAGAAAGCCATTTGCCCAACTCCTTCATCCTTTGTTAAATTTAAAACAATGCAAATAACCAGGCTGGTGTGGCTCAGTGGTTGGGCATAGACCTATGAACCAGGAGGTCATGGTTAGATTCTCGGTCAGTACACATGCCCAGGTTTCAGGCTCAATCCACAGTGCGGGGTGTGCAGGAGGCAGCCAATGACTCTCTCTCATCATTGATGTTTCTATCTCTCCCTTCTCCCTTCCTCTCTGAAATCAATAAAAATATATTTAAAAAACAAATAAAACAGTGCAAGTAGCTTAAGCAGTTTGATATTAAATATGACTTATTGAAATAGCAACCTCATATTTAAATTTAAAATAGGATACAAATTCTATCTCAGCATTAACCATTGAGAAATTTTTTCTGATGCATAGTGAATTTTACTACCAATTAACTTTACACTGGTCATCAATTAGAAAGGCTTAGTTACAGTTTAAAACAGATTTTTTTCTCATTTATATTAGAATAATTAATCTCAAAGAAGGTTGGCAGACTCAATTTATATTATATTCATTCAGGACAATGTGTGACTGCAAGTCTTTGTTGAAAGTCATTCCTGCTACACATTAATCAACAAATTAGTGAAATTAGTTGCAAGCACAAACAATTGCAAGCATGCATCATTGCTATACTTGACCAATGCTAGATTTGAATGATCAATAGCTCTTTTTCAAGATATTTTGATTATATAAATATACACTGTTGGACCACATTTAAATAAATTGATTTCTTTATAATGAACTTCTCTACTTAGCTGATAAAATTTAGAGTTCCAATTTTTGTAACTATAATACTAAAAGTTCATTAAAATAACATATTATTTCTCTTAAGTTTAAAAAAATTAAATGATTGAAAAATGACTATAACTTGAAGATTCACAGGATTGATGAACAATACCTAAGTTCCTGATGCACTGGTTTAAAATAAGTCAAAATTAAAAATGAAATATATTAGAAATGAAAAAATAATCATAGTATTGGCCCAATATTTCTAAGGTTTTGATGTTAGTACTCAGTCATAAAATTCATCATCTCCATAAACACTGAAAGGTGTTAAAAGAATTGAAGCATTTAACAAGCATAGGCATTTTTCATGAATAGCTTACAAGATTGATTTGAATATGACTTTTAAGTAGGCTGCTTTCCCACCTCAGCACCTGCCATTATTTTTCATTTCTCAATACCTCAGGAAGTGGGTTTCAGGTTGGAAACTGAGATAATTTATGATATGAACTCACTCTGCTTTTTCATTCCTGTAATGGCATTTATTATAGAAATACTTTATCCAACTTGAAGATCTCTATTAACTAAAAACAGACTGCTCTGAAAATGCTGTTGGCAGTATATATTTCATTCTCTACCCCCTTCAGTTACAGGACCTTTCCTCCTCTAGTTGCCAAGTGTCCTTATTCTGCTCACTCCTTGCTCAGAGCTTCCAGGATTCAGCTTTATGAATGTGTGTCCCCCTAGCCCACATTATGCTCTATTGAGAATGTACCCACCCAACTCCATCAAGAGTTCCCCGACTTCTTAATCCAAAGGAATGGGGAAAAATACTCCAACCCAGTGATAATGACGCTAATAAGTATGTTAACATATGCATTTTCCCTTCTGGAGGTCAGTGATAGTGCTATAAAAAATAGTTTCTTTAATATTGCAATTTCTAATTTGTATTAACCAAACCTTTCAATGGTTATCCCACTTCACACACACAAAAATGCATCCTTGCTTAAGCCACCTACACACAGGACAACCAGTGACAGACATTCTAGTTTCCCATTACAAGGAGTCTGACTGTTCATAAACCAAACCTTGCCTTTGCCCCACCTCTGCCATAATTTTCCTCTTCCCTCACTCTCTATCCATCCTTTAACATTTAGCTCAAGTCTTTCTTAGCTTATCCATGATTCCTAAGACCAGTCTAGAACACAGTAGTTTTGCCTTCCCAGAAAGACAAACAATGCCAACTAAATGAGTTTTGGGTGTTTGGCATAGAGAGCCTCTCAATCATAATTTTAGGACACACATTGTAGGGGTTTTGTTTCTGTACTGCTTGATAGATGTCTTCAGTTCCAATGAACTTAAAGAAGAAAGAGTAAATAAGAAATAAAAAACCCCACCACACCATGTTTTCTTTCATTTATTTAAAAAACATTCCATAGAAACACAACCATCTCATCAAAAGAGGGTCATATCACCTAAACAGGAGCTGCTATTACATGAAATTTGTGTCTAAGGAAGTGTATTTTTCTCCACCCAAATATCGGAAATTTGTTTAACAGGTAGAGTGAAGGCATAGGTTATGTGGCACTTCAGGAATTATTAGGGCCCTTTGCACTTAAAATCATTAATGTAAAACATTAACCGACACTTTGTGTATATATATATATATATGCTTTCTTTGTGAAACATATCAACTGGGGTGAGGTTTTTGGCCCCACAGGGGCATACTTGGCAATATGTGAAACAATTTTGTCACCATTTAAGGGGTGCTGCAGACATCGGGTAGGTAGAATCCAGGTATGCTGCTAAACATCCTAAAGAGCAAAGGATAGTCCCTCACAACAAAGAATTATCTCATCCCAAATATCAATATTGCTGAGATTAAGAAGCCTATTCTGAAGACCTAACAAAGGAAATATTTCACCTGCATATCTTTCTTTTTCATAGTCACTAGAAAAGTGGCTTATGTGTGGTTCTATTGGGGGAGGGGAAGTAAGAACAAAAAGAGGTGTGGGAAGCAGAGCAGATAAACACAAAGCGGGCTAATACCCATCCAAAGTCTCTATTTCTGAAGGATCTCAGTGTTATGTTAGTACAATGAGTACCTTTGATGAGCAGCAGCCCTTGGGGGGCCATGCTTGTGTTCTTCCCAGCATACAGTCCTCACCCACAGAGTACCAGCGTCAACCTCTTAAATCCGCTCAAAACCTTTCAATGGCCTTCCATCACACTTAACAGAGTAAGTTTATAGTGATGAACACCTACATTAAAAAAGAAGATCTCAGATAAACAGTCTAACCATACCTCAAAGAACTAGAAAAAACAAGGAACCCAAAGTAAGCAAAAGGAAGGAAATAATAAAGGCCGGAGCAGAAATAAATCAAATACAGAATAGAAAAACAACAGAAAAATAATAAACAAATTAAAAGTTGTTTTTTTTGAAAAAATAAATAAAAACAACAAACTCTTAGCTAGGCTAACTAGGTTAACTATTAAGAGGCTAAAATAAATAAAATCAGAAATGTAAGAGGAACTTTTCAACTAATGCCTCAGAAATAGATAGATAGATAGATAGATAGATAGATAGATAGATAGATAGATAGACAGATAGATAGATAGATAGATGATTATAAAGGACTGTTATGAACAATTTATACCAACAAGTTTGATAACCTAGAAGAAATGGATAAATTCCTAAAAACATACAACTTACCAACATGATTCAAGAAAACATAGAAAGTCTAGATAGATCAATGGCCTAAATAAGGAGATTGAATAGAAAACCTCCCAATGAAGCAAAGTCCAGCACCAGTTGTCTCCAAGACTGGTTTCTATCAAATACACAAGAAGAATTAATACCAATCTTTTAAAAATCTTCCTAAAAATAGAGGGAATGCTTCTAAACTAATTTCATGAGGCCAGCATTACTCTGATACAAAGTCCAGACAAAAACACCATAGGAAAACTACAGGCCAATATTTCTGGTAACCATCAATGTAAAAATCCTCCATAAAATACTAATAAACTGATTTAACAACATCAAAAGATTGTATATACAATATGACCAAGTAGAATCTATCCTAGGATGCAAGGTTGGTTTAACATAACTAAATCAATTAATGTGATATTCCTAGCATATTAACAGAATGAAAATATCAAAGCCACCTGACCATCTCAATAGATGCAGAAAAAGCATTTGTCATATCTATTATAATAAAGGGCAATATGCTAATTAGACCAGACGTCTTCCGGCCGTCATTCCGGATGCCCTTCCTGATGATGCCAGGGCCGGAGGGAAGCCAGCCCGGGTCCTGGGTGCCTGCGGGTAGCCCAAGGGAAGTCAGCCCAGGTCCCAGGTGCCTGCCAGTGGCCAGAGGAGAGAAGCCCGGGTCCTGGGTGCCAGAGGGAAGCCAGTGCCAGCAGCTGGGGGAAGAAAGGCCTACTCTTGCACAAATTTTCATGCATTGGGCCTCCAGCCCATATATAAAAAAGTAGTTTCTACCACTTGCTACTCACTTTTGATGTTTTCTTTCCTTCATAGCACTTTTCCTTACCTGGCATTTTAAAATCTTTTTATTTAAAATTGGCTTTATTTGCTTACTAGAGGCCCAGTGCACAAATTCATGCACAGGTGGGTTCCCTCGGGGTGGCCTGTGGAGATCGGGCCCCAGTTTGTGCCCCCTGCCTGGCACCCCACCTTGGCCTGGCACTGCCTCCTCACCTGCTCCACCATCCCACCTGCAGGGCGATTGGTCAGGGCCAGGCCCCCTGCCCGGCTCCCTCAGTGCCTGGGAGCTGGGCAGCAGCCCCACCCCCCCACCACTGGTCATCGTCTGTGGGGTGATTGGTGCCCGAATGCCCCCACTCACACTCGCCTTGGCCTGGTGCCATCCGCTCACCTGCTCTACCATCCCGCCGCGGTCCCACTCTCATCAGGGCCCATTGGGGCCGGCAGCACCTCCAATGCCATCTGCTGCCAGTGCTGCATTGCTGATGCCTACCATGTTCTGCGCCACCCCCTGGTGATCAGTGCACTTCACAGTGAGCAATCAAACTCCCGGTCTCCTGGTCAAATTCTCAGTTGAATGACTGCCCAAAGGGACAATTTGCATATTAGGCTTTTATTATATAGGATTGTCTGTCTCATCACATGGTTATTACCCCCAAATAAGTGGGATATTTGCTTATATTTTATGTATCTTCAGATTCTAAAACATGGGTCTCCAGAACAAACCAAGGTGATCAGAGGGGACCCGGACTTGGGCATAGCTCTGACAGAGACTGCTTTTGAGCCTGGACAAGTTACTAATTTACTAAGAGTCGTTATGTTTTATATGAAAGGAACTGATGTTACTTCACAGGTGTTTAAGACCAGATGAAATACAAATGATATATATTACCCAATATAATTCCTAGCATGTTGCTCAACCATGGTAATTATATAATCTTTTTTTATGATATGGAAGGATTCTCTATATATAAAAGCCTAAGCGACTGTTATGACTGAATAACCAGAACTACTGGAATGGCCAGTCAACCAGTCTCTATGGTGTGCAGTGACCACCAGGGGGCAGATGTTCAGTGCAGGAGCTGCCCCCTGGTAGTCAGTGCGCTCCCACAGCCAACCTCCCACTGGCTAACCTCCCCCAGTCCTTCCCTGCAGCCAGCCCTCCCCTCCCATCGGCCTGATGGGGGGACTGGACGGCCAACCTCCCGCAGCCCCTCCCCTGGCCAGCTGGCCCCGATCAGCCCCATTGCTGGCCAGGCCGAGGGACCCCACCTGCACATGAATTCATGCACTGGGCCTCTAGTTAAAATATAAGAAAAAGTGAGAGCTTATGAATTAAGTTTTAATTGTTATTTTTACACCACTAAATTTCAGAGTCATTATGGCACTCACTGTTCCTTTTATCACAGTGTTTTGTTTAAGCTGCAAAAGGCTTCACAGACCCACCAACGAGCATCCTCCAACTCCCTCCCTGGCACAAGAGCAGGCGGGCTCTCGGATTGCAGAGTAGCCTTTGAGCTATCAAGGAATATCCCCAAACACCACATACTGTAAATCACTAGCTGCTCTTCCTACTATTTCAAAGAGCAAATGGCAGATTTCTAAATTATAATTACATTAAAAATGCCGTTATATTCTGTGTTTCCCAAACAGACATTAGCTGGTACAGCTCAGTTTTTTTAAAGATCATTTGTATCCAAAATTCCCTTAATTTAACTAATTCAGGGGCCCTTTTCCTTCTGAATGACAAAAATGCATTCCAATGATATGGAAAATCATGCAATTTGCCTATTTTGAACAAGCTTATTTTTTCCAGTCAAACTACAAATATATGTACATATAAATGCATGTAGAGATTTTTAATTTGCCTGAGAAATTATCTTACTCAAATTCTTAGAATTATAATTGTTTTAGGTGAATCTCAAAATGCTAAACGAAAATATTTCTAGTTGTGGTAACATTTTTCATAGAATAGGAGCTTTTACTAAGTGATATGTCAGCCAATAGCTTTCCTGTTCCGAAGTGATAGGACTCAGAAAGACGTATTCAGCTTGATGCCTGTCATCAATCAGAAGAATTTCAATCACAGAGATGACAGACAGTGTTTGTGACTGGTGGGTGAACTTTGCAGAATTCCTTCCCTGGCATCCATGAGAAACGAGGAATTATTACCCAAGTGATCTCAGTGGCCTGCCTCCTTTAACGTACACTACAAATGTGTGTTGGATGGCTTAAGGGGAAATTACAGTTCTTTTATCTTTCTCCTCAGAGTGGCTTCTTTTTATAGTCTGTGATTGATTTGATGCCAGATATTTAAGATAAACAAAACCAGCTAAAATATCTAGCCGATGCATCAGCTTAAAGCTCTCACAGAAAACCTGTAAGTTTCTCCTGGGAGCATTCTTAGGTATAGATAGCTTGAGAGGAAATGATTGATTCATAGAACTGAAAGTGAGGAACAAACTCAGGTATTGAGGTAAAGAACAAGGCCAACACTAACCAAGACCAATGGAAAAATGGTGGAAGTATCAACATAAACCCATAAAAAAAATTACTGCTGAGAAATGACTAGGACATATGATCACCTGCACATAAAAGTAAAATCTTGTATCATAAAAAGACCAACTTCCTGCACTTGGGAAATTTGTCTTAAAAAAGGGCAAAATAAGACAATCTTCACACTTGTTTGTGAAGCTAAACAAAAATGAGAGTAATTGCTCATTTTTAATGAGAATCTATAATTTTTTTGCCTCCTTTTACGGAGAATTAATTCCCAACTCATTTTTAATGAGAATCTATAATTTTTTTGCCTCCTTATTAGATTTTACGGAGAATTAATTCCCAATATCACACTGTACTCTTGGAAGAGTAAATTCTCTCTGTCTCTATTTTTCACATCTAAAGTGCTTATTTACTTAAAATGTTCTTTGGATTGTGTGGCTTGAGAATTGTCACCCATGAAATTAATGAAGATTGTGGCTGCAGAGAGTTAACAAGAGTCATATTGCCACAGTCTATACTCACCCGACATTGTTAAATCCCATAGTCACCATACTTTTTCCTTCTTTTTACATCACATACATAATACCTATATCTATCCAGTTATTAAAATTTCAAAAAGAACATAGAGTTAAAAAAGAAATATTCTGTTTTGATGTGGGAAAATATTAGATAAAGTTAAATACTGATTCATACTTTTTTAAAATACTCTTCGAATAAGAATTGAAGTCATTAACCTATAGAGGTTATCTATCAAAAATCCATAACAAACATCATTCATAGAGATAAAAATGTAGAAGCATTTTATTCAATGCTCATTATCATTGATCCTTTTCAACATTATACTGTAAGTTTTAAATATTTCAGTAATAAAATATCATCATAATGTTATAGAAATACTGGTAAAGTGTCCTTGTTCACAAATGATATGATTGGTTAAAGACTGCATATGCAGCCAAACAGGTTATGAGCGGACCAAATCTAGAAAGCACAATTCGAAATCTGTATTTGTTTTACTAGGGATGCCATAAAGCACTACAGACTGGGTGGCTTAAACAATAGAAATTTATTTTCTCACATTCTGGAGGCCAGAAGTGAGACCAAAGTGTTGACAGGATAGGTTTTTTGTTTTGTTTTGGGTTTTTTTTTGTTTTGTTTTTTTTAATATATTTTATTGATTTTAGAGAGGAAGGGAGAGGGAGAGAGAGATAGAAACATCAATGATGAGAGAGAATCATTGATTGGCTGCCTCTTGCACGCCCCCTACTGGGGATCAAGCCCGCAACCCAGGCATGTGCCCTTGGCTGGAATTGAACCCGGGACCTTTCAGTCTGCAGGCCGATGCTCTATTCATTGAGCCAAACCAGCTAGGGCATGGATAGGTTTCTTTTGAGACTTTTTTCTTGGCCTGTCCATAGCCATCTTTTCCCCATATCTTCACATGATTTCATTTATGTGTGTGTCTGTCCTAATTTCTTCCTATGAGAACACCAGGCATATAAGATTAAGAGTCACTCAAATGACCTCACTTTAATTAATTTATTTGAAGACCTTATGTCCAAACATAAGTAGTGGGGATAGGACTTCAATGCATAAATTTGGGGGGGAAACACAATTCAGCCTACAAGAAACCCAAACTGTATATAAACTAATTATTGGTATGAATGAAAGTGTAGCAAAGCTGCTGGATATTTTTTAAATGTCAAGAATGATAAAAATAGAAAGTATCCAGAAGTCATTCTAACAAAAGATTTCCATGGCCATTATGTAGACAACTGAGAAGAATAACAGGGTTCAAGGCAGGAGGGGAAGGGAATCAGGGTATGGAGTCTAAGGAAACTCTGATATAGACACAAAAACACATTCACAAGAATATTAACAGAAACCATTGTATTAGATAATAAAAACTGTAAATAGCTTACATTTCTCTCTATAGCAGAGAGAGAATCAATGAACTAAAGCTTTATGAACATATGGATGAATCTAAAATTATAATGTTGAGTGAAAAAGCAAAGTGCTGAAGAATGAATATGAAATATCCTATCTAATAATAGACAAACATGGTAATTAACCGTATCTCCGACAAGCCTCCCATTGGCTAATCAGGGCGATATGCAAATTAACTGCCAACCAAGATGGCGGCCGGCAGCCAGGCAGCTGAAGCGAACAGGAGGCTTGCTTCCTCCAGTGATGGAGGAAGCCAAGGTTCCCCGCCTGCCGCTGCCGGCCTCTGAGCTGCACTCTAAGAAACAATGTTGCAATTATAGAAGCTAAACAAACCCCAGAAACCTGCTTTCAGCC
>NW_005362626.1:1069288-1071991 GCF_000412655.1 Myotis brandtii | reverse complement strand
CCATGCACCAGGCCTCTATCCTATATAGTAAAAGGGTAATATGCAAACTGACCCTAACAGCAGAAGGACTGGGAATGACTGGTCACTATGACACACACTGACCACCAGGGGGCAGACGCTCAATGTAGGAGCTGCCCTCTGGTGGTCAGGGTGCTCTCACATGGGAGGAGCTCTGCTCAGCCAAAAGCCAGGCTGATGGCTGCCAGTACAGCAGTGGCGGTGGGAGCCTCTCCTGCCTCCTCAGCAGCACTAAGGATATCGACTGCAGTTTAGGCCTGCTCCCCGCTGGCAAGTGGACATCCCCCGAGGGCTGCCGGGCTGCCAGAGGGATGTCTGATTGCCATCTTAGGCCCATTCCCCCGGGAAGCGGGCCTAAGCCAGCAGGTGGTCATCCCTGAGGGGTCCCAGACTGCGAGAGGGCACAGGCCGGGCTGAGGGACCCTCCCACTCTCCCCCGAGTGCACAAATTTTTGTGCACCGGGCCTCTAGTAAATAATAATTCTATATAATAAAAGCATAGTATGCAAATTGTCCCCTCGACCAGGAGTTCATTCGGCAGTTCGACCAGGGGGTGGGGCTGCTTGGGGAAGGGAGGGAGGCCCTGGCCAGTGGCGGCAGTGGCAGGCAGCCAGGGGAAGGGAGGGAGTACCCGGCTGGCAGCCGGCAGCAGCTAGGCACCCTTCCAGTGCATGAATTTCATGTACTGGGCCTCTAGTCAAATATATAAACTTTTAAATGATACAAAGCTATACTGTATGTCTAAGATACAGTCATATACATAAATATACATATATATGTATATATATATATATAGATAGATAGATAGATAGATAGATAGATATAAAGTATTAAGTAAATTAGTGATAGTGACTAGTTGGGCCTTATTGGGAAAGGTAATCTTGGCAATTTCATAGAGGGTGTCAGCTGAAATGACAAAATTGTATTTTTTATTAAGGTGAGTGTTGGGTTTTTAAAAGGTTATTTTATTATGTTTAACATTATTTAGTTTTATATTTAATAGTGCTTCATATTAAAGCAATAAATTTCATAATAAAGCAATATTAGGAAACATTCTATTGAATTTTTTATGCATTCTTTAAGCCTAACAATGTCTGAATCTGTGTGATTAAACTTTGCAGCTTTTCTAAAATCATCAACTGATAAAACACAAAATTAGATCCTTTTCATCAAATCTTTTCATAATCAAATGTTGCTAGAAGTATGGATCTGATGCAAAGACTGCTTTTGGCTGTGACAAAACTAAATAATAAAAATAAATTATTAACTGAAAAGAAATGCTATGGGCTATAGGGCAATAAAGAGGTACCATCTCAAATTAGATTTTTGCCAGGCACTTCAGTATCCACTGACTATGCAGACAGACATCAACCCTGCTTTCATAACGATGTATATAAGTTAGTAGAGAAAATAGAGACAAATTAAATAATAATGCAATTAAAAAAACATAAACCCTTGATAATTCTCCTGAGGAGGGGCATATGGCTCTGTAAAGGATATATACCCAAGAGAATTGACCAGAGGTTAGAAATGGCCCCTTGGAGGGGAATCAGCTGTGTCTAAGGCAAAGGAGGGGATGAGGAAACATTTCCTAGAAGAGACAAAAAGTAAATTCAAACCCCTTGTGTCCAGAGTACAGAGAGCATGGACTGTAATCAGGTTGGAGGATATGAGAAAAATAGGGGGGAAAAAGAGAGGAATTCGGTTATTGCTCATTTTTATCTTGACCTTACTATCCACTGTCAACACTCTAGTCATTATTATTAAAATAGCAATCTTTACTAGTATTAACTTATTCAACTTTAGTCGTAGACTATTTAATGAAAAGAGAAAGGAGAAAGGCTAGTTATGTAAGATTGCAGCATCCACTTAAAGCTCAGTTATTGCAAACCATTACTAATGTCTGAAAATATTTTCAACATATAAAATCTGTCTCTGCAATAGTATTCTCTGTAATCCAGTTAGAGCTTAATAAATATTGTTGATTTTTATATCTCCTTTCTACTCTTTTTTTTTGGTGGGTGGAGCCTGAAAGGAGTTGGGAAATTGTTCCCACTAATATGAAAAGGTAACTAACAAAAGATTGTACAGTACTTTGTGTTTTTTCTAGATTAAAACCATGTTATTAACTATCATTTAACTCTGATTTGTTAGACTATAGAACAATTGATATTTTTAATATTACAGGAAGAATTATCTTTAAAAAGATTCTCATTCTAAGGGCTTCTACATGACTAAATTACACCAATTTTCACCAGTCAGTATGTGATGGCATAACAATATAACATTAAATATCTTTCAAGTATAATAGATGACTATATGGTGATCTAACAATAAGTAATCTATCATGTACTTTTTAAAAGAAAAATAATGATTGGTTTGGTTCCTATTTATAATCTTTAGTAGTCTTATTTTCTCCACATCACTGTGCAAACGCATGATTTTTGTAATTTTATGAACACCATCTGGGACATTATGTGTGCTACATAATGGGAGAAATTAAAATAAGTCATATAAATGATGTTTATTGAAACTGAGTACATTCTGTTTTGCTCCTACCCCTATATTTACCACATATATTAGAAAGAGCTTCAGACCTGGAGCTAAAGTGTGGTGTTTATACTTTTTTTTCTTCAGTTCATTTTTTTTAATTTAATTTTATTGTTGATACTATTACAGTACTAT
>NW_005362626.1:1061331-1069278 GCF_000412655.1 Myotis brandtii | reverse complement strand
CCGCCCACCTCCACCCAGCTCCTGCACCACCTTCCCTCTAACCATCACCACACTATTGTCTGTGTCTATGGGTTATGCTCATCTGTTCTTTGGGTAGTCCCTAATTTAACACTTAGGAGCTATGGCACATTGTGTCCAAGATTCTCAATCAGCAAAGTTGGAATAATACTACTACTTTATAGGTTTTATGGAAGAACTAAATGAAATGCATGCATACAAACACAACTTGAATCTTCTTAGAAGTAGAAATTATGTATTAAAGTTTAGTGTAGTCTTAGTAATATGTGTGGCACTCCCTTGCATCTAGAATATGCTCAATTTACATGGAAAATTTTGATTTAATAAGTTATTGGGATTCAAATTTCAAAAAAAACTTTACTTTTTAAGTAAGTTGAGGGGATAAGTGAAAGATAGACCTTTTTTTCCACAAAGTTATCAAGAAATTTCACAGACGTTTTGAGCAACACAGGCAGACCAACAGCATATAATTCCCATCTTTTCTGATAGACCTAAAGATATTTCAGTCCTGACCGGTTTGGCTCAGTGGATAGAGCATCGGCCTGCAGACTCAAAGGTCCCAGGTTCGATTCCAGTCAAGGGCATGTACCTTGGTTGCGGGCACATACCCAGTAGGGAGTGTGCAGGAGGCAGCTGATCGATGTTTCTCTCTCATTGATGTTTCTAACTCTCTATCCCTCTCCCTTCCTCTCTGTAAAAAATCAATAAAATATATTTTAAAAAAGACATTTCATACCTCACTTAAAGTGCATATCTTTGGAAAGAAAATAGCCTGGAGATATATGTTGGGCCACGATTGATCACGGAGAGGATTAAATTGGATTCATGTCAACAAAGCATCCTTGGAGAAAAATGTAATTTTTCTGGTCCTTTAGTTCTTGTAAAGACAGGATGTAAACTCTAAGATGTCCTTGGTCTGTTTGATTTTAGAGAAGAGTGATTCACAGATTTGAGTGATTGGAAAACTTTTAAATTAGAAAATAATGAAAACCTGTCATTTATTTCTAAAGCAGAAGCAGCTGCTAATATACATGTAACATTTTGAAAGCCTTGGTACTTTAAAGTATTTCAGTAAAGTTTTTCATATATACAAATCATTTGTACATAGAGATGTTGAATTTTCTACTTAGCAGTCATTTGTATTCAGATAAGTACAGTATCAGACAAAATGAGACATCTGGTAGTCTATAAGAAAGCATAAAAGTTTGAGGATCTAGGGGAAATTCAAAATAGAGAAGCATAATAAAACAGTAAAAATAAATCTTATGTTGCTAATGATTTAGAATGTGAGAAGTATTTTTTTAAAAGCTGAGTTATATTACACATGAATTTAATTTGTTTTCTGAAATTCAAAGCTTACTGTGATGATCAAAATGGATAAGTTTTTTTCAAATCTGACAAGAGAGTGTTTTTCTCAGGGACACTGTGAAGGTGACTCCTAGCCATCTGTCCCTTCATTAAGCGGAGAAGAAGTGTGAATTAGAACAAAGATGGCCCCAATCAACTCTACCTTGCCTTGTGGCTTTGTTCAAAGTCTCCAAAAATTTGAAATTCAATATACTCCCTTAAACAAATTTTCCACAAAATGATAAACACTACAAACTGAAGACATTAAAACTGTAGGTGCTGAAAAATCTTAGAAACTATAAAATTGGTGGTTGAAGAGACCTTAGAGATTCTAGATCAGGGGTCCTCAAACTACGGCCCGCGGGCCACATGCAAATACAAATATTGTATTTGTTCCCATTTTGTTTTTTTACTTCAAAACAAGATATGTGCCGTGTGCATAGGAATTTGTTCATAATTTTTTTTAAACTATAGTCCGGCCCTCCAATGGTCTGAGGGACAGTGAACTGGCCCCCTGTTTAAAAAGTTTGAGGACCCCTGTTCTAGATAGTAGCCTTTTTATCAGTGATCTCCTGAACTCCAACATAAAAATTATGAGGATATCTGTTAAAGTGTAGATTCTTGGACCCCACATTGACCTACTGAATTAGACTGTTTATGTGAGAACCTGGAGTCTATACTTTTAACAAATTCCCCAGATGACTATAAGACACCCTAAGTTTGAGAGTCAGTGATGTAGGAAAGTACTGTCTGAGATAGTAGCCATAGCGAAGGGGGCTATTGAGTTTCTGAAACAAGGAAATTGTCATGCTTGAAGCATAAAATATATGCTGGATATTGAGGGGTCATAAAAAATAATACCTTAATGTTTTTTATATTGATTACATGCTGAAACTATAATGTTGTAGGTACACTGAATTAAATCAAATATGTTGAGATAAATTTCACCTATTCCTTTTTTCAATTTTAATATGGCTACTAGAAAATTTTTAATTAATCAGATGTACTTCAGTCTTTCTTGCTTAATGTAAAAATTTTTCAGGACTTTATCAAGAAAAAAATATTTTTCTGTTTATCTACCTGTATGGCCACTTTGGATATCAGTTTGGACTTGTCTTATTTTCTTTTTTGCATCTGTGCTATTTTTTTAGCCACCAAAAAGAAAATTTTAAGTACTTGAATAGAATTCACAGTGTGATATAGTAAAGAGATGAAAGAGAGAAAATGCAATTCAGACAGAAAATAATTAATTACCTAAGACAAAAACAGTCACAAATTTAAACTGTCTTAATACAAAAATTATTTAACCTTTTTTGATAATGTTGGTGATCTTTTCATTGTATTATTGTGTGTTGC
Source organism: Myotis brandtii (assembly GCF_000412655.1). Classification (NCBI taxonomy): domain Eukaryota; kingdom Metazoa; phylum Chordata; class Mammalia; order Chiroptera; family Vespertilionidae; genus Myotis; species Myotis brandtii. Next base: position 1,066,557 of record NW_005362626.1, on the reverse strand, counting down.
TTTAACTTATGGATCCTCTTCCTGAATTGTTATTCATTAAGCTCTTATTTTATGGAAGTTTGATTTAGGCCCAACTTCAGTGATTTCATATAATTTTTCTACATCAACAATGCAATTGAAATAGACCCCCTAAAAGGAAGCAAATAACCTCGTGGAGAAAGAAATAAGTTATAGCACTGTATTCCCATCCGTTGGTTTTGACTATAAAGTAATCAGACAGCACATAGAGGAGGCAAAGGATGAGAAAATTAGTCTCAGTTGAATGACTTTCTTTGAAGGACTGAAATCTAATTTGGCAGAACTTTGGCTTGATTGCTTGATTGTGTCAATTTGATCAAGGCAGAAACAAAACAAATATTTACATTAGTTCTATCATTTACATAACCTCTATTTAAATTTTATAGCATGTTTCATTTTTAATCAAACATTTTATGTTATATAGCATAGACAAATTTAGTAGGAATAAGCCACCTTATACATATTTCAAACCGAGCTTAATTTTAAGACCTAGAATCTTGTGATATAATTTTGTGCTCTCTCTTGTTATGTACTAATAGTTGATCTTATGTTGTTGTTGTTTTTGCCAACATTAAAGAAAGATTATGAGTCAACATTGCAACAGCCTCAGCCACAATTGCAGTTTTGGATTTTTGCTGGTTCATACTCAGAGTGTTCTGGGCTTACTATCTGTGGTATCCACTTTTGTCCACATACATGTAATAGGAAAAAAAATAGAAACTGAGAATTTTTCATGTGAAAAAGTGAGGAGAGAGGCCTTCTGGATCCCAATTTCTGGAGAAAAACAGTTCCCATTTTGTAAATTCAGAAAAAAAGTTTCTAAAGAAGTCAGGGTATTTTTCATGAGACCTTGTAGCTATACCAATCCATAAGAAACTCAGCAGTTTTAAAATATGTGCCCATCAGCATTTGAACATACATCCCACATCGGCTTCGAGAGTCCCCATTTCCTCTGACCTTGACACTCCTTAACAACTAGAGGAGCATCAAAAGTGCTGCCCTCAGTCCAAAAGGACTCTATTTTTATATTATAAAGTTGAGTAGCCAACAAAATCTGAACTTATTGAAGAACTATAACAATATCAGGAGTTAGTGAAGGCCGAGAAAGAATATTGCTTATCATTAAGAAGGCATCTCACATGTATTGTTCCATGGAAATAAACTAAATAAACTAAATAGTCAAGACACTTCAATATTCACGGGAAAGTATTTTGACACCAACAGCCAACTTACTACTTTAAGATATATTGGTGAGTATAGTTGAAATAATGTTACTGATGCTTTTTGCTTTATTCATTTCACCATGCCACCGTGTTTTTATTTTTATTTATTTATTTTTTATTTTTTAAAATATATTGTTATTGATTTCAGAGAGGAAGGGAGAGGGAGAGAGAGAGTTAGAAACATCAATGATGAAAGAGAATTATCAGCTGCCTCCTGCATGCCCCCTACTGAGGATCGAGCCCACAACCTGGGTATGTGCCCTTGACTGGAATCTAAGCCGGGATCCTTCAGTCCACAGGCCAACACTCTATCCACTGAGCCAAACCAGCTGGGGCCACAGTGTTTTTAAATAATATAATATGTACGTATATCTGTTGAGCACATACCATGATACCTCTAGGGATGACCTTGGGGGAAAGACTGATATTTTTCCATTTACAAGGGAATACGAATGAACAAATCAACTATGTGGTTATAGGGATATACACACCCCAGAAAAATACACGATCCAGAAGTGAAGTCTATGAACTACAGCAAACTTTCAGAACACTGAGGTGTTAGGATTTCATCATTCTTTGGCTAGAAAGGCTCATGGACTTTTCTTGTTCCAGAAGGATTCCAAGAGCAGTTCATACATCAAGGCCTTTCAAGGCTGCTGTGTGTCAGACGCATCTGTCTAGAGAGATTGATAGGGCTGCTCTGCTCTTGATTTCCCACTGCTCTGTTTCTCTGATATCAATCTCCGCAACCAGGATGGCTTACAGCAGGCTAGTGACAGTGTGACATACTAGTACTTCAGAGACACCTCCCAAAACCAAGCAGATGGATTGTGCCCATTCTTTGGAAGAATCCCCTGCCTCTTGAGAATCTTTAAATAAAATACACAGAAATTATTCTCCTCTCTCTCTCTCTCTTTCTCCCTCTCTCTCCCAACTTCAAAGTGCTGCTTTCCCATTGTTTATCTGTAGACTCTACTAAAAAGAGTACTACTTTTCTATCAGTTTTTTCTGTTAATTTATCTTTTCACTTCATATATATATATATATATATTCTTGTTTAATTTTTATCTTTTAAAATTTTTTTCAATTACAATTTACATTCAATATTTTGTATTACTTTCAGATGTGCAGCAAAGTGGTTAGAAAGTGGGGGGCTGGGTGAAAAAAAGGTGAAGGGATTAAGCAGTGCAAATTGGAAGTTACAGAATAGTAACAGAGATGTAGATTACAGCATAAGGAATATAGTCAACAATATCATGATAACTATGCATGGGGCCAGGTGAGTACTTGAAGCATCAGGGGAACCAATCTATAAAGTATATGATTTTCTAACCCAATATACATATGTTGAAAACAGTTCTATATGAGAGTAACAGTGTCCCCACTTACTTACAGGAGCAGTGTTAGCTTAAGGAAAACTGAAGGGCCTTTAGCTGTTGAAATGTTCACATCAGACAGTCAGTGTCTGTTTCACAACTTTCTGAAGAACAAGAAAGACTAAGAAATTCAAAACACTATCTCCTGCCGCATAGATAGCATTTAAAATTTTTAATGTTTAGGCAGGTTCTGCGTGTGCTACGTTTTAAAATTTTCATGACTCTACATTTAATTTTTCTTTGCTATAATTTCATCTCTTCACTATATTTGATTATTTCAGCAACAGTAAAAAATGACCCGCTTTTCAAGTATTCATTAAGGTATTCTATTTAAACATTTTATGCACCTATTATGTGCCAAGCACTGTACGAGGCATGACGGCTATAAAGAAAAGTGAGCAAAATAACCCTAGATTTGCTCTCACAGATTTTATAGTCTATTCTACAAGTCACACAGGAATCCAATAATCCCACAAAGTATTTGTGCTAGCTCTGCATTGCCAACGGTTCTCTGATGATGTAAAACAGTGACCTGACCTAGTTTGAGAAGTCAAGAAAATGCTTGCTAGAGGAAGCAAAAGGTGAGCTGAGATTTGACGGATGTTTAGAAACATTGATTTCTATTATTTTTGTCAAAATAAATTTGTTGTCATAATGAAGCACAGTTTTCATATGATGTATGTTTCTGGTAGACCCTAAAGGTTCCAAACCCAACACCCATCCTTTGCCCATTTCTTTCTTGCTTCAGAGACGTTGATTTGCTTAAGTTTACCCTCCCCCATATTTGCAGGGAATATGAGGATGAATGTTGTTGTCTAACTCATTTATAGTAATTTTATTCTTCTTGCAAGTAATTTGTTTAGGCATATCATGAATTGTAACTCTGGTCAATGAGAAATCAGTGGAAGTCTCTGGGCTTCTGGGAAATGCCTTATAAGGAGATATGTTCGGAAAACTTCCATTTCTGTCTTTAAACGTTAATGAAAGCCTGATACTATATAAAACAGCTGTAACCAAAGGCAAGGGGAGGGGTTCTGTTCAGGGGAGGATGGGAACATGGAACCATGGATGGAGCGCATGTGCTTGCTGATATCATCAAACTCTTGGGTTGACCTTGGAGTTCCTGCCTCGTCTCTGACCTGATTTGTGAGATAATAAACAGATATCGTTAAGCCTCTGTTTATTCCTGAAGCCAAAATTATTCCAATTAAAAAAAAGAAAGTTATAGCACTTGGATTTGGTAGACTAATTATATAACGATAAAAATAACAGAAAAAAAAGATCCGGAGAGATCCACACGATGGTGAACTGCAGCGAGGGAAGATGAGCTGGGGAGGAGAGATGAATGACCTAGATAAGTTTACGAAGGGCATGTATTCAGCTATAGTTTTCATGATTAAAAGGTTTTTTAAAAAGCAAAAAGATACATAAATTTGCTCCCTTGTTACATAAATTAAATTTTTGTAAAGTGATTAAAGCTACTATTAATTCCTGTCAGTGTAAATATACTCTGTGGAGGAGCACTGGCAAGCACCGGTAGCACAATTTTGATTACTTTTAGTTTTTTTCTTTCACCCCTGTACTCTTGAATATGTTTGATTCTTGGATTGACTTCATTAGAATTATTTTCTAAACCAATTATTCTTCCCCTTTGCCTAGGTTTTTCACTGAAATTTATTCATTCTTCATTCATTCTTTAATAATTAATTAATTAATTATTTTGTTGTTGTTAATCCTCACTGGAGGATACTTTTCCATTGATATTTTTTAAAAAAAGAGAGTGGAAGAGAGAGGGAAAGACAGAGAGAAATATCGATGTGAGAGAAACACATCAACTGGTTGCCTCCTGCAGGAGGGACTGACAAGGGACTGGGTGGGAGAGGAGCCTGCAACCAAGGTAACATGCCCTTGACCAGAATTGAATCTGGGGCCTTTTGGTCCACACCCTCTATCCACTGAGCCAAGCCAGCTAGGGCTTCATTCATTTATTTAATAGATATCGCTGGGTACTTTAGAAAACTGGATATAACAATGAACATAACAAAAGCCTCGCAGTTCTGACACTATATGGAGAGCATATTTATTTTTAATTAATTAGAGACACACACTAAGCCAGTAGTAAAAAATAAATAAACAGAATACTTTTATATAGTAATAAGGGCCTTGAAAGAAGTAAAGTAGCTTCAAGGGTAGAAGGGGAGAAAGTGAGGGCAAGGACTCATGACTTGAAGGAGAAATTGACTTAAAACTCCAAAGAGAGAGCACCCAGGCAGAGCGCAGAGTGCGCTGGGAAGGATAGGGTTGGCTTCTTTCAGCGGCAGAACAAATGCCTGAGAGTCTGCAGCAGCGTGAACTGGACTGGGGGGCTGGACACGGGATATTGAGGTGAATGAGAAGGGGGCCAGGTCAAATAGGCCTTTCTAAGCCACAATAAGGTTGCTAAATATTATTATCTACACTAATAAAAGAGAAACATGGTAATTAGCGTACGACCGTTACCCTTTTCATTGGCTAATCAGTGAGTATATGCAAATTAACTGTCAGCCAAGATGGCGGCCGGCAGCCAGGCACTGAAGCGAGCATGAGGCTTGCTTGCTGCGGACTCCAAC
>NW_005362626.1:1054874-1060968 GCF_000412655.1 Myotis brandtii | reverse complement strand
AAAAAAATATATTTTATTGATTTTTTACAGAGAGGAAGGGAGAGAGTTAGAGAGTTAGAAACATCGATGAGAGAGAAACATCAATCAGCTGCCTCCTGCACACTCCCCACTAGGGATGTGCCCGCAACCCAGGTACATGCCCTTGACCGGAATCGAACCTGGGACCTTTCAATCCGCAGGCCGACGCTCTATCCACTGAGCCAAACCGGTTTCGGCATACATTAAATTTTTGTAAAGTGATTAAAGCTACTATTAATTCCTGTCAGTGTAAATATACTCTGTGGAGGAGCACTGGCAAGCACTGGTAGCATAATTTTGATTACTTTTAGTTTTTTTCTTTCACCCCTGTACTCTTGAATATGTTTGATTCTTGGATTGACTTCATTAGAATTATTTTCTAAACCAATTATTCTTCCTCTTTGCCTAAGTTTTTCACTGAAATTTATTCATTCTTCATTCATTCTTTAATAATTAATTAATTAATTATTTTGTTGTTGTTAATCCTCACTGGAGGATACTTTTCCATTGATATTTTTTAAAAAAAGAGAGTGGAAGAGAGAGGGAAAGACAGAGAGAAATATCGATGTGAGAGAAACACATCAATTGGTTGCCTCCTGCAGGAGGGACTGACAAGGGACTGGGTGGGAGAGGAGCCTGCAACCAAGGTAACATGCCCTTGACCAGAATTGAATCTGGGGCCTTTTGGTCCACAGGCTGACCCTCTATCCACTGAGCCAAGCAAGCTAGGGCTTCATTCATTTATTTAATAGATATCGCTGGGTACTTTAGAAAACTGGATATAACAATGAACATAACAAAAGCCTCGCAGTTCTGACACTATATGGAGAGCATATTTATTTTTAATTAATTAGAGACACACACTAAGCCAGTAGTAAAAAATAAATAAACAGAATACTTTTATATAGTAATAAGGGCCTTGAAAGAAGTAAAGTAGCTTCAAGGGTAGAAGGGGAGAAAGTGAGGGCAAGGACTCATGACTTGAAGGAGAAATTGACTTAAAACTCCAAAGAGAGAGCACCCAGGCAGAGTGCAGAGTGCGCTGGGAAGGATAGGGTTGGCTTCTTTCAGCGGCAGAACAAATGCCTGAGAGTCTGCAGCAGCGTGAACTGGACTGGGGGGGAGGGGGTGTTGGGGATGGGATATTTAGGTGAATGAGAAGGGGGCCAGGTCAAATAGGCCTTTCTAAGCCACAATAAGGTTGCTAAATATTATTATAAGTGTAATAAGAAACCATCGAAGGATTATGTGCCAGAGAGACAATTTAATTTGTAGATGATCACTGCTTGCTGAATGGAGAAGAGATGGTGAGGGTTAAGAATAGAATCAGAAAGACCATTTAGAAAGAAGGCGATTGCTATCAATCACGTGGCAGACAGTGGCGGGCCAGTGCTAGGAACAGAGTGAGAGAGTGGAAGTGGAGCTCAGGCCCCTCCCAGATCTCACCCTGTGCATCTCTTCACCTGGCTGTTCATCTGTATCCTTTCCCATATCCTTTGAAAAACTGGTCAGTGTAAGGTGGTGCTTCCCTGAGTTCTGTGAGCCACTGTAGCAAATTAATCAAACTGGAGGAGGGGGTTATGGGAACCTCTGATCTGCAGCCAAGTCAGACTAAGTTGTGGGTCACCTGGGGCCGACTGCTTGTGATTGGCATCTGATGTGGGGGGAAGTCTCCTTGGTATCTGATGCTATTTCCAGATAGTTAGTGTCAAAATTGATTTAAATTGTTGGTTCCGAAGGAGGTGTCACAAATCGTTTACTGGGGGGAACCCCCACAATCTGGTGTCAGAAGGGTTGTGAGTGTGGCAGTAGGGTGAGAGTAAAGGAGAAACCGAAGCAGGGCTATTGTGCTTCTCTGACTCACTTGTTGAATGTGATTTATGTCTTAGATTAATCATTACAGGAGCAACATTAAGAATTGGTGGGTAAGGTACTTGAATAATCCTCAAAAGTTGCATTGTTTTTATCTTGGTCTAAAGTGTGCATCAGAGATTAACTTCAGGTAATTATGATCATTTGCTTTTCAGTAACTGAATGGACAAACCATTAGCTTCACATCTGGAAGGGTCCAGCTGCTAAGATGGTGGCTCCAAATCATTTGATCATCAGGAGGTATTTGAAATGAAGACTGGAGGTAGAATTTTATAAATCAAACCTAAAAGTAATGGAAAATATTATACTCAGAGCTCTATGTATGTCAGAAATCTTGAACATGTATTATCTTTAGGTTTCTAGGGATAACTTTATGAAATAGTTGTCTCTCATCTGAAGAATTGCTTCCAGCCTAAAACTTGAAACTCTTTTCATATTCTAGTTAAAATGCCCAGGGGCTACTATAAAGTGGAATGCTTGTAAATAACCAGGCTGTTGAGATCTTAATTAAATTAGAAGAACACATTTGTAGGAAAGTAGTGGGGATTTAATCAAAGTGCTGAGATGCTGGGAAATAAATCAGTGAGGAATAGTCATCATATATTGGAAATTCAAAAATAATCACTATCAATCAAGCCAACCATGCTAAACAAGGACAAATGAGCAGAGAAGAACAGAGGCAGAATTTTTGAAAATAATTCCCAGTCTTATAGAGCTGAAATAGCTTTTCATGAGCAATCTTTGGTATTGATCTGAAATTCCTGACTAGTACCCTCTCCCCTTTCTGGAAAATGAGGGGTGGAGCTGAAATGTTCAAGCTTCTAATATTGGCTTATTCTTTGTGGTGACCAGTCCCATCTTGGAGCCCACTCAGAGTGACCTCATTAGAACAAAAGCCACTGCTATCACCCAGGAAAGGGCTTTAGGAATTATGTGTCCAGGACTGGAATCAAGGATCAAATATTAGAACAAAACATGTTCCTAGGGCTCTTATGACTAGAAAAGTACAAGGGTTTTAGGAGCCCTGTGCCAGGAATTGGGAGCAGATACACATATATTATACATATATAAAATTTCACAACAAACACATATTCTGAATACACAAACACACTTGTATTCTACTGATCCATAATTTCTTGCTAATAAAAATGCACATAAAGCTGAAAGGAATTATTTAAAAATGTTCTAGTAGCTACCTTTGGGTCTTGGAATTATTGATTTATAGTTAGTTGGTCTTTTTCTATGTCAATTATATAAGTGGAACACATTAATATTATCATAAAAAGAATTTAAAAATATATTTTATATTCTATATATTCTCCTACATAATATCCCTTTCCAAAAGTCAGATTACAAATTACACTTCAGCAAAGAAGGCCTTTTTCTCCACTACCAAGTTCTTACTCATCATTTTCCATATTACTGCGGAAACTCAATTGCTTCAATCTTTGAAGCCTTTATCTTTGTAACTTCCTTTATCTTTCTTCTCTCCCTCATTGATCGTCTTATAATATCCCAGTATTTAAAATCTAATCATGCTTTTCTATCTCCATAGTTCAGCTTCTCAGTTGTACTACATTAAACATCTGAGGGTTTTAAAAACATTTTTTTGCCTCTGTCTACACTTATGGAGTGAAGTAAATATGTAAGATATTTGTCTTAATAGTGAACAGATAAAATTGACAGTAAATTAGGACTATAACTTTACCTACAACTATCTCATCTCTAACTGTCTTTGACTATTGAGACAAATTTCATAATTAAGAGGGCTTCTTTCAGTCCTATGTATTATTCTGTGGGAAGTTACTGCTCTGAGTAACTATATTTAAACATTATTAATTTATACTATGGATGCAAATTTTTCAAATGTCCTTTTCTTGTTGATCTGATTATGTCAGTTTCTCAGCTCAGTACCTAAATTGCTTGATTTATGCTCCAGGAAAATAATCTAATAACACTACCAAGATGTATTAATTTGTTGGGTTTTTTTAAAAACCCCTGAGCATGTATAAATTTTTAATGCCTGAGAGTTCATCCATTATGTTCCTTAGCCCTGTCAACTTCTACAGTTTCATAAAATACTACTTGCGATTAAAAATAACTTTTCAACTTTTTCTCGTTAACAACAACAAAAGACACATGGGAAAAAATGGTTATAGGTCAAACTGCACATACTTGTGTCAAGGTCATCCATCATGGCTTCATGACAGTTTGCAGTTCTTTAGTTGTACCCTTCAATGCAATACCAAAGTGAAATAGACCCTCAGAGAAGAGGCTTTGTCACAGTATCCTTCATTATTTTCACTCTTTTCCAGTTTCCTTACTCATTATTTTTTTATTTTCTTTATTTATTTTTAGGCTCCCAGATTTAACTCAATCCTGCTTTGATCAAGGAACACTTGGGCTTCTACCCTGCTATTGTCTCGAAATCCCTAACATGGAATCCAGTTAATCAGCAACAATGTTTGATACTGCCTCCCCACTACCACCACCACTATTCTGAGACTACCGTGCTCTGAATCAAGCCCAGAAGCTACTCACTCTAAGGATGCATCTCTCCCATCCACTATCCCTGGGTAGGTCAGGTCCAAAGAACTGAGCATCAATTTGGATTCTTCCCCAATTGCTAATTAATAATTGATCTAAAACTGTAGTTCTTTTCAAGAGTATAAGATCTTCCCCTGAGCCTTCATACAGGGACTAAAGGCCTCCTAGCCAAGGAATAATCTCTAGGCAATGACCACCTGCCTGATAGAAATTCCAAATAAGAAAACAGCCTCCAGAGCTCCACACCACGCTGACACCTCTATGTCTTTCTTATTAGGGTAATCTATATAATGCTGAGGTCATATGGAGGTTCTAATGCCCCAGTAGCTGAGATCAACAATACATATGCAAGTAATACATATAGACATGAGACACTGATTACACACTGTTTAAAACAATTGAAGTAAAATTGAAATCTACTTTATAATGAGCTTTTGTATTATCTTTTTCAATAACAAGCTGTAAGACCATGGGTTGACATTTTATCACTTTGAGCCTATTTCCTTTTAAGCAAAATGAAACGTTTTGGGCAAGGTGATATTTGTGGTTTCCATTTGAGTTAATATTCTTCAGTCACTTTTTATATCATTTGAAAACTTACAAAATAGATTTAACAAATGAAGACTGTTCTCATTGTTAAAGGTTATTTAGCAAGGAATTAAGAGAAGTATGTTATTGAAAAAAAATACAAGTTTGGAGTTAGGTATACCTGGACTAAATACCTTCTCTCCCACTTAGTAATTGTATGCTTTTGGATGTTAATAATTACCCTAAGCCAAAATTATCTAATTTTCAAATACAGATAATGAAGTACTACAGTGTTATAAAAATTACATTAAATCATTTTTCTGGATTCATATTACACAATAACACATGCCAAGGACTCATTAATACATTTCAGACTCAACACTTGTCTCTTTTTCCCTCATTATTTATGAAAGGAATCACCACAACATTCTTTTGAATTCTGTAAAGCCACCTGGTCTGTGGTAATTTTTTTATGGTAGCCTGAGCTAATACAAGATTTCATTCTTTTTTTAAAATATATTTTATTGATTTTTTACAGAGAAGAAGGGAGAGGGATAGAGAGTTAGAAACATCAATGAGAGAGAAACATCGATCAGCTCCCTCTTGCACACCCTCTACTGGGTATGTGACTGCAACCAAGGTACATGCCCTTGACCTGAATTGAACCTGGGACCCTTGAGTCCACAGGCCAAAGCTCTATCCACTGAGCCGAACTGGTTAGGGCAAGATTTCATTCTTAAAAAACACTAATTTAGAAAACTAAAGTCAAAGAAACCCTGTTTTTTAATATAGACATGCGACTGCTCTAAATGTATGCATTTAAGTGGCAAGATTTTAATGTAAATAAATGGTTGAGAAAAGTCTGGCATCGTCATAGGAACTTCTAATTGGAAAACACTGTCAAATATAAGGGTCCCTTGCCCTAGATGGTTTTGCTCAGTGGATAGAGTGTCCACCTGCAGACTGAAGGGTCCCAGGTTCAATTCTGATCAAGGGCACGTGCTTGGGTTGTGGGCTCAATCCCCAGTGAGGGGCGAGCAGGAGGCAGCTGATCAGTGATTTCCTCTCATCATTGATGTTTCTCTCTCTCTCTCCCTCTCCCTTTCTATCTGAAATCAATAAAAATATA
>NW_005362626.1:1042347-1054782 GCF_000412655.1 Myotis brandtii | reverse complement strand
TATATATATATATATTCCTTAAGTGTATTTATTTTTCCCTTTCAATTAAGAGCATTTAATTCTCATCTTGATTTCTTTTATCTCTAACAGAGAAAGGGAAAATAACAAAGATGCCAATTAAAGCACCAGATTACAACACTCATATATATGAGAAAAGAGTACAATATTCAGACAATTTTAATTTTTTTTACCAACTTTATTCACAAAACACTATTTTATAACACCTATGTTTTACAGCTAAAGAATAAATGCTGGCTAATTTGTCTCAGCAGGGAAGAACATTTATCTAATCCTAATTTATAGTTTTGTTTACCTTTCCATTGTAAAAACTAATTATTTGTCTGAGTAAGAGTTTCTGCCCTAATAAGTCATTGGTGAATGACAATACAATTTCAAGTTCATTTGTGCTTCCAGTTCACAAGCTTTATACCCCTTCAGGATTTTTGTGAATGTATATCCCTAAAAGAACAAAGCAATCCTTAAATTTTAAATCATGGCCAGCAGAAGCTGAAATAAGCCCCAAAGAAAACAATAACCAAGTCACTTGATTTCCAATGACTCAAGTATGTGGCCACGACTGTGAATGATTAGCCTCATCATCTAAATAGCTCTATTTGAAGTGAATCTAGAAAATATTTTATTCCTATTCTACTACCTAATGGCTTGTGGACTACTGTCTGTAATTAAAAAACAGCCCCTATTTCCATTATTCCTAGACCATTCCTATGTGTCAAACCAATTCAACATCCAAGACTCGGAACTAAAAATAAAGGGCTGGAGAAATATGGAAAAAGAAGCAAATGATGGCATCAAATATCTTAAATCTTTACCTTCTGATCCCCTGCTACCCTGTTTATTCATTTGGGATAAATGTGATCTAGCAGATTCAGAGCGAATAGCTCCCGTTAACAATGACTCCGCTATGTGGTTCCCAACTTTCCTGCTCTGGGGAGACCCAGAGGGGAACGTTACCCTCCAAAGAGAGTGGGCTGAGTCAGCTACAGTTTCTTGTTCTATAAATGTGTGCTGTTCACAATAATGCCTATTTCCTAGAACCCTGATGAGGATCAAGCTAGATAACATGCTTCCTTGCAAACTATAATGGTACTAGCAATTGTTTCATTATGTTATAATGTCTTGAGGTTTTTCAGAGAAGGGGGATGATCGTGGTGTAGTGTCAGTCACGAAATACCTTAAAGTTCTGTGTTCTGCAGTAAAATGAAGTGTTGACTTTAATTTGCATATAAAGACAATCAAGGGCGGGAAAAAAAGGAGACATATGTAATACTCTTTGTAATACTTTGAGCAATAAAACAATTAAAAAAAATAAAGACAATCAAATGAAACAGATAAGCTTTGTAGATACAGATGATTTTACCAAAATTAGTACATAAAGGCACATTGGGGCTTTAGGATTACTTGGGTAACTGCTGATGTTATTAATATATACACTCAAAAGAGAGACTTTCATTAAGGAATAAGAATTCTCAGTTGAGAATCACTTAATCAAACCTTATTTTTAAGACTGGCTTTTGCTTATTTTATTATTTTCATTCGTCCTATTTGTATAACTACTAGAAGGAAAAATTACAACAATAATTAATATTTTTAAACACTTACAAGAAATCAGCAGTAGATATAAGATTTTTAAAGACATAATAATTCACACTATTTCAACAATCCCCTGAAGCTGCTTGTTCACTCCCACTGCCTACAAAAAAAAAGAATTGTTCATTAATAAAACAATAACAGGAGTGTGTCACTTTAACCTGCCATTGTGAATTGATTATGCATTGCTTTTTATTTCACTTTTGTTTTAGAAGGTGACACTTTGGGTACATTTAATAATCCCTCATAACTGTAACTCACTTTTCCACATTTCATTGTTGAAAGGAAGATATCTATTTCAACCCAAGAACTCCATTATTTTCAGTTAGGACTAAGCATATTTGGGTGAACTATTGGTGAACCAGGCATAGCATGGAGAATTGAGGAAATACCTGGGGGGAAACTCAGCTTCTATAAAGAGAAGCAAAATGCATCAGCCAGGAGGCCCTGCCAATCGCAGCCCCATTCACCCCTACAGCTTCACTTCTTCACATTCCAGGAGTTTGCTTAGGCTTTTAAAACAAAATACCACTGAGTGGGTGGCTTAACCAACAGAAAGTTTTTTTCTCATCATTCTGGAGGCTGGAAGGTCCAAACCCAAGTCCGGAAGGGTCCACTTTCTGGTGTGAGCTCTGTTCCTGGCTTACAGAAGGCCACCTTGTCAGTGTCCTCACATGGTAGAGAGAGCATTCAAGCACTGTTCTTGTGAGTACTAATCTCCTAATGAAGGGCCCACCTTCATAGCCTCATCTAAACCTAATTACCTTCCAAGGGCTGCATCCATGAAACACATCACACTGAGGGTTAGGGCTACAAAATATGCATTTCAGGGGATGCAGTTCAGTCATAGCACCCAGTTCATTCTTCTCCGTGTTCTAGCACATTGCCTGTAATTCCTTCTCATCCCTGTGATGTCATCACTCCCATTCCACTGCCCTTGCTGCTGACTACACAGGGACTCACCCAATGCCTATTCACCCTGGAAAGCTCAACCCCAAGATCACCTGCTCCTGGAAGACTTGCTTCACCTTTTTAAGAAGTGACTTTCTTTATGACTTTATACCATACCTTACACTAGTACATATTATTGCATTTACTATCTAAATCACAAGTAGCTATGCATTTCCCCCCCACCCCCACTAGCTTGTGAGTTCCTTAAAGATAAGGAATAGGTTTTATCCATCTCTCTATCTCAAGAGCCTAACACTTGGTGAGACATGGTGGGCTCAGTAAGATGTGTGTTGGATGACTTGATATCCGAATGAATTAAGGAAAGAAAAAGTGGACTGAAGAGTCTGAGCCAACCTCAAAGTGAACGGGAAACATGCAGTGTAGCATATTTCTCAAACTGAAACCCATGCACAGACAGAGGATACAGCAAATATGCAAAACCACCAGAGAATATGGGAGGAATTAGTTATTATTGCTGTTTTTGTCTTTTAATTTCTGTGTTCTTAAATTTTTTTCACATGTATAAAGAAGCAAACTCCAGAGAATAACACTTATGGTGTTCTCTCTTTTTTATTCCTTCTTTTTAACTCCAAAAGTAAAGATGTTGACACACAAAGAGTGATTCTAGTGTGTGTGGTGTATGGATGATTGTGTGTGTGTTTTATCAGAGAACCCGCAGCTACTGGTGCTACTGTCATTCACAGTGAAGTGGAGGAGATACTGTTCTTAGAACTCACCATGATGAACTCATCAGTAGCCCTAGCAGCCCGTCCCAGCCTGTTAAGCCAAGTAGCTGGTGTGAGCGTGATTCCTGGTGCATCTCTGCAACCTACAGGTTGGTTACTTTAAAATGGTCTTGACATTGTTTTCCTTCTGCTTCCCTCAAACACACATGCACGCAAACTCACGCCCACAAATCACTTCAATTTTCTGCAGGTAAGCTCACCAAACATTCAGAAGCACTGCAGAGCTCATCCTTTCCTGTGCACTTTGCCGCCATGCATTTGCCTTGCATCACCAAGGTGGCCGATGCTTATTTGTGATGGTTTAGTATGATTAACATTTTTATTTGATTTTGAAACTAGTTGCTTAAACTAAGGATTGAGACTGGAGGCTAAAAATCAAAAGTTTGTAGGGTAAAACTTGAAGCCAGAGCCATATGCCAGAGGATGGGAATTCAGAAACCTGAAATCAGCAAAGACCAAGATAGACATCATGATGATGACTGTGGCCATGATACAGTGACCCAACGTGTTTGATTATTTAGCCAGTGTTTCTTTCAAGGCATCCTTTTTTCTGCTGCTTTTCATTGTTCTTCTAGCTCTCCATGCCCAAATGGACAAACTCTTAGGCATTAAAAAAGTATCTATGTTCAGGGTTTTATAAAAACAACAAATTAATACATGCCCATTTCTCCATACTTTTACTGTACTTCTGACTCAACAAAACAAAAGTCAATTACATATTTCATATATTTCCATAGCTGCTTCATCTTTTACTCTTTTAATCAACACATATTTAGTGAAATTCAAGTATATTCCAGGAACTATTCTAGGCAATGAAGATGCAAGAGGAATAAAATTTGGTCCTGCCCATAGTCAAGATATGCCAATAAATAATTAAAATGAGTAATTTATGTGTTCATAAGGATGTCATTAGAAAGTACATTTCTTGAGGGAGGAGACCATAGGTATATTTTTTTCTTTAAGTCCCCTGAGCAATTATATTAAATAAATGGTTGTGGTGAAAATTGTTAAGATGATTATATATCAAGTAGTGTTCTTATCTTATGATAGGTCTAACATAAATTGTTTTCTAAAATAAAGAAAGCTGAAGCAAGGTGGTTGTGAGATATAAAATGACAGTGATATGATCCAATGTCCTAGAAGTAACATTCAGTGCAGATGTTTCCACCCTATTCCACAGAGGGTGATCACCTTTGTTCCTCCCAAGGTCTTCAGGGATTCAAGCGATGAAGGTGAAAAGGAAGTGCTTAAAAAGGGAAGAGGAAGAGGGGTGGGAGCCAGCAGCGAGTAAATAGGGTCAAATATATGGTGATGGAAGATTTGACTTGGGTAGTGAGTACACAATGCAATTTAGAGATGATGTATTATAGAACGGTACACTTGAAACTTACATAATTTTATTAATCAACTAGTGGCCCGGTGCATGAAATTCATGCACATTAAAAGGGAATTAATTAGAGGAAATATTTTAATATTGTTATTTGCCCTTTCTCTATAATAGAAGTGTCAGAGATGAAAGAAAATTAGTAAAATGTATATAAAAATCTCCCTCCTGTCAGAGTCTGGGTTGCGCCATGGGACCTAGAGTCAACCCACCATCCGCATGTGCTTTGAAAATGTAGGAGACTCAGACCCGGCCGGCCCCACACTCATTGGGTGAGACCCTGACCCGGCCGGCCCCACCCCCATCAAGCCCCTCCAGGCAGGGGGCACAGC
This sequence comes from Myotis brandtii, assembly GCF_000412655.1. Classification (NCBI taxonomy): domain Eukaryota; kingdom Metazoa; phylum Chordata; class Mammalia; order Chiroptera; family Vespertilionidae; genus Myotis; species Myotis brandtii. The sequence continues at coordinate 1,049,761 of NW_005362626.1, read as the reverse complement.
CTCAGGTTTCCTGACCCGGCGCCAGGTGGGGGGCACAGCCTCAGGACCCCCGGCCTGGGGGTGCAGCCTGAGGTCCCCTGTCAAGCCCTACCAGGTGTGGGGTGCAGCCTGAGGTCCCCCGTCAAGACCTGATGGGCTGAGGGCATGTCCTGAGGTCCCCCGTCAAGCCCCGATGGGCTGGGGGCATGGCCTGAGGTCCCCTGTCAAGCTCCGCCAGGCAGGAGGCGCGGCCTGAGGTCCCTCACCCTGGCCAGGCGCCATGCAGCCTCAGGTCCCTGCTGTCCGGTTGTGATGTTATGGCGTCCGGGCTAATTTTCACAGTCCTCTATTATATAGATAGATGTCACCCCAATAAATTTAATTTAAAAACTGAGGGGAAGAGGCAGCTTTTCCACTCAACTCAGGCTCTGAATTTACACTTCAACTAAACTAAAGTTTTGTGTAGTTATCATCCTGTGTATGTACCCCACTCTTCAAATGGTAATGCTCTACCAATTTCTTTTTTACCCAAAAACACTCATTCCAGAAACAAGTGTTGAATGAAGACTGTAACAGAACATAAAAGGCTTACACTTGCACTTATGCACAAGACAAATATGAATATTAAAAATATCTATGCTTCAACATCTCTAGACCATTTTCTTATACAGAGGAATCTAGCCCATCTTCCACGGTATCCTCTCCTCTCTGACCCTCCTCCGGGACCCAACTCCTCACACAGAATGGTCATTCAGGGTGTGTTCCCCAGCAGAGCCAGTTCTGTCCTTAGAATAAATACCAGCTAAGTCATTTTAAAATTATGACTGTAAAACAGTGTTTCTCAACCTGTGAGTCGTGAAACCTTTGGAGGTCGAACTACCCTTTCACAGGGGTCGCCTAAATACATCCTGCATATCAGATATTTACATTACGATTCATACCAGTAGCAAAATTACAATTATGAAGTAGCAACGAAAATAATTTTATGGTTGGGGGTCACCACAACATAAGAAACGGTATTAAAGAGTCTTGGCATTAGGAAGGTTGAGAACCACTGCTAAAACTTTGGTTTTGTGAAAATATCTTCTAAGTCTTTGGAAAATTACATTTGCAAATTTTTGGTTTGCTCAATTATCTTTTGTAAGTTGACAAATGCTGAAAATCTATTTAAACAGGGGCTTAAAGAGAATTCATTCCAGCTCTGCAAACTCTTTGTGATTGCCACTGGAATGTGGAGAACAGGGTGACAACTTCCTCACATCGCTCTCTGTGAAGGCAGTCATCAAGGGGTGCTACAAACCAAAGCGGAGGTGGAAAGAAAGCATCATTTTTAACAAGAAACATTCTGGTGCAGATAAACAACCCTGAGAGATAATGAATAAATGGTAATTTATCATCAACCTCATTATTATCAAACTAGTGGCCCGATGCACGAAATTCGTGCACGAGGGGGATGTCCCTCAGCCTGGCCTGCACCCTTTCCAATCTGGGACCCCTTGGGGGATGTCTGACTGCCAGTTTAGGCCCAATCCCACAGGAATCGGGCTTAAACCAATGGTTGGACATCCCCCAAGGGGCCCCGAATTGTGAGAGGGTGCAGGCCGGACTGAGGGACCCCCTCTTCCCCCCACCCATGCATTAATTTCATGCACTGGGCCTCTAAAGTGTGTGTGTGTGTGTGTGTGTGCATATATATGCTCACCCCTAACTGCCCCCCCCTGCCAGCCTGCTCATTAAGTCTGTCTTTAGTGTTCAAATGCTTTGTATATGATTCCTTAGTTTCCTGGCAGTCTAAAGTTCCTGAAGACCCTCAAAAGGAGGAAAGATTTATAAATACCTTAGAAATAGAGAGAGGTTATTATCGATTCAGAAATTTAATATTTAACACTCCAAGTAAGCCAGAACTATTTCTGGCATATATACAGTGGGTTGTACATTTTTTTAAATGAGAAAAAAAAATTAAAAGGCAGCAAGTTTTCTAAATTTATAATTTAATTAACAAGCTTTATTCAATGTCTACATGTTGTTTATATTTAACTTTTCAAGACAATTTATTTTGTTTATTTGGTTTGGGTTGATTTTGCTTCATATTATTTAGTTCTGCAGTAAAGGAATACCACTTAGATGGGTTAAGTTAGTCAAGTTTACATGTAATTTTGTGTGTTTTAATAATTAAATTGGAGGACTATATTAGAGTACCAATCACTGTTACAGATTTATTACTTAACCCATTGCACAACACAGAATTTATAGAGTATTTTATTCACCTTGGACTAAGTGGAAGCTAGGCCTAATACTATGCTTAGTTAGTGGATCAAGCTTGCAACCCGGGCACGTGCCCTGACTGGGAATCACACTGACCTCCTGGTTCATAGGTCGATGCTCAACTACTGAGCCATGCTGGTTGGGCTTTAACTTTTAAATGTTTTAAATAATTTGAACTTGCTGCCTCCTATATCTTGTTACTTATTTTGCTTGTTTTCTTTTGTTTTGTCCTTGGACTTCCCATTGCCTTTATTTAGATTTGGATTTCCATCTTGACCCAGGAAGCTAATGATGTGTCTTCAGTTGAGCTTTACATGGACAACAACTGAAGCCCGATTGCTCAGTCATCACACTACCACATCTTTTCCATCCCCCAGTTCACTGATGGGCTTTCAGACCTGTCTTATCTTCTTTTTTTAAATATATTTTTATTGATTTCAGAGAGGAAGGGAGAGGGAAAGGGAGAAAGAGAGAGAGAGAGAGAGAGAGAAGAAGAGAGAGAGAGATAAAAACATCAATGATGAGAATCATTGATCAGTTGCCACCTGCAGGGCGCCTACTGGGAATCAAGCCCGCAATCCGGGCATGTGCCCTTGACTGGAATCGAACCCAGGACCCTTCAGTCCGCAGACCGATGCTCTATCCACTGAGCCAAACCAGCTAGGTCAAGACCTGTCTATTATCAGCTCAAATCAACACTAACAGGCCTGGACAGAATACAATCAATAGGCCTCCTTTTGGTTTTGTTTTTTTCCTTTAGTTATTTGGACGGGGAAAGGATGTTCAGTAACCCTAGAGTCCTTAGTGCAAAGTAAAAATGGAGACTCGAGAATAAACAGGTAACTTCTCATTGACACTACACCTATAAATCAACCCGAATCTCTAATTCTCTAAAGACGCTGATGGTCAAAGAGGGATCAGTGGCCAGTGATGTTACAGCTCTGTTCACAGAAAACACCCATTCTGCGTCACCTTGAATTCTTACCACGTTTTCTTTGACTTTTGGCTTCTTGCTTTCCTAAATTTATCCCTCAGTTTTTTCTATGATTTTGAATTGGTCTCTTTCCTTTTGTTGTTCTTTAATTCTCTGAACCTCTTTCTAAAACACAGATCATTACACCAATAGAGATAACATTGCATGGATGAGGGCCTTATACAGAGATACAGACACACATCAAGTGTCATAATGCAACACATATTAACCATATAGAGCAGTGGTTCTCAACCTTCTGGCCCTTTAAATACAGTTCCTCATGTTGTGACCCCCAGCCATAAAATTATTTTCGTTGCTACTTCATAACTGTAATTTTGCTACTGTTATGAATCGTAATGTAAATATCTGATATGCAGGATGGTCTTAGGTGACCCCTGTGAAAAGGTTGTTCGACCTCCAAAGGGGTCGTGACCCACAGGTTGAGAACCGCTGATATAGAGTCTCCATTCCCCAAACAAATGTGCAGCTGAATGAGAGCACATGGTCAAAGTGTAAGGACAAGCACACAAAGAGTTTCCACATCATTAGGCATCGGGGATATTAGAATCAAAACCACAGGGACAATGACTCACACTGAGTATGACCCACCGAAACCCAATTTTATGCAAGGATGGTATTTTTTTGGAAAACATTTCTTAAGCACATTCAGGCAGTCTGATTTACTAAACAGCTTTGTCTCCTATTGCTGAGTAATCCTACCATAAACCTAGTGAACGAGAGTGACTTATGTGAAAGTCTAAACTTCATAAGGTTCAGGAGTCCCAGTAAATTAAATAACCAGGAGGGTTTTGTGTGTGTGCATGTGTGTTTGGGAGGGGAGGGTGTTTGTTTTTTGTTTGGTTGGCTGGTTTGCCTTAATGCTCAGTCACTTTGGTCAATGAGTCTAGAAGTGAGAGCTGGAGTCCTGGAAGAGGCATGGAGACATTTCCTCTCATTGAGTCTTTGATCAGAAGAGCATGATGAAACAGTGAAATGCTAGAAATAGTAGCAATGGTGAATTGTATGCCATTTTAATTACATTTTTGGATTACAAAGAAATATATATTGATTGTGAAATAAATCTGGAAATAGAGAACACTAGTAAGAGGGAAATATAAATTTGAGTCTCCAGGGATAATTTATTGTCCTATTACAAATACAATATATACTTCAATATGAAAGTAACTTAGAAGCTACAGAAGATTGAATGAAGAGTTATTTGTGATTCTTACAGATCAAGGACTAACTGTAGTAACTGTTTGGTCACCTGATGTGATTAATTTTGTTGAATGAAGGACATTGAATGTTTACTTGTTAATTCTCATAAAATCTTGAATTTTAATTAACCCCAGCCTAGTCAATACTAAGATAGGATATAGCAGATCATGCAATCATTTTACATTTTAAACATGTATGCAATGCTAATAATATTCGAAGGTGTCTTATGAATCCTTCTCATTATGGAGTCAAATTTAAGAAGCACAGTTCAGTACCATAAATAAGAAAAAGATGTATCTTATAGAGTCCTCCACACCCAACCGAAACCACACATGACCACTTTCAAGACCCCCTGTTTTCACTGCCGAATTGCATATCCAGCAGCAGTGGCTGGTAACCTCTTACAACTGAAACAGGAGCAAATTTCCTTTCCCCTCTTCAGACTCTTAGTACACAATTCCAGTGGACAAGTTTTGGCCAATCACACTACAGCCCAGCCCAAGCCTTCCACCTCTGCAGAACATCTGTCTTCCTAAACTGAGAAACCAAACTGAGAATTTCCCTTCCCTCAGAATGTGGGGAAGGAGAGACATCTGGTTGCAAATAACTGTGTGCAGGGTGCAGGGGGAGCTGGAGAAAGGAGTAACAATGATTCATCAGAAAATTGTACGTGTGGATAGTGTATAAATGCACACCGTCAGTGAATGTGCAACACTTTCTGGGGCTTCCTGAGAACACAGGTGCACTGGCTATGGGACAATACCCTCCAGTGAATTCTTTGGGCGAGATTGAGTACCCTCGTGGGTAGCTCTCCTCTCTGGGGAAGTTTACTCCACAGTGTTCTGAATTTCACCTGCTGAAGACTAGAACATAGGAAATGGGTCATCAAGAAATGTTGCAGATGACCAAGGATCTTCTAAGGCAAAACACATTTTCCCTGTTTTTCCTTTCTCTTTCAACTGAGTGAAACAGCCACAGAGAAGCAAGAGCCAAATGCAGTCAGAACCCTAGTTTGCCAAAATGATTCCAATTTCAGATAAGCTTTTATGCTATGATTATTTCCGACAGGATAATGGCAACATCAAAGTCACTTATGAGCCACATGACAAGGAAGCTCTGTGTCATGAACCTGAAATGCAGACATTTGAGTCATAGACTAAATTTTGGATTCATTCCTTATCTCAGCCTTGGGCAGGATGCCTTTCATCAGGATATTCAGCTCACACGCATAAACAGGGAAAGACAAATGGTGACATGAATATTCATTGCTCAAACAAGTATAATCATACTGATACCAATAACAGTGATAAAAATAAGAATATTTACCCTGCAAATTACTTTGGTTTACAAAGTATTATACATGAACGTCTTGTTAATTTTGAGTTAAGATAGGGAACACAATGCCTTAAAAACAGCTGTCTATGTTTTTTGTTTCTTTTTGTTAATATGCTTCCAGACAATACACTGTGCTGATATCAAGCTCCTCTGGAAATGTGCTTTGCTGCTTTACAGGCGCCATCCTCTCCTCCTCCCCCTCTTCCTCCTCTTCTTCATCATCATTAGCAGCAACAACATCATCATTTTCATTTCAATGACAATGTCCCTAAAAACTAATGTAGAAATATCAGAATTTTTCACATCTTCTTGAAAGTCAGTGGTGTTTTATTGCAAGAATACAGTACCTTCCAAATGAATTGTTTTTCCTCTTTTAAAAGTTATCCTTCACAAAAGGCCTTTCTTGATCAGGTTAAAGATAATTACCTTTCAAAATCAATAAAATAGGAAGATAAATCAAGGGGTACTTTAAACAAAAGTAATACTAAAAAAAAATAGAAGCAGCCCAGCTAGTGTGGCTCAGTGGTTGAGCATCGACCTATGAACCAGGCGGTCATGGTTCGATTCCTCTTCAGGGCATGAGCCTGACTTCAGGGCATGTCCACTGAGTTGCTGGCTCGAGCCCCAGTGATTCTCTCTCATCATTGATGTTTCTCTCTCTCTCTCTCTTCAACCTTTTCACTTTTTCAGATGGCTCCAGAAACGATTATTTCCAATATCTTACACTTGGCTGTGTGTGGGTTTATTTTTTATTAAATATGCCTGGGAAATTTTGAAATCTGATATTACCCAGGAACTTTGGAACTTATAAAATTATTGTCCCATTAAAGCATTATAGTTCTTGAAATCCATAAACCCTGCAAGAAAGTTTTTTAATAAAAGCCGGAGTCACCAGAATACCACCATTGTCAAGTCACACATAAACAGAATCGGACAAGTTAAGGACATCAGTCCAAAGCTAGAAATTCCAGGAAACTGGGAAGTAATTTACCTGAAGGAAGACTATTATGCAAACTATTCTCTACATTCAATATTTTCATTAGTTTTTAAAATGTCCTACTGACTTTCTCAATTCTTTAAGCATATACACACATAGGCAGCAGCAGTAATTCATCAGATTTTTCTACAGAAAACTTTAGGTCAAGGGTTTCTGGGTTTTGCAAGTAAAAATGTAAATCTTGAAAATAAAAATCAATCAGGGTGCTATTAAATATCAATTGTTATTATTCATAAAAATATATAATCATATATGTTCCTATAGTCCTGTTAAGGCTTTAAACTATAAAACTTTCTCAGCAGGTAGTAAAGGGTTGAATGTTGCTGAAATACATGCCATGGGTTTTGAACTCAGTTTCAGCAAGTTATAAAACCTTGTGTCCAAGATGTTATAAAAAATTGAAGTGAAGTAGCTACACACTAGTGATATGTCTTCACCTGTTATTTTCCAATTCTCCAAGTTGTGGTTTTTTTTTCAAATCAAAGTAGTCACATGAGACATACAGAAATTTCCAATTTTGTAAATTAAAATACACTTTAAATATCCAGTTGCTAATGCCATATGCGGTTTTTTATATAATCCACGTTGGATAGTCTGGCACTGGAATTAAGATTTTAGGTATTTTCATGTCACTCGTAGGTGCCTGT
>NW_005362626.1:1001712-1042157 GCF_000412655.1 Myotis brandtii | reverse complement strand
ACCAGGAGGTCATGGTTAGATTCCTGGTCAGGGCACATACCCTGGTTGCAGGCTCAATCCTCAGTAGGGGGCATGTAGGAGGCAGCTGATCAATGATTCTCTCATCATTGATGTTTCCATCTCTCTCTCCCTCTCCCTTCCTCTCTGAAATCAATAAAAATATATTTTTTTAAAAATTAAATCATTTAAAATTATAATTTAAATCATGGAATGAGGACCAGGGACAAGGAAGGGCTGGGTTCCAAGCTGGTGTGCTATACTGTCCACTTGGTCTTTGCCCCTTTCACTTCATTACATGGTCTTGGGGATGAGTTAGGTGGCTGTCCACAGTCCAAGGCAGCGATCTTCAACCGTTTCATCTCTGACACACAAAACCTAATTACTAAAATTCTGTGGCACACCAAACTATATATTTTTTGCCAACCTGACAAAAAATAGGTATAATTTTGATTCATTTACACCAGAAGGCTATTGCTGTGTGTCGGCTATTTTTATTTTTTTATTTGACAATCTAAGGGAAAAGAGGTCAGTGCCCCTGACTAGTTAGGTATTGCATGTTTTATAAATGTTTGCAGCACACAGGTTGAAAATCGCTGGCCCAAGGCCAAACAGTTTTCAGCCAGCCATTCAGGGTAAAAGACTGAAAATAGAATATGAATAAAGCGTGTGAGGGCCAAAGGATTTAGTAAGAGAACTGCTGAGGTCATTATGTCCGAAATCCAAATGGCTGAATGTGTGAAACAGGCAATTTCCAAGCATAATAACTTCACTTCCATTTTAATTTGCCTCAACAGGATATTCAGTATACAAGCAATTAGTCCTCAAATACATAGCACAGTCTAAAAATGAATGTTAGATTATTTTACCTGTCTTTGACTTTCTTTTTAGACAGATTTATTTTTAGCTTATCTGAACATTTGTGGCATTTCCTATTATTAACAATATCGATTTTTTGGATGAAGGTAGCTTTTTATAATTATTATTGTATTATTTTTACATCTGAATGTGAATTTACAATGATGTCAAAACAGAGTTTTAAAATAAATAAATGTTGTCAAGAGAAAAGAAGGGAGAATAAAGAAAATTTGATGGAGGAAGTGGTTAGAAGGAAAACTACCCTAAGTACAATGAGCAGCAATAATGTCTTTTTAAGCAAGAGAGTGGTTTCTTTTGGTATTTGTTTTATGAAATATCTTGTATTTAATTATTCTCCTATAATGATCCTGAAGATTATTTTCCTGGACAAAAATAAATAGCTACCTAATCATCAACAATTTCAACTTTTCTTAAATTATCCTATACTAGAGGCTCAGTGCACAACATTCGTGCACTTGGGGTGGGGGGTTCCTCAGCCTGGCCTGCGCCCTTTAGCAGTCTGGGAGCCCTTGGGGGATGTCCAACTGACAGCTTAGGGTCACTCCCCATGGGGAGCAGGCCTAAGCTGCAGTCAGACATCCTTAGCTCTGCCGCGGAGGCGGGAGGGGCTCCCGCAACCACTGCTACACTCGCCAGCAGTCAGCCAGGCTTGTGGCTGAGCAGCACTCCCCTGTGGGAGTGCACTGACCACCAGGGGGCAGCTCCTGCTTTGATCCTCTGCCCCCTGGTGGTCAGTGCGCATAGAGACTGGTCATTCTGCCATTCGGTCGATTTGCATATTACCCTTTTATTATATAGGGTTTTTCTGATTTTTCCATCTGTAATATAAATTTTAAATTCTTTTTTTGTTTTGTTTTATCTATGATGCTATAATCTCTTCCATTAATCTTTGGAGTTCCTGGGGCCCCTCAGGAAGCTAGTCCAGGCTGGCTCTGACCTCCTGTGGGTCTGGACAGCACACTGGTAGGTTTGAGATTTCCAGATCAGTTTCAGGGATCCAACCGAACAAAGTTCATCTCCCACTTCTGCCCCCAGCTTTCACTTTCACTGAATATCTTAATCCTACCTTGTTAGAAGAATATTACGAGAAGCAGGAGTAATCTTATGAGTATTATCTTTGCCCTTCATTTAAAGATGTGTATCATGAAGTCCCTTTCTAACCTCTCCTTCTGCACTTGTGGCTTCTTCACACACTCTGCTTGAGGTCTTTGACTTGGGCCCTTCCATTTCCAGCATGGGTAGTTTGGAAAATAACTTTTTTAGGCTATGGTTTCTACACGTGAACTAAAAAAGCTTGGAGTACTGGATAAAGGAATCTTATTTTAATATTAGTTAATGTCTCCATTTAATAGCAAAAGAACACAGTATAAGAGAACAATGGGGAAGAGGTATTAACCAGAGCAGTTCTGACTTTACACCTAAAATAGCCCTGTTCATTTCCAGCAAATTTTGCAAATCTCAGCTCATTATAGGTGTTGACCTTCCTGCACTATTCTTACTGATCCATGCTCCATTTCTATATTTAGAGATATTTGTCTTCCTTTTTGGTTGCCTTTCTTCCTTTTCATTTTCTGTGCATGCATTTTTACAATCGGAACACGTAATAAGGTTCTCTGCACAGCTATGCCATTTTCTTTCATTAGGAGCCTTCTTTTCTTCCTCATTGAAATAGTTTGAGATTTGCATTGTCAGTTATATATTAAGAGCTTTTTTTTCTACTTCTGTGAATTTTTTTGTTTTTTGCCTGTGGGAGTGCACTGACCACCAGGGGGCAGCTCCTGCTTTGATCCTCTGCCCCCTGGTGGTCAGTGCGCATAGAGACTGGTCGTTCTGCCATTCGGTCGATTTGCATATTACCCTTTTATTATATAGGGTTTTTCTGATTTTTCCATCTGTAATATAAATTTTAAATTCTTTTTTTGTTTTGTTTTATCTATGATGCTATAATCTCTTCCATTAATCTTTGGAGTTCCTGGGGCCCCTCAGGAAGCTAGTCCAGGCTGGCTCTGACCTCCTGTGGGTCTGGACAGCACACTGGTAGGTTTGAGATTTCCAGATCAGTTTCAGGGATCAAACCGAACAAAGTTCATCTCCCACTTCTGCCCCCAGCTTTCACTTTCACTGAATATCTTAATCCTACCTTGTTAGAAGAATATTACGAGAAGCAGGAGTAATCTTATGAGTATTATCTTTGCCCTTCATTTAAAGATGTGTATCATGAAGTCCCTTTCTAACCTCTCCTTCTGCACTTGTGGCTTCTTCACACACTCTGCTTGAGGTCTTTGACTTGGGCCCTTCCATTTCCAGCATGGGTAGTTTGGAAAATAACTTTTTTAGGCTATGGTTTCTAAAGGTTGGGGAAAAATACTGGAAGTACTGGATAAAGGAATCTTATTTTAATATTAGTTAATGTCTCCATTTAATAGCAAAAGAACACACTATAAGAGAACAATGGGGAAGAAGTATTAACCAGAGCAGTTCTGACTTTACACCTAAAATAGCCCTGTTCATTTCCAGCAAATTTTGCAAAACTCAGCTCATTATAGGTGTTGACCTTCCTGCACTATTCTTACTGATCCATGCTCCATTTCTATATTTAGAGATATTTGTCTTCCTTTTTGGTTGCCTTTCTTCCTTTTCATTTTCTGTGCATGCATTTTTACAATCGGAACACGTAATAAGGTTCTCTGCACAGCTATGCCATTTTCTTTCATTAGGAGCCTTCTTTTCTTCCTCATTGAAATAGTTTGAGATTTGCATTGTCAGTTATATCATTAGCAGTTTTTGCTGCATTTCTGAACTTCTTAGTTTTTCATGTCTGAAATTGTTGCAACCTTCTTTCTTAAAGTCAAAAGTCCCTGTCCAATAAATACCATCCCAAAGATATTCCAAAGTCTAAAACGACATGGTCAGTTTTCCCAAAGTCTCCTGTCACTGGTGCTTTGTGAAACAAATTGTCCCTGCTGGTCAAATTAGGCCAAAATGTTAGTTCTTGTAATCACTTCCTTTACCCTTCAGGGCATGAAAATGTCAGGAAGACCAGGCAAGAATTTTTCACTTGTTTTGCTTGTGTAGAATGGACTTCCAGAAATGAACAGATCATTGAGGTTTCTATGTCATGTCTATAGTTCATATTATAACAGTTTTGTGATTGTGTAATCACCAACTAGTTTCCTTAGGACAGGTAGTCATAACTTTTTGTCATATCCAAATTACTTTTCCTATCTTTTTCTCTTTATCTCACTTAAATAACACTCTCCAACCTCCAATAATAAGTAAACAGTGAACATTTTCATAGTGTAAAGTGATGTTTATCTTCCCTTCTGATTCCGTGATTTTGAAGTGTGGGCTTCTTCGTTAAGTACTTATAACCTAGAGTGCTACCTGGCACATAGCAGGCTCAATAAATCTTTGTTGAAGGAATAGCACACTAGGATGATCATCATTTTTATCATTAGGAATTCCGTGCACCTATGGATTAGGACAGTGGGTGGGGAGTGAGGGCGGTGGGTGGGGTGGGAACTGGGTGGAGGGGAGTTATGGCAGGAAAAAAGAGTAACTAATGTAATAATCTGAACAATAAAGATTTAATTTAAAAAAAAAGAAAAAAAAAAGCTGTTGCAGTTGTTCAGCCTCGAACTTATTATTTGCACAAAGCTTTTGAAGTGGTCAGAGCACAACATACACTCTGGGTAGATGACACAGAAAGCAGCAGTAGAACATGGCCTTGGTTTCAATGAAGGATTATAGGACAGAGAATTCTTCCCCTCTTATTCCAAGATTTATGGGATGGTCAGTGAAGTGGCCTGATGTAGAATGAAAAGACTAGGAGTTTATTTTAAAAAAACATTTTTTTAAAAATATATTTTTGTTGATTTCAGAGATGAAGGGAGAGGAAGAGGAAGATAGAAATATCAATGGTGAGAGAGAATCATTGATTGGCTGCCTCCTATACGCCCCCCCGCCCCCCATTGGGGATAGAGTCCACAACCCGGGCATGTGCCTTGACCGGGAATTGAATCCTGACCTTCTGGTTTGTAGGTCGATGCTCAACCACTGAGCCATGCTGGCCGGGCTTACAAAACCATATTTGATATCAGGTATCAGGGACAGTTGAACAAATAAACAAAATCTGCAGCTTACGATACACATAAATTCCTCCCTTAGGTAAAGAGTTCTCAAATGTTCGGACCATGGATGGTTTCATTTACTCTAGAGAGAGAATTCAGATTTCATTAGGTAATTATGTTACCATGATTGGCAATAACAAAGTACCTGTGAGTTAATGAAGAAAAATGAATGAATCCTGTAAAAAGTTGTAGCACTTCTAAAACATTTGACAATTTTAAACTTTGGTTCTGTGGAAATGGAGATTCATGTTTCAAAGTGGCCCTCAAAATACCCATTTTTGGCCATGAAAATAAAAACAAAGATCACACATAGTAGGTCCTTTATCTGAAGTTAATTATGAGCTTCAATAAAATATGCTATGGTGTTTACTCCTATGTTGTCTATTATATCATTTGACGACTTCTATAAAAATTATATTGTGGAAAATAAATACCTGGAAAATTTACTTTCTTTGAGAATATGGTATGTTTTCTCATGAACAGTGAAATTTATATTAATGGTTATGTTGTCATTTTAACCTTAATGACTATAACTCTCAGAATAAAATATACTACACAAGTCGAGTAAATTTCTAGAATTCTGTGGTATGTCCATCTGAATTCCTGATTTTCCATTCTAATTTATATTTTCACAGGTACTTCACTATAATTTATTCTTTATACATTTAACTTTTGTGGAATATTCTATGCTATTTCAAATCTGTTCTAAAATGAGACAGGGTTTAAGGGGGAAAAAGAGGAAGAAAAAGTACAAGCAAAAAGCATATACTGACAAGCTGTGGATAATTTAAGAAATTCTTTATACATTTAACTTTTGTGGAATATTCTATGCTACTTCAAATCTGTTCTAAAATGAGACAGGGTTTAAGAGGGAAAAAAGAGGAAGAAAAAGTACAAGCAAAAAACATATACTGACAAGCTGTGGATAATTTAAGAAACGTAGTTATTGAAATAGGTGGACTTTATGGCCATGAGAGGAAGTTCAATATCACTATAATTAACTTCTACAAAAAAATGTCCCACTGTGTCCATTATTCTGTTCACCAGGACATTCAGGTACTGAAACTGCACATACAAAGGTAATCACAAAGGAGCAGCCAGTGTGTGAATTATTTGCATTGATAATGTATTTCTAGAGTTCACTCAGAAAAAGTTATGCATGCAATAACAAAAATAATATTCTAAAACCAGCAACTGCCTGTTTAACACCAAGGAATAAAATGCATTGGCAATCCACTACATTACCAGGTTTCTTTGCAATTCCTCTTTTGTAGTTTAGTAGCTACTGAATTGGGAGTTTAAAAATCCTAAATATTCAGTAAGAAATGAGTTTAGAATTTAACCCTAGGTTTTAGTTTATTCCAAATAAACTCCAAAACGTCATCTATCAATCCAATTAAAGACAGGTCTAGGCTGAGAGATCTGACTAGCACACAGGTTTTTCCAAAGCAGGCTCACCGTCCCGCCGAATCGCCAGCCACCTGAGCATTTCAGATCCTTGCTGTACATGACTCATCCAGCAGGTACCCAGGCACCTTTGAAATTTCCGTTTGTGACTGACTCAGAGCACATTGTAACTGGGAGTTCAGTCAAAGCTTCCAACTTAAACATCCTGTTACACTAGAAAAAGAAAACTCTTGATTTTTTCATAGCCGGTAATCTCAACAAATTTTCTTTTTCGTTGAATTTCTTGATGTTGTTAAGTATTCGATGATATCATCTGAAGATGAAACTTTTTTACTACATTTATTCCACACAATGCTTGTATTCCATTACCTAGAACCACCAAAACAATGTCAAATAAGCATAGTGGTCAATAGAATTCTTACTTGGTTCCTAGTTTTAATGAGAACCGCTTTAATATATCACCACCTATATTTGCTCTTGGTTCCTAAAATGTCCTCATAAGGCATTTTAAGACTTTTACAGGCACTAAAATAATCATGTTTCATCACAGTTCCCCCCCCCCCCATGAAATAAGTTAAATTCCCTAGAGTTGAACCATCTTTATATAACTATAATGTGAAAATTTCCCTTGAAAAGTCAGCCATCACTGGTTTCCTTGCTCAAAACCACTACACTGTCACCCCCTGCTGAAGGGAACTCAAATAGCTCCTTCAAAGATGCCTGAAATTCTCTTCCTTTTCAATTCATTTCTTAGTCCTCTTGTTCTTCCAACCTGTAGATTTTTAAAAATTTATGTTTCTGTATCACTGAGTATTGAGCTCTTTAAAACAGGGACTGACATAATTTTGCTGTCTCCTGAAACTATCATAAGGTCTGCCATGTAACAGATATCCAGTACATACCGAAATATAGGACTTAAAGGATACTTTTTTAAATTTGACAATCTATACTAATAAAAGGGTAATATACTAATTAGACTGGACGTCTTCCAGACGCCCTTACGGACAAAGCCATGGTGGTGGGTGGCAGGGGCCGAGGCAGAGGCGGTTAGGGGTGATCAGGCCAGCAGGGGAGGGCAGTTAGGGGCAATCAGGCCTGCAGGGGAGGGCAGTTAGGGGTGATCTGGCCAGCAGGCAGAGGCAGTTAGGGGTGATCAGGCTGGCAGGGGGGCAGTTAGGGGCATCAGGCCGGCAGGCAGAGGCGGTTAGAGGCGATCAGGAAGGCAGACAGGCAAGAGGTTCGGAGCCAGTGGTCCTGGATTGTGAGAGGTTATGTTCTGGATTGGAGAGGGTGCAGGCCGGGCTGAGGGCCCCCCAACCATGCATGAATTTCATGCACTGTGCCTCTAGTATTAAATAAATATAAGATATAACTATAATATTTAGGTATATTTTATTGCCACTTAAAGAAAATTAGGCAGAAAATAAATAAGTTATCCACATTGAAAAGGAAGAAGTAAAATTAATTCTATATATATTTGATAAAACGATTCCTTGCTTCTTTTGGTTAGTATTCATATAAAATAACTTTCATTATTTCTTAATTTTCATAATTTATTTTGTAAGGCATAATCATTCGCAAACAACATAGAGCTATTTGTTTACTTTTAAATCAAATCTGATAGTCTCAGCATTACAAAAGGTGATTGATTACATTTATTATGATTACTAATATATTTAGATTTATTTCTACATCTTATTCCAATTTTTTAAAATTTACTATCCTTTTCTTAGTATCTCCTATTTTTTCTTTTCCTGCCTCCTGCTGATTTGATAGAAATTTTATTCCTGGCTTAGAAATTAAATGCTGTATTTCTATTGTTTCAATGGTTCTGTTTCTTTTAAATTTTTAACATACACATTTAACTTTATTTCTGTCTAATAAAGTCTAAAGTAAATCACTATCTTCTTTCAAATGATTCAAAGACATGTAATAATATTTCCTTCAGTAACTCCTCTTTAGTTATTTTAATTACTCTTCGCTATTTAAGTTCCACCTTGTTTTAAAGCCATACAAAAGTAGTTATTATGAGGAATCTTAGTAATTTTAGTATTTGTAAGTTTGTTAGGTCAATTGCTTTGTTCACTATTTCCTCACACTTTCCAAACTTTTCTTATCAACATACTTTTTTTCCTGCTAAACTATATCCTTTAGTGTCTTTCAGTGGAGGGTTATTTTTTAATGTGTATGAATATCTATGTCTTAAATCCTTACTTTGAACAATAGTTTATCTAGGTATAAAGTTTTATTCCTCAGCAATCTGAAAATATTTAATTGTCTTCATGCACATATTATGCCTAATGAGAAATGTAATATCTACCCAATTATGTCTCTTTTTCAGTAATCTGTCTTTTCTCTCCAGTGTCTTCACATCTTTTTTTGCCTTTGATGTCCTATAGTTTCACAACACTGTGTCTAGTTAGAGGGACTTGCTAGGTTTCTTCCAATCTGCAAGTTCACATCTCTTCAAATCGGAAACATTTTCCATCTTGTCTGAGTTTGAGTTGAGGAATGATGGATAATACAGTATAATTCCTTTCTTGTGGATAATGTCCTCAAATTTGTCTTACGATAGTGTTTTCTTCAGTTGTGCATTATTTAATCCACAGGAGGTTTTTATTTACTCATGAACATTTGATTTTTAGAATTGCTATCTTTTCTTTTTTTTTGCGCACTTTCCTTTATAGAGGAATTCAGCTTGTGGTCCTGACAGCAATCACTGCTCACTGACATTTAAATCCCAATCATCACTTAAGAATAAACGCTTTAAATGTCTCCAGGGGCTGAAACAGTTTGTCTAAAACTCATTTCTTCAGCTGTAAGTACCCTCAACATTCCTGCCACATGGTACTTTTGAATTTAATTGTCTTAATGTTCTTATCACTTATTTAACTTTTCTATGTGTTTTGTGAGTGCAGCAATCCACTAAATTTCACAAAAATTACCCCACAAAGGTTTTAAGATATTTTTCTTTTTATCAGTCACCCATATTTTCTCATAAGGATATACTGTTATCAATATGTATAGCTCCATGAATCCTAAACTGAGTATAGGGGTATACTAGTAATGTATTGCCGGAAGCCAATTCCAGCATGTCAGCAAGGGCTGAATCATCTGGAGTGGCTGAAGGGCATTTCCCCAAACCTGAAAAGGGATGATTGCTTGCTGCCAGACAGCACAGGGCATCTTAATCTACATGTTATTGCCTCCTACTGGCCAAACACCTGAACAGCTGTAGGCAAATTCTTCCATTCTGACAATGGACTGTGTATATGAGACCCTACCCTTTGAAGTGTATATCTCCACCTTGCCTTAGGACAATTTGTGTTAATAAATAGCAAGGGGTCCTGAGACAAGGAGATCTTAGTTTCTTTAGCTAGGTTCCTCTGACACCCAAATGCCTTTCAAAATTATGCTTCGTCTCTGGACTCTTTATTAAGTTACACACAGCCTTTCTCCAGATTGCTGAACCCTTCTAGATGCTGGAACAAGAACCCCGACAATGTATGGCCTAGAAATACTTTTTATCTAAGACAACATCAAGCAAAAAAAAAGCACCAACCTCCCCCCCAAAAAAAAAACACAGCACAACAAATATATACCTTGAGCTTAAAGAATAAATTAACCAATCAAGTTAGTACAAATTTCTACGAGGGTAGTATCCACTTATAATCAAAAGTTTAAGATGAGTATGATTATTTTGTTATTTCTCTTTATCCAGTCTTATTTAGGTGGGTCTCTTATTATGTAAAACTAGAGGCCGGGTGCACGAATTCATGCACCAGTGGGGTTCCTCAGCCTGGCATGCGGGATCGGGCTGAAACCGGCTTTCCAACATCCCCCGAGGGGTCCCGGATTGTGAGGGGGTGCAGGCCAGGCCAAGGGACCCCACCGGTGCACGATCAGGGCCAGGGAGCATGCAGGAAGTTGGCCAGCCAGGGAGGGACCACAGGAGGGCTCCAGGGCATGTCCAGCCCATCTCACTCAGTCCCCATTGGCCGGACCCCAGCAGCAAGCTAACTTACCGGTCAGAGTGTCTGCCCCCAGGTGGTCAGTGCACATCATAGCAAGCGGTTGAGCAGCCTTAGCATATCATTAGCATATTACGCTTTGATTGGATGAACGGACTACTGGGCACTTAGCATATTAGGCTTTTATTATATAGGATTGATGATAACCTTATAGAAGTCTTTATTTTGTTAGGGTCATTATTTTAATGGACTAAGAAACAATATTAGAATACATTAAGTTCAAATGGATTGTTTCAGTGAGCAAACAAACCATAATGATAAGTAATTAGTTAGCTAAAACATTACTGGCATTTTAAATTAGTGAAATAAGCTAATTTATTTACTGCAAGTTATGTAATGAATTAACTATAACCACATTTGGTAAACCTTGAATTTTATAAAACAATCCTATACATTTTTATTCAAATAATTGCTCAATACCATGAGTACTTCTGTCGATTATTTGTTAATTTACTGAAATGGAACTAAGTAACTATGCCATCTGTCACCAACACTCATTTCTAAAACCAGCTGACCCCTTAGTGTTAAATGCAAATTGACCTATTCATTCAACTGGTAAATTGCACATGTTTGAGTTAATTTTGCCACTTTGCCACTCTTTTATACTCACCACACACCTGGACTTATTTTTGCCATTGCAAGAATTGTGTCAATAAACATACAATTTTATATCATCCAATTACCATCCTCCTCTTCACTTTAAACACACCTTCAAAATACACTCATTTGACCCTCAGAATTTAGCCATATATTATTTAATAGCCAGATGAACTCTTTCTTACTTAAATTTATAACCCAATTAATAGAAATATTTTTAAATACCCAAATTTGGTACTCATATAGTTGGAAATCTATTAGGAATAAAACAACAAAAATATGAAAACTCTTCAATGTCATTTCGATAAAAGCTCTGTGTATTCAAAAGGCTGAAATAAAGGGTTGTTCCAAGCTTAACATGTAGAAATGTTTTTATTCTTTCACTAAAACATGGGATTCTGTACAAATTATTCTCATTAAAGCTAATGATAATCTTGACTCTAAACTTCCCAGGGTCTCCGTGGTAAATTAAAGGGTGGTATTTCTGAAGTTATCTAAAGACAAAGACAACATCACTATCTGCCCCTTACAGGCCATTGTTAACTTAAATGGTTGTGAGGCTCTATACACCACACAACTTAATCACCACTCACTGCTGGCTTTACAAATGTTGTACCAAGAGTCAGGCATTTTAAATTAGTGAAATAAGCTAATTTATTTACTGCAAGTTATGTAATGAATTAACTATAACCACATTTGGTAAACCTTGAATTTTATAAAACAATCTGGACTAGTGGCCCGGTGCAGGGATTCGCGCACATTGAAAGGAAATTAATTAGAATTCCTGGGGCAGCGCCGCAGCTCAAAGGGCATCTGTGAAGTGAGCAGGGTCCCTCTGGCAGGTGGGGTCCCTCGGCCTGGCCTGTAGGGATCAGGCTGAAACCGGCTCTCTGACATCCCCTGAGGGGTCCCAGAGTGCGAGAGGGCACTCTACAAAGTTGTTATCGTACAGGGTGTGGAACGCAAAAGCAAGTGTGCAGTAAACCAGATTTGGGGCTGACAGTGCCCCAGGAATAACATAACCCACTGTCGAAGGTGGAATCACATGGCCCCGTGAGGAATCTGGCTCCCTCTTCTCTGGTTCCAGGGTGCAGCACCCAAGAACCACCGCTGCCAAGTCACTGCAGCTCGACAGCTCCTGTGTTGAGCATCTGCCCCCTGGTGGTCAGTGCACATCACAGGTACCGGCTGGTGAGCAGACAGTCACTTAGCCTTTTATATGTATAGATGCTGTCATGTGCTGCTCAGAACTTCTCCTCAAGGACTAAAACACTCATTTCTTCCATTGCTGTGAATGCTGATGGCCAACAGCTTTCTCATTAGTCTCTCTCCAGAAACTGGCCTCAACAAAGAGAGCAGACTGGCCCAAGGTTCAGCCCCTCCCCAAGAGCGGCCTGTATTCAAAGACTTGTGATGGAGGAGCACAGAAGCCTGGCTCCTTGTCTAAATACAAAAACTCAGGAGGGACATCCATGATTGAGAGCTTCCTGCAGGATAGTCTGAGGCCATTGCAACTGCTCATAACTCACCTACTTCCCTTCTCAGTATTGTCTTGACCACCTTTCCTAATTTTTCCGAAAACACACCTCCTTCCTGGCAACCTCAGAGTCTCAGGGTCTGTTTCTCCGGGAACCTATCCTCTGGCAATAGTTTCCCTGACTTCAGTGATGTTCAGTGGAAGCAGTTTAACATCTCCTGATCTAAAGGGCTTCGCAGTTAACAGAAGGAGCTAGAGGAAAGAACAGAATGACCTAGGGACCATAACCTGGCCCACTGGGGATATTTGGCCACATTTTCATTTGTCAGCAGGAATTTGTTTTAAAAGCATTCACAGAAACCTGTTTTCTCAATACAGAGGATGACATGTCTACTAAGTGGCAATACTTCAGAACAACTGAAAATGAAAATGGTGAATTTTGCAGCAGCTTTTAATTCACTATAGGTTATGCACTTCCTCTGAATAATGATGACTTACCAGAGAAATACTTCATGATTGACAAAAAGGGGGGGAAGAAATGCCATATGTAGAGTGTTAATCGAAAAACTTAAAGTAGGATAACAGCTATATAGGACTACACAAATACAAACACTGGGCTCTAGCAGTGAAGTAAGGTAAAGATAAAGAGAGTTAAATTAAATCTAAGTTCACTGCATGACAATCGGGTCTCTACCAGGGCTGTTGAAATATTAGATCATTTTTGTACTTGCTGAAATGACACAGAAAAATAGCAGATTTATTAGAAATTCCATTTAAAGAATCCTGGATTCTGGGACACTTCAGCACCTGCCTCCTGCCCAATTTGGGAATCCCTAAGGGGAGAGTTTCTTTATACCACCTAAGCATTGCTTCAGTCATAGATTATGCAACTGCAATTCGTTACATAAATGAGGTCCACCAAGCCCAGGATAAACATATTTACAGATGTTTCACTGATTTTAGTCAGTGGGAAAGCAAGCGCTCCCCACTAATAAGTTAGAAACGGATAAATCAGCATTACATGTGTTCAAAATTTGTTTACCAGATCACACACACACACAAATCATTGCCGCTTTGCTCTTCTGAGGAGTACAGAACAAACACACTATCCATTAGAACCTGTGATTAATCACCAACAGCTGTGCCTTATGCAACTCTGTCTATGAACCAGAAGACAGCATCTCTAGGAGCCCAGTGTCTCATTAATTACACTTAAGGTCTAGAGGTGTACTGAGGAATGCGTTTGTGCTGATAAGCAAATATAATCCACTGAATTAGCATCTTACAGCGGAAGTTTGCCTTACTTTCATTCTTATAGGTAGTAAAAAAATATATATATAGCTTGATGAACAGCATTTGTATGTGAATTCATTCTATACATATGAGCAGTTACATTTTATTTCTAATTTATCTGTGCTATGTATGTGTGTAGTAACCTCAGATCTATCAAAATTGAAGTGATGTAAAGGCCTATAACTTATACTTGTCATTGACATTATTTCTTATATCAAATTAGAAGGCGCAGAGAATCAATTATTCTTGAGTCAGCAGATGGCTAAACTAATGTTGTTAGCCATAATGACAACCAGCAAGAACTATGATTGGGGGCATATAAATATATATTACTAAAAAAGGAATATAAAACACAGACCACTGAAAATCAAACTTTGGGACTAGACAAAATTCATCTAGTAAGAATGACAGCAAATTTTGTGATAATTATAGAATCATATGATCTCACTTACAGCACTAATTTTCAGACTTTACTTTTTTTAGGGCATTGCCTTTGAAAGATCATGATTTGCAAGTAATTCATTCAAGAGGGATGTATTTCAGCTCCTGCTATGTGCCTAGCATTATGTTCTCATGGGGGATATTAAGGTGATTAAGACAAAATCTTGCCCTCAGGGAGTTTTGTCTGGAGGAGCAAACATAAGTCAAGAAATAATGGCAATAAAATAAGAACAAGTGCTATGACAAGGGGAAATTAATTCTACAGGTCAAGGGAAGGTGTGGCTAAGGTTAAGACATGGGAACAGGAGAATAAGTAGAATTTACAGATGATCAAGAGATGGAAGGGGATTCCAGAAAAAAAAAGCACAAGGGGCTAAATCATGGAGGCATGAAGTGTATGGCAAATTCTAGAATTAACCTGGGGAAAGTGGGTGAAAGATGAGGCTGGAAAGGTAGTCTGAAGCCTGTATTGAAGTATAGTAATATCTATGCTCCTACATTTACTCCATCTTTCAATTTTCCATGGCTTTTATATTAAAAATAGCAACATTCAATCATGCACTGAAAATCTTGTCTGAGTATTTTATCCACTGGCTCGGGGAAAAGGGACGTGGTTTTCTGGTTAGGTGAAGGAACAGACACATCGGATCAGCTAAGGTCTTTCTATAAATTCTGCATAACCTTAAATAAGTGAATAAACGGCCATTTGACCCTCTGTCAAAAACACACTTCCCTGCTCTAAACACAAATGAGCATTTTGTTTTGAAACTTCCTCATCTTTTCTCTTTCTCCCCTAAATTTCTCCAACTTCTACTCTTTAGGCAGGTCATGCTCTAAAGTACATTAACTAGTGAATTTTAAGAGGAGTGTGGTTTCTTTCAGTCAACCTAAAAAAAAAAGAAAGTTTACAAATAAGTATGCACTTCAAAGAAACTCTTTAAAAGTCTCTTGAACAAGAGAATCTTTTCCTTTTTAACTTTATGTCAGGTTGACATTAACATCATAAAATTATTGAATTGTTTTTCCTGTTTGGAGCAAGTCCTCAGGCAGCAGTCACTAACACAGTTTGTTTCAAAGACTTCTGAGGCAAACAAAAGAGATCTATTCAGGCTAGTTTCCTCCTCCAAGGACAATCTAAGGGCGTTTGCCCAGGGACAATGGGCAGTGCCCACATGAAACAATGGCCATCTAACTTGAGGGCAGGAATATGCGTGTGGTGATGGGAAATAATCCATCTGTAACCTGCTGTTCTAATTACTGGGAACTGCCTTCCAAATGACACAAATAACAATGTTATAGCTTAAAAAAGGGAAAACTGATAGTTGACTTTGGTAGAATTTCTGTCTTAAAATAGATAAAGTATATCAATTTACACAGTCAGTATTAACTGTGTTCTAATTAGAATTGTTCCCACAGGAAATTGATAGTACACATGTCATAATAAAAAAGCTTAAAAACAGGTTATTTGACAGATTGAGTTAATTATACTGATATTTTATATTCATTCTACTTATTATTTTCCTTATTTCATCTATTTTAATCAATCCTGACTTTATCCTATAAAAATTCCTGTACACCTTGACCTTTTTTATTCAATGCATACTTAAATTTTCTCTCTCCCTTTCTATTTCCTTTCTTATATATTTTAAAGGTGTAATTTAACATATAACTTGTTACCACATTATCCAAAAGAACAAATGATAAATAACGACATTATATAAGCCAAAAAACTGTAATAGGTAGTATCACTTACAATAAGGGGTCAGCAAGCTTTTTCTGGACTAATCAACATCAGAAATTGAATCACTATGATTAAATTCTGTTGTAGCACAAAAGTGCAGCCACAGACAATAAATGAGATGGTCTGTAATCTAATAAAATTTAGTGACAAAACCAGGTGGCAGACTGGCTTTGGTGGTGCCAGTAGAAGTCTGTCCATCCCAGACATAGTCATCAGCTGTAGATGGAAAGGTCCTTAGAAATAGAACCTTGCTATGAGCACAAGGAACGAAGTGCAGATGGAAAGGTTTTCTTCAGCTCTCACAACAAAGCTCAGTGTAGCACCGGCTCATTTTCTTACAGAGCTTTGTCATGCTGTTATTATGAATAAGAAAACCTTACCAAGCTGCAAATGCTTCTTTGACATATTTAAATGTGTCCCCACTCGATGTCAGGTTAGGAGCCAGGGAAGAAGCAGAGGGGACTGACACCACACCGGTTTCGCTTCCAGCCAATATACGATAAAGGCTGCAGTCTCCTTAGTCAATATCAGCATCCCAAATGCATCAAGTCTAAGAAAGGCTTCTTCCAAAACTCTGGTGAACAAGGAAGGTGACACTAGAAAGAAAGCAAGTCTAGTTCAAAGGCACAAGTGAGACTAAACACCGAGAGCTCTGCTTTACGCTCTGTGGAATACTCAGTCCAAGTGCACACTCACGGCTCCACCCCAGGGAACACAGTGCACAGGTTGGCTTCCTCCAAAACAGGCTCTGATGGAAGAGATCAAATGTGTTAAATCTGCATTTTTATTTTCATGGCTGGAAGCGTATTGGGAGAAATGGGTATTTTCCTCTGCTTCCCATCTTAAGCATAAGCAAGGCTCAGGAGCCTTCAGAAGGTAGCTGTTAATCTCCTTTCAACAGAGGGTTAATCTATATATATAAAACCCTAATATGCAAATAGACCGAACGGCGGAATAACCGAACAACCAAACAACTGGTCGCTATGATTGGCGCTGAACACCAGGGGGTGCGTGCAGAACATGGTGGTCGGCAGCAGGCAAAAGAGCATGGAACATGGTGAGCATCGGCCATCGCGGGATGGTGGACCAGGTGAGCGGGGGCACCAGACCAAGGCGGGGCGCTGGGCTGCTGTCAATTGGGGCGAGTCTCTGGTGGTTACTGAAAATTCTTTGTTCCCATGCCATGGTCCCGCCCGGTGCTCACACCTGCTGCTGGCACTGGCTCTGCTCATACCCGGTGCTGGCGCCAGAGCCGCTATTCACACCCACTGCCAGCACCTGGTGGTGGCCCTGATCAGGGCTTCTCCACCTCCCCCTGCTCCTGAGGGGCGATCAGGGCAGCAGCTGCTGCTCGCACCCCACTGACAGTGCTGGCCTTGCTCGCACCTGCTGCTGGCGCTGGCCCCAATTGCTCAGTGCCATCAGGCCCCAATCACTCTGTGCCATCAGTGGGTGCGAGCGGGGCCAGCGCCATCAGTGTGTAGGTGTGGCAGCAGCAGCAGGAGCAGAGCTGACTGCAGAGAGGGGACCAGCCATCAGCAGGTGTGAGCAGGGCCAGCACCATCAGTGTGTAGGAGCGGCGGCAGCATCAGGAGCAGGGCAGCCTGCAGACAAGGGACTGGGGGCCGCAGTAGGAGGGGCCGGGCAGGGGCACAGAGGATGGGCTGAGACCGCAGCCTCGTGGCCCACAGTTCCTTTCAAGGTGCAGAAATTCATGCACTGGACCCCTAGCCTATAATAATAAAAGCATAATATGCTAATTAGACTGGATATCCAGACAATCTTTTGGACCTGAACAGCCAGATGACCTTCCGGACGAAGCCAGGGCTTTGAGGGCTGAGGCAAGCTGCCACAGCTGCGAGGGCCGAGCCCCTTGCACAAATTTTGTGCATTGGGCCTCTAGCCTAGTAATAAATAGAAAATAGCATTTCCCTTTGATAAAGGAGCTGTAAGTGAGAGTACAAAGATGAAACCAATTGTCTTAAATAAATTATAGTGAAGAATTTTATTTAAATGCTGTTTCATCAGACTACTTTAAAGGAATGAGAAATCTGTTTCTTTGGTATCACAAAGTATAAAACATATCACAAAATTAAAACACCTTGATGAGAAGTTAACCTATCCTCCATAAGTCTAAAAAAATTTGAACCAAATAGTCCCATCACTTATATGATTAGTTCAATATCCATTTACCTTCCTCCACTCTTTCTTTATTCAATCAACATGACTCTATTTAATACCTACTATGCCTGGACACCTGTCGTGGTGCTGAGTCAAAACTTAAGGGCCCTATCCCTGACAGTTTAGTGAAGAATTAGACACACAAATAGATAAATACTGTAAAAGAAGTTAGTTTTATGTTATACTGTAATTTCTCGAGTGCAATATCAGTCTTATTGTATAGACAAAAAAGGACAGTGATGGGAGAAAAATAAAGATGATCTTCATGCTAAGGGAACAACTCATGCAAAAACCTGGAGATTTCTCTACAATGTCCAATTACAGGAAATCACAGAATGTGGTCTGACTGGGCAAAGCGCTAGGGAGCAAGGACAGAAAAGGGCCCGGAGGTGGATGGAGAACCATCAAGTGACCTCATCACAATCCCACACAGGAGTCAGACAATGGGGAGGCGACAGACTAGGAGGAGTTTTATTTCCTATTCAACTTAAATATGAAGTCTCACACTGAATCCTGCAAAGAGCAGGAAGCTAAAGCCTCAAACTCCAGAATCCAACATTTTCTTTCTGCAACACTTGTACATTATCTAGACCAAAAACAAGACCAGCTGTGTTAGAAGAAGACCAACAAATGTCTATGAACATGTGGTAGAACTATGTAAGTCACTTAAGGCAATTCTGCTATGACCATCTATATATATAAAAAGCCAACGACCGGAATACTGTAACAATCGGAATGACCAGTCGCTATGATGCCCACTGTGGCCAGCCAACCAGCCCGATTGGGGGTGGGGGCAGCCAGCCAACCTTCTGCAGTACCTCCCCCCAGTCAGCCCTGCCCCAGATGGGCCCCCACCACCCTGATCAGGGGCAGGGCCGGCCAGCCAACCACCCATGGCCCCTCCCCCAGGCTGTTGGCCTCCAATTGCCCCCTCATTTGGGGGTGGGGCCAGCTGGCCCACCACCCACAGCCCCTCTCCATGGCCAGCCCCACCCCCGATCAGCCTCCACCACCCTGGTCGGCTTATGGCTGCTCCCCCAGCCAGCTCCGTCCCACCACACCAATTGGGGGCGGGGATGGCCCGGCCCTGATTGGGCTTGGATTGGGGTGGGCTGGCTGGCCATCTTCCCACTATCTCCTCCTTTCAGGCACACCCTGATCCTCTGATTGGGGCCTGGCTGTTCGAACCCCACCTGTGCACGAATTCGTGCACTGGGCCTCTAGTAATGTTATAATCAACATTTTTCAATGTCAGCAGCCAGAATCTTTCTAATTCTGACCTGCTTAAAAGCAGATGTGAAAATGATTTTTCCATCTTAATGTATACTACATCAAAAATTTCACTTTTCAGATGTAACTAAGTTTGACTATCCAAAAAGAAAAAAAAAAAATGTGTGAACACACACAGTTGCATATTTCTTCAAATATAACATATATCTCCATCGGCCCATGGCCCCTCTTCCCAGTCAGCTCCGCCCCTGATTGGCCCCCCCACTCTGATGAGGGACAGGGCAGGCCATCCAACCACCCATGGCCCCTTCTCCAGGCTGCTGGCCCACAGCCCCTCCCCATGGCCAGCCCCACCCCTGGTCAGCCCCCACCACCTGATTGGCCTAAAGCCCCTCCCCCAAGCCAGCTCTGTCCATAATCAGCCTCCTCCTGCGCCCCCCGCCTCCAGCCATCCCTGCTCTGATGGGGCCCAATTGGGGCAGGCCAGCTGGCCAACCTTCTGTCATCTCCTCCTCCCAACAGGCCCAGCCCTGATCTGCCAATTGGGGCCAGGCCAGCCGGACCCCACCTGTGCACAAATTCATGCTCTGGGCTTCTATTAAAATATAAATCAGATGTATTGCATTGCTGTCTTTCTATTTTGAATGGTTTTACAATGCTTCCCTGTTTCCTACCTTACACAAACATTAAACAAACAGGCACTTTGTTGAACACACCCATATGAAGCATTGTTCTCCACTGCTCCCTTTTCATTAGATTCAAAAGATGAAACATGCAACCTAAGGCAAGAAGGAAGGAGAAGATAAAAAAGTTCATCAGTGTGGGAACCATACCAGAGACACCGGATAGTCAAGGCTTTGTTCTTAAAATGCTGGATGGCCAAGGCCACTCTGAACATGGGAATCTTAATCAGAATGTCCAAGGACTACACAGCTATAAGGCCACAGCGATCTCACAGTACACAGTGCCCTTCTATAACCCAAATGGTTGATGTCACTGTTGGCAAGAGGCCTCTAAGTGGTATAATACATTACTGACCAACCAATGTGCTAGGAGTGCAGGAAAGGCTGGAGAGAGGGGAGAGGCCAGAGAGGCAAGAGCAGAGCTCAGGTGCCGCTACTGTGTGAGGTGGTGTGTCTAGGGGCAGAGTGCAGCTGCTCAGATAATAACTGTGGGTACAGAGACTGATGCTGCTTTGTGGGAAAGATGTATTTGTTCACCAGCCAGTGTGTGACTGCTTGTATGGGACTTTGCTATGAAGCACTGCTTTGTCTGATGGCTATATGGCCACTGGCTTCTGCAATAAAGACTCATTCTTATATACCCACAGCTTCTCATGGCTTCTCCATCTACCACCTGGCGTTCAAGAAGGTCCAGCCCCTGGCAGAGGGGCTCGGACCCTACAGTTAGTGTAGTAGGGCAGGGTCAGGACCTATGCTCCCACACATGGACCAGTGGGCAAGATGGAGCAGTGAGTGCTCTCACAAGTAGTGCTATGAGCAGGATTTAGATCCTGCCCTACCAGTTGGTGGAGTGGAGCAGAATTTGGAAGAATGTGTGGACTCGGAGCAGCTGTGCTCTTGCTGCTCCGACAATCAGAAAACAGAATCGGGGACTGGATAATAAAAAGAAACATGTTAAATGGTTTTCCAGACCATTGTGTGAGTTTGTTTTTTTAAACTTTGTTTGAACCCTGATTTTGGAAACTCTATTTCAATATGGTTAGTGGTTAAAAATAACAAATAAGAGATCAACCAAAGGACTTGTATGCATGCCTATAAGCATAACCAATGGACACAGACACTGGGGGTTAGGGGAGGCCGGGGAAGGTCAAGGGGGAAAAAAAAAAAAGGAGACATATGGACTACTCTTTGTAATATTTTAAGCAATAAAACAAAATTAAAAAAATTAAAAAATTAAATTAAACATGCAAAAAAAAAGAATTAAGAATATTTCAACCTTAGCCTTTTCTTGACCCTCAACAATCAAAGATGTATTTGGCAATTTCACTTTACATATAGCAAACAAAAGTCTTGTCTGTGTCACAGGCCCAGCACACTTCTGCACCCACTGCCCGTCATTCTTGATATGTTAACATTTTACTCTTACTTGGCTGCACTCTGCTTGCTCACGCCCTTCTCCTCCAGGAGGCACAGCTTTCCTTCCCCCACCATCCCAACATCTGCTTATGTACCTGCGTTTTTGGTGAAATCTCTGATTCTCCCTAAATTAGGTACCTCTCTCTGAGTTCCCATTGCTGATTACCACCTTTCAAATGCAGAGTGTATAAAGTCAAATTGTAAGTCTTTGCCATTTTTCCTGCACTGCTCTGTGAATTTCTAAGCAGTGATCATGCAATCTAAACAGTGTGCCAGCACAGAAAAACGGCAGGTGAATAGTAGCCCCTGGATAAATACTACATAAGCAATTAACATAAAAGTACACACTATCAGTGAAATAGACAATCTTTACTTAAGTTATTATGTAGATAGTAGGATCCATTAGTTTGTTTAAAGTCCTTTTCTTCCTTTTAAAAATTCAAACAGGGAGCTGTTTTTTTAAATTGATATAAAAACTTTGCCTATCTTTACTTCTCAATGAGTTAGACTACATCAAAGGAATTAGCCCAGGTTGTCTCTTAACCTTTAAATTTAAAGACAGAATTGGGATTTTTCTTTTACATATACTACATATATATTACATTTATAAATACATGTAAATAAATGTAAATGATAGTGAATTTTCACTTTTCTGTAGTAATGATAAGAAGTTTTCAATCATTGCAATTATCATCAGAAGCCCCCCAACACAAAGTACAATGAATTTATCTAAACTATAAACGATAACATTGTAACTGTTCTGCCTTTGAGGGTTTGGTTATTGTTGTTCTTGTTCTCTTGGTCTGAATTCTACCTAGAAGAAATGTTTAGCCTTAAGACTACAGACCACAAATCATTATTTAAGTTCTTGCGTGAATTGCTTGCTGAGAATTTGTCAGCTTCCTCAGGTTTTTCCTCCTCAGTGGCATATACGCAGCTATGACGGGTCCTTGAAGACCTCTGGTGGCCAGAGGGAGCATTGCTCACTTCACTCACGCAATTCATGAAAGTCAATTTCCCTGGATACACTTCTTTCTGAGCTTGCATTTCTATTTTGCCTAGAAATAGGCCACTAACTAATAAAGCTTCCCAACATATGCACTTCTGTTTTAATAAGTACTTTAGTCCTAGCCTTTTCGGCTATAAAGCAAGCTAACCTAAACAAGCACAAACAAAACACCCAAGCACTAAGAGTGAGAGTTCTCTTACAATTGAGGCAACCTCCAAGTTTGAAGATGTAGCATGAAAAGGAGCGGCACATTGATTCCATATCACTGCCAAGTGGAGACGATGGACCAGAAAATTGCAGTTCAATGTAACAACCTTCTCTGCCAACGCGGAAAGGAAGTCACCAGCTTGAACCTTCAAGCTCTCACTGGATAACTGTGTGCTAAGGGAGCTGAAGATGGAGTTGGTGCAGGTCATGCCACCTCTGCAGGCTCCCTCCCTCCAGTGTTTCAAAATGTTCCGTCTGCAATTCAACCCAACCTTGTAAAAAATTCATATTAATAGCGTGTCATTTATACGAGCCATAACAGTTACAAAACTAGTTTTGCATGTAAGTTTAGGTAAATTCCCTTCTTCAGTTACCTCCTATGCAAAAATGAAGAGGTAGTGGTTGACTAAGTTCCTGAGCATGAGAATTGGATACGACGCCATACTCACTGCACGTGATGCGTCCAGTAGGGATGTTTACATATCACAGGGCTTCTGCCGTCTGTTCTTACGAGAAGGCGGCTGGCCCGGCCTTGACTACACAGGCTCCAGGCCTCAGGTACTACTCCTCAGAAAGTGGCAGTGAGCCTCTGGGAACGCAAAGGTTTTCATTTTAGCTTCCGTGCCCTAATCCAGGTCATCTCTTTGCCCACAGCCTCTGGAGTAGTGTTTCCCAGCCTTAATTGATTATGAGGATCATCTGGGGACCTCATTAAAAGTGAAGATTCCCAGAATCCTCTCCTGGATGATATTTTTCAGGGGTGACCTCGGGGATCTAATTGCATCTATAAGGACCACCAATGACACTTACGATCACCAATCATCCCTCTAGAGCCTGGGGGACCACCAATCATCCCTCTAGAAAGGCCTGGGGGACACCTGCCCACATAGACAGGGAGCCCGTCAGAACTCCACCCCATCCTCACACCTGGAGAAGTTAAGCCAGTCGTGCGAAGATGACTTTCTCAGTGCCTCCAACAGCACATCTTATAAGAGCAGAATTCCAACACTCACTGCCAGACATGATGGTGACTGGCAGCAGAGATGGTAAGAAGTAAATACATTGTGCAATGCACCTTAATAATATACACAAAACATTGGATTTGGGTTTAAACATGTAAAATGTATGGTTTTTTTCTTCCTTTATGTTAACATCGTGGTAGATGCCATTTTCCCTATTGTGGGATATATTTTACAAGTAATATTTTATTTTACTCGTGTTTTTTTTTTCAAGATAGTTATACTCAGAATCATAAATAACCCCAAAAACTGAAAACCAAAACCAAACTCTTGTCACCACAATGTATAATGCTTACAAGAGCCAGTTTATAGACAAATCACCAAACATCATGAGTATTAGGACTTGGTTGGGTAAATGCCATTTAAAAAACCGGCTACAAAGGATAAATCTTCAAATAGTGCACATCTCCATCTCATAAATGAGAAATAAATACTATTTCACCACCCAACAATTATAAGGGTAGACTGATTTTTTTCAAAAGTAGAACAGAATACTGTTCAAAAATTGCCATCATCTAACTACTTATATCCCTTCAAAATTAGCATATTATTATACAAATAGATATTGCCTTTCCTATAAGCAAATGTAGTGATTCAGAAATTGATATTTAAAATGTTGCTATTATTATATAGGTCACATTATTTTAAAACTTAAGTGTCTGAATAAAAATGTGTCTAAAAACAAAACAAAACAAAAAAACACAAACCACTAAACAAACAAAAACCTAAACTGCACACATATAAGGATTACTCTTGGTTTATGGAAACAGATGCAGGTCTTAGTGTCTAATCTCATTTACAGCTTTACCTCTCAGCATCACGGTTTATTTGACGATGTCTAATAAAAATGAGTCACATTCTGTAATGGGTGCTGACCACTGCTAAGCACTGTGTATTTAATGTATTAGATTAGGCAGGGTTGGTTGGGAATTTCCAACTCACAAAGCAAGAGAAACTAAAGGTGACCTATGACAGACTGAGCGATAAGACAAAGTTTATCATACTCGAGGCTTAGCTGGTCTGTCCTCACAATCTGCAGCCAAACCCCACCTGAGGTTAAAATGAGAAAAGCAGAAGCAAGCAAGCATAGCCTAGAGGCCAGGACATGGGCCATATAATCTACTAGAGGTCGGTGCATGAAATTCATGCATAGGTAGGGTCCCTAGGCCTGGACAGCGATCAGCGATGATCAGGGCCTTCCGGCTGCTGGCTGGGGCCTCCCTTCATTCTGTGCCGCCCCCTGGTGGTCAGCACACATCATAGTGAGCGATTGAACTCCCAGTCTCCCAGTCGAACTCCTGAGGGGACACTTTGCATATTAGCCTTTTATATATATAGACTAGAGGCTTGGTACATGAAAATTCATGCACTGGGGTTTGGGGGGGTAAGGGGAGGTCCCTCAACCCGGCCTGCACCCTCTCACAGCCTGGGAGTCCTCAGGGGATGTCCTAAGCTGCAGTCTGGCCTCCCTCTGAGGGAGGTGACCTGGTGGGCCAATCAGGATCAGGGGACAGCTTCACCCCCATCACCCTGCTGAGGCCACCACCCAGCCTTTCTCTGTGGAATTGGCCCAGCCCCGCCCCCATCACCCTACCGCAGCCGCACTGGTGGTCTCCTTCCCCCCAATCGCCGTTCCCTCCCTCTGCCTGCTGGCAAGTGCCTTGGCTGGCCTGGCGCAGCCTGCTCTCTGGCCCCGCCCCCCACAGACTGGTCATTCTGCCATTTGGACAATTTGCATATTATGCTTTTATTATATAGGATGGACTTAGTGACTAGACTTCCCATAATGCCAGTACAGTGGGGCCTTGACTTACGAGTTTAATTCGTTCCGAGACTGAGCTCGTTAAGGAGCTCGTTAACTCAAATTACTCTATCAACTCAATGTAAAAAATCGGCTGAAAGACAGCTGGTATCTCAAAAAACTCTTTAGTCGGGACACTCGTAAGTTAAGGCCCCACTGTACTGGCAATTTTTATTTTCCTCCATTAGAAAATACTGACTTTTGAATATTAACAGGAATTTGCTTCTATTTTGAAATATGGAGTGGAAAATAAATCTCTTACAAGGGGGAAATTATCATTACAAACTAGATGCTATTTTAATACCTACTCTGAACCCCTAGTCTAAAATATTAGTACTATTTCATCTCTATTCTCATTTCTATTCTAAAAAATAAAAAACATAGATAAATTTTGAAGGTAAGAGATATCCAGCCCCTTCTAGCTATTTACACATTTACCCCAATTTCCCTAAGGATACTTAGAATCCTCCCTATAGTTAGTATCTGATTGAATAAAAGAAAGTATGTTGCAAAGTAATCAAGGTGCTTCATTATCACCTAAACTTGTGTGCGCAATTACCAATACCCATCTCCTTTACAAAATGACTCCTTGTGATTGAGAGGTACAATAGTGTTGACTCTGATGAGTTGGTTAGTTGGTTGTTGTTGTTTTATCTTTTCACAAGACAATAAGTCATTTGGGGGACATAATTTGTTGACACATTAGACTGGTACTACAATAAAATTTTTGGTACACCATTCAAGTTCTGTACCCTTTCACAGTTCATTCCTGAATAACCCAAAGATTCATAACTACATTTAATCTAATCACTCTCCGATGGCAATTTCCACTTGCAGATATAATTGCATTTTGCAATTAATTGACAATGTAGCAATATAAAAGAATTTATCTGAAATTTGCTCCCTCCTTAACTCACTTTTTCTCTTATTACTTTGGTACAGAGGGACATACATATAACCTAAATTAACTGTGACTTGTTTATTGTACCTGTAATAAAATATTTTGCCAAGTCAGTGTGCACACATTTATTCCTAATTACATTTTATTGTTAATCATATTGAGGTCCCAAGCCAAAACATGCTGAAAATTCTAAATAGGCAGCAGAACATTATGCAAGTATAGCACAATTAGCATAACAATGCTGGGCAATAAATATATCCATAAATGTATTCTTTTCTAAGGATTTTCTTCCGGGATTGGATGTGCCTCATCCTCACTCTATTCTTTCTCTGTGCAGGAGCCTCCTGGCTGCACCTCAGTCCCCGTGTGTTGGCTCCCTCTATTGTTCTCCAATTCCCTTACTCCATGCCATGCCAACATGTCAAAACCTATGGCTTATCATATGGAAAAGCTTTAGACCAGGGCAAGCGCTCAGGTGCTGTTGCCTGAGTCACCTGTGGTATAGGAACAGGCTGACCCTCCTCAGCGACCTACAGTGTCCATCCCTCCTCTCAGTGGTTACTACTAACGTCTGTCCTACACCACCCCCTGCCAAGGTCATTCTGTCTCCCTGCCAGGCCTGGGGACCCCAATGCCAGCTCAGACCCAGTGCTGACATAGTCAGCAAACCTCTACTCTTGTCAGAGAATACAGCACAGGAGGGGGAAAAAATGCCTTTCAAGGACTGGCTTTTATTTTTAGGAAATCTCATTGTATTCTCCCACAGCAAGATGGGTTCAATAAAGGAGAAGGAGCAGGGGAATGAGGCTGAGGAGGAGGAGGAAGAGGAAGAGGAAGAGCAAGAAAAGGAGAATTAAAAGGAAGAGTTATATGAAAGGCTGTCATAGAGGTGAACGACAGAATTTTCTCAGAAAAAGGTGTTAGATGTCAACCTCCCTTTTGCATATTGAGGGACTGGTCCTGCTCTGCTCCAGCAGGCAGACGGGAAATGCAATGCAACAACTGACCCCAGCTGTCCAAGGAGCTTGCCCCGTTTACTCATGATTTATTGAGGAAAGGGCCAATAGCCCTTTTCAGTTTCCAGCTATTATTTCTACAAATAACGGCGTGACCTCGCCTGAATTCAGCGCCCCAGACACAAAGGAAGAGCAGTTCATCAGCCTGCCTCTCCAGGCATCGTGTCCCAGCCAGGTCCCTCTGTGGACAGACTGCAGAGCTGGGACGTACAGAATGCTGGCCACTCTTCTGCTGGAATTTACTTTATACCTCTCAATAGGGTGGTGAAGGCAGGGGCAGGGCTAGAAAGGATCATATGGGGGGAAAAGGGGATATATAAAATCAACAATAAAGATTAAAAAAAAAGAAATTTTGTCAATTCCCATTATTATCTCTGGGAAACTCCACTTGGCTTTATTTAAGAAAAATTTATTTTCAAGTTTATTAATAGATTCCATTTTCCTAAGAATTTGAACCGTCTTAGATGGCATATAGAGTCATAGAGAAATGAAACATGCTAATGATAGAAATAATAAAGCTATAAAAATAATGAAAAATTAGGGATTGTTAAAACATAGAGGAATGATTAAATGAACTATGGGACATTAACCCAGTAAAATATTTTGCAGATATTTAAAACTATATCTGTGAGAATGTTATAATAATATAGGGGAAAATGATATGTTAATTGAAATAATTATGTTGAACTCATATGATCACACACATGAAGCTAGACCTAAATATCTTACTAACTGGCATGCTGCATATTAGTATTCAAAATGAGAATTTTGTGTACATTAGGACAACTCAGATGCCTTTCCAATGTGAAATTAAGATATTGAATAAGGAAAAGTTAGAAAGTAATGAAGCAACAATAGATCCACCATCGTGATTGGCTATGTAATAAAATTGAGTTTCTCAAACTGAGAATTGTACTATATTATCTCAGGGGTTTATGAGTTCTCTGAGAATTTTAAAAATGTACCTTTGCATTTTCAAGGGAAGCCCTAAAACTAATTTTGATAGAATTAAAGGCAAAACTACTCTTTTTCAGTGATAATTATCCTGTGCAAGATATTTTAAAAGTATAATCCTTTGTCTCCTAAATCAGTGTTTTTCAAACTGGTGAATCATGGAATTATCAGGGATTGATAAGGACATTTCTAAATATTTACATGAGGCCTGTAAGTCCCAAATTTCCCCAATGGTAGGAATCATGCAAAGTTCATTAAATGGTATATAACTAACTTCTCAGGGCTCTCTCCTAGAGAAGTTGAGAGGCTTGGGGGGCACTAAGATCTATGGATCTGAGTATTCAGACAGAGCTATGGGTTAAAAGTGTAAACCAGACATCCGTGGTACATACAGAGATAGTGCCAGAGACCAGAGGAAGAAAGGAAATACGCCAAGGAGAATCAGCAGAATGAGAAGACATGAAGGTCAAGGACAAACTCTGGAAGTGTACATGGATATTGGCACTGATAGAAACACATAGGAACTCATGCCTGAGGGTGGCAGGCGTATCCCTCACTAAAAGAATGAAAAATTTCCAGGGCACCTGCTAAAGCTGTTTGCCCATAACAGCATGATGTAAAGTAGAACAGTTCCCTTGGCAAAGCCCTGCGCTGGATGGAGGAGTTGGAATAAGGCCAGAAGCTACTACCTTCTGAATACAGTGGGTACCAATAAATCACAGCTTTTCGTAACTGCTATTCTGTAAGGAAACAAAACAAAACTGACATTTACCGAAAATGTGAAATTTTTTCCTTAGCAAATTCAGAATTATCCATATAATTTGGTGGGCTAGAAAAATAGAAAATAAGGTAATACAAGTTTTCATGCAGCTTGCTAATGTATATTTGTTGTCCTCCTCCCAAAGGAGTCTTCTTTTTCTATAACTACCTACACTTGAGCTGTGAAAGTTACGAAGGTAACATGTTCACTAAGTATGTGCAAATGTTTAGGCCCCATGATTAAAGCATTCTAATGTTAAAAGGCCTGTGTCTCACCCCCACAACCCTCTTCTACTCTAAACCACCACATAAGAAGTATGGATATTTATAATAATGGTTAGAAGTGAATCTAGAATTATTTCTTAAATGGGATTTGTGAATAAGAGCAAGAATTAAAATTTTAAATAAAATTTAAAAGCAGAAACATAGAAACATGGAACAGACTGATGAATCTCAACGAGAAGGCAGGGGTGGGTGGAAAGAGATTAACCAAAGAACTTATATGCATATATGCATAGCCTATGGGTACAGACAGTAGTGTGGAGAAGGCCTGGGGTGGGGGAGTCAATCAGGAAAAAAAGGTATATCTGTATTACTTTCAACAATAAAGATAATTTTTTAAAAAATGAAAATAAAATACAAAAGCTACCTAAAAAAAAAATTAAAACAGCAGGCTGATCTAATTTATATAGAACTACATTTAAAGACATTTTATTTTAGTGAATGTAGTTTAACACTGACTTTTTAACAATCATACTGCTTAGCTTTGCATATTCTCCATTCTTTCATCTCTTTGTTCTGATCATATAATCAAGTCAGTTAGTGAACAACTAACAAGCCCCGGGTTACACAGTGGGATTCTAGCCATGCCCTCAACAGTGTGTCTGCCCATGTCGGAGGCAACGCCAAGTTCATCCAGTCCAGCTCCAGTTAGATTTCTGTGCTACTTCACTCCATTAGGGTTTATCTTGGCAGATTAAACCTCTCACCTAGTCCACCTTCTGACAAAGAGCCTTATCCTAACCCAGGGTGCTATCCTGCATTCCCCCTCCACCCCTAAAAAGAGGCAACCCCCCAAATCTATCAGCCTCTTCTGATTCTGCAACTAGTTCCATTTAGCATTTAGCAGCTCCTTCAACATCTGAGTTTTTCATCATTACTTCTGGCTCAGAGAAGAAAAATGTCTTTTGGGAGAAAGTAGCATTGAGTAGGACTTGGAAAGAAGAAAAGTGTTTGGGTTCATTTCCAGCAGAGAAAAAACACGTGGACAGGCGTGCAGATCTGCCCTGATGAGTGGAGCAGAGTCATGTGAAAAATGTTTAGACATGGCCAGCACCCGGGGGCCCATAGGGAATGGGGTGCAATAAAGATACTTTAACTGGAGTGAGAGCCTGGATTTTAGTAGACTTTACTACAGTGGTATAGAACAATGGCTCCTTTGTATTGTGCGGTATCTGCTTGGAAGCAAGCCCAGCACTTAATATGTGATAACCTCATTTATCCACAGGGCTCAATGGAGTGAGTGCTATAATTAGCACTACTCTATGGGAGACGAAACTAACACTCAGAGAGCTGAAATCTGAATCCAGCTCTTCCCACCCCAGAGCACTTGCTTGTACATTAAATCGCTTGGACAAGCCCTGACACCTTCTGGCACCTTGGGAATGGAAGTCCTATTTCTCATATTGCTTCCACAGGAAAATAGGTTATAACTCCCCCCAAAATTAACTTTCAAATGAACTTCTAGAACGCGGCCTATTTATAACTACATGGAATTGTCTATGTGGTTTAAAATACCTTCTTTCCTCATGCAAGATGACGTTTCCTACAGAAGCAGCAAAATCGCAAGATGTGTAACCTTTCAAGGGGGAACTTTGTGTCCTTGTAGAACTTTCCAATTCTAACCTGTTTGGAAAATGCAACAACATTCTTTAGGTATTTTTCTTTTTCATTAACTCATATTTCTCCAAACTTATCTTGACTGGTAGCAATGCCTATGAAATAAACTATCCCAAAAGATAGTTATCTATATGAACTTACGGTTTACATTAATTACCATTCATACCCAAGATTAGGGGTTGAATTTCTTTTGTTTTTAATAAAATTTATTAGGGTGCCATTGGTTAATAAGATTACATAGATTTCAAGTGTAAATTTCTGGTACATGATCTGTATATCTCATTGTGTGCCCACCAACCAAAGTCAAATCTTCTTCTATCACCATACGTATCTGACTCCTATTTGAATTTCTCATAACCTTTTAATTTCAAAGCCTTTGCCTTTTAAACCTTTGTTTTAAATACTTTTCTCCATTTGATAAAGCATGAATAAGTCTCTTTCATCCCAAAACCACTCCCCCCCCACACACACACTCACACACCCACAGTATTTCCATTAAGCAGAGTTTATCCATCCAGCACATGTTTATTGAGATCCTCCTATGTGCTAGACACTGTGTTAACTACGGGAGTGGAGTGCCTGATGCCAGATGCAGGATGTATGTCATTGTATGTGATTCAATAAAATCGCACGCTCTCTTTAAGTTAAGATGGTCTTCTCAATGAGACAATTGTCTCCTTAGGCACAAATCTTTCTTGGACACGGCTACACTACTTAAAATGTGAGACTTCATGTTTCTCCTATTCTCCTGTGGGTGTTGTACAGCTATTGATTTAAATACACAACCCCAAACAGCAAATGTTTGAGAAGGTAGAATTAAAAACTGTGAACACCAACTACTCCGAAACAATATTGCCAGGGATACTGTCAAAAGAATTAGTCAAGAATAAACCTACAACTTTCAAAGGGAAAAACACACTAATCCAATATTGCCCCTTAATTATCAGTACAACATTTTGTTTTAATTATCTACCATTTGTATAAGAGCTTTAGTGAAATTTTAATTGTAGTTTTTTTTTATGATGGCAATTTCTCTAGCACTGAAAATAACACTAAATTTTGAGAACTGTATATTAATAAAATCAAAGGGATTCTATTCAGCAATGAAGAAAAAAGAATATTGACTTCTTTACTGTTAAACAATAAATGTAACATTTACTTACAGAATATTTCAAACTCCATGTATGATACCTGAAAGTTTTTCATCATTGATAACTTACATGTAAACATAATTTTAATTTGGAGCTCTCAGTGGTTTTTGATATGAATGTAAACTCTCTGCTTTGCTGATTTACCGCAGGACATCACTCAAGTAACTCACAGGACCTAAGCTTTGGCTACACCGGGAAATGCTGCAGAGACACAGGGCAGCTGTGCTCACTGCACGTGGAGGAAAAGAAAAGGAAGCCAAGGACCCCAAACTGAGAAGCACTGTGGCTAAGGATTGGGAAGAGAGAAGGAGACTAACGAGGGTCAAATAACGACATTATTATGTACTAGCTCTGAGTCCATGGACCCCATCTTCAAAATGAGAATGGTAAGATATAAAGAGAAAACTCAAGTAAGGCACTTAGCCTAGTGACTGGCAAAACCAGGGGCTCAGTACAAACAAACGACCTATCACAAAATAAACTGACATTGCTGACGACATGCTAAGCATCTTACATGGATTAACTCATTTAATCTTCACCGTAACACTAAAAAGTAGGCCCTATAATTATCCTCATCTTATATGTGGACTAGAGGCCTGATGCATGAAATTCCCGCAAGAGTAGGCCTTCCTTCCCTAGGCTGCTGTCACCGGCTTCCCTCTGGCACTAGGGACATGGGCTTGCTTCCCTCTAGCCACCAGCAGGCCCCCGGACCAGAGCTTCCCTCGCAGCTCTGGCTTCATCTGGAAAGACGTCTGGTCTAATTAGCATATTATGCTTTTATTATTATAGATTATATTATGTTAAAGAAAGAGAGAAAGGAGGGAGGGAAAGATGATCAAGCTTCTTAAAATGAAAAGATTAGCATGGAACAGACTGAGGAATCTCAGAGGGAAGAGGGGAGGTAGGGGTGGGAAGAGAACTAAAGAACTTATATGTACTATACTAGAGGCCTGGTGCATGAATTCGGGCTGAAATCGGCTCTCTGACATCACCCAAGGGGTCCCGGATTGTGAGAGGGCACAGGCCAGGCCAAGGGACCCCATCAGTGCATGATAGGGGCTAGGCAGGGAGGTGGGAAGTTGGCCAGCTGGGGAGGAACTGTGGGAGGGCTCCAGGGCATGTCCAGCCTGTCTCACTCAGTCTGGATCGACTGGACCCCAGAAGCCAGCTAACCTACCAGTTGGAGTGTCTGCCCCCTGATGGTCAGTGCATGTTATAGCAACTGGTCCACCAGTTGACTGTCTGCCCCCTGGAGGTCAGTGCATATAACAGTGAGCATTCTTAGTATATCATTAGCATATTACACTTTGATTGGTTGAATGGATGACTGAACACTTAGCATATTAGGCTTTTATTATATAGGACTAGAAGCCCAGTGCATGAAATTTGTGGGTTCCCTCAGCCCAGCCTGCACACTCTCCAATCCAGGACCCCTCAGGGGATGTCCAACTGCTGGTTTAGGATCAGGCATAAACCAGCAGTCAGACATCCCTCTTGCAATCCGGGACCCCTGGCTCCTAACCACTCACCTGCCTGCCTGCCTGCCTGATCACCCCTAACCACCTCTGTCTGCCGACCTGACCACCCCTAACTGCCTCTGCCACAGCCCCTGCCACCGTGGCTTTGTCCAGAAGGATGTCCAGTCTAATTAGCATATTACCCTTTTATTAGTATAGATATGCATAACCCATGGACACAGACAATAGTGCAGTGAAGGCCTGGGGGGTGGGGTTGAAGGGGTCAATGGGAGGGAAGGGACATCTGTAATATTTTCAACAATAAAGATAAATTTTTAAAAAAGATTAGGTGACAGAGCACTTGTGTTAGCCTGTGTTCAATAATTCTGGATGTTATAAAAATATAAAAGCAATTAGCTGAATATTCTTAGCATTTAATTGCAAACACTTCTCAATCATTCAATGCCAAATTATGAAGCCTATATCTGGAAATTTTATTGCTTTTCCTTTCTATCTATTTCATGATACATACAGTTGCTGTCAGGAAACTAAAAGCTAAGTCAGGCTGAAGAGCAATATAGAGCAATAGCATATATTTAGCAATTTACATTCATGGCACTGTGAATGTCCCTGCTGGGGGTGGGTGTGTGCAGGGGGACTGGGCACTGAACCAAGGAATAATATTATTAAGGATGTGGGTGACTGAACCAACACATCCAGGTGGGGGAAATTAAAGAAATGTGCTCCATCATTACAAATAATCAAGGTGAGTTTTTAAAAACTTAAAAATAGTTAAAGCTTTTAAGGAAAACTTCCATTTAAATAACCATTCCCAGATTAAATACATTTGTTCTATTAACATTTCCTTGGGTGTTTTTCTTTCCTACCACTCCTCATGACCTTCTTAAAATTTGTCTGCATTTTTTTGTTTTTCAGAACTGTTCCTCCGGCAAATTTTCTGCGCTACATCTCCAAGTCAAATAGAGGGGAAGAATGCTTCCGAGGAAAATAATAACTTTTCCAACCTCATTAGTTAACCTCTGCTCACACTGGCTTAACGTTGTAGGTTGCTTCATCTCACACACGCATTTGACTAATTTATCAATATAGGTGAGGAAAAGAGTCTATTTGCATAGTGTGCACACCGTTCTTTTACTGTTCTATGGACCTCACACTGTGTCCTCCTCTTACAGCTCATCGCTATGCATTTTTATCAAAACATATGTGACACATGTATGGTTTTAGAAAAAGCAGTGGCCTTAGGACTAGAAACCTTTGGCTTTGCGTCCTGGGGTTTGACTGTGTGGCCTTCCACAAATCATTTAATCACTCTTAGATTTAGATTCTTCTTCTCTAAAATGATCCTGGTCATAATTATCACATAAAATGTCTGGAAAACCCAGGTACATGTTATTTTTAAAAAATAAATCTATGGTGTTGTTATACTATCGCTGATGCTGATGTACTTTATTTTATCTTTAAATGTAGTCTTAGAAATAAGAGGTCTTTTCAAGTAATAAATAAAATGTGAGTTGATGGTCATGCGGTTGGAAGTTTCAGCTGTTTGAAAACTCCTTCCCACTAAATCAGCAGTTCTCAACCTGTGGGTCGCGACCCTTTGGGGGTCGAATGACCCTTTCACAGGGGTTGCCTAAGACCATTGGAAAACACATATATAATTACATATTGTTTTGTGACTAATCACTATGCTTTAATTATGTTCAATTTGTAACAATGAAAATACATCCTGCATATCGGATATTTACATTACGATTCATAACAGTAGCAAAATTACAGTTATGAAGTAGCAACGAAAATAATTTTATGGTTGGGGGTCACCACAACATGAGGAATTGTATTAAAGGGTCGCGGCATTAGGAAGGTTGAGAACCACTGCACTAAATGCTTAGGCAATGACCCTGGTAGAGTAAATAGCATCACACTCACACTGTATTTAAAGGCATAATTCTCTTATTTGCACAGAACAAAGAAGCTTGTCGGGACACAGAGCACCTGTTGCTCCCAGCCCATTTCACCAGTGTTTGGGTGCAACAGACCCAGGAACTCTGAACACCCTCCAACCTCCTTTCCAGTCCAACCTCCAGGACCACTTTTC
The DNA here is from genome assembly GCF_000412655.1 of Myotis brandtii. NCBI lineage: Eukaryota > Metazoa > Chordata > Mammalia > Chiroptera > Vespertilionidae > Myotis > Myotis brandtii. The sequence continues at coordinate 1,006,362 of NW_005362626.1, read as the reverse complement.
AGCGGGTCCCTGGCATTAAAGATCAACTAATACCATTTTTGTGGTTAACTCCTGGGAGCCACCAACCATGAGCTGCCAGATCTACCACAATTATTCTGCCAAGGTGTAGGCCACTGTCAACAGCCTTGTCCACCTGCAAATGCAGGCCTCCTACACCTACGTCTCCATGGGGTTTCATTTCCACCTCGAAGATGTGGCCCTGGAGGGCAGGAGCCACCTCTGGGCAACCAGCTCATCAACCCCCACAGGCCTGCTGCCCCCCATTGGGCTGGGGAGAAAGGTCACCCTCAAAAGCCTTCCTCATTCTGGAGCCTATGTAAAGGCATGGACCAAATATAAACAATAAATTTTTATTTTCTTTCAGAGGTTATTTATTTAGTTATTCATTCATTAATTTTTATTTCTCCAGGGAAAATAATTTATTACAACTTGAAAAATTGTAGAAGGCTTCCCACAGTTAGCTGGATTGATTCTTCATTGCTTCCAAGAAAAATTCCAAACTTCTTGCAGTGGCATTTAGAAAATTCATCACTTTTCCAAAAATATATTTCTAACCTTCATTTCCAATTATATCCTGTTTCTAAACTCTTATGCCCTAACAATGTAAAGTTACTGAATTTCCTGCAAAAAAAACCTACACGTCAATCTCTAATTTATTCATGTTATTCCTCTAACCAGGGATGTCCTTCCTTCCTTTCTTCATCTACTGGCAACTTAGTCCATTTATAAGACATGGTTCAAATACTTTCTCCTAGATTTCCCACTTCAACCCATTTCTCTAGATTAATCCTGTGGAAGGTCAATGGCCGCTTATCAAACACTTTATGAAAGAGATTTCTTCATAAGGCTAAAAGTTAGACTAGACCATTTCAAAGGCCCTTTGTGATAGACTCAACAAAATGCTTCCCAGCTTAAAAGGAGCAAATGCTCAGCATAAAACTGACTTGTATCCTGACCCACAGGCACAGAGCCGTTACAGTTTGGCCCATTTTGAAGTTAGTATATTTCCAAAGTGACAGCCACTTCTTAATCCGGACCCAAAATTTTCATTTCAGAAAATCCCAAGACAACTTATTCTAAAAAGTTATCTAGATTTCTCTCTTTTTGATTTTTAATATGCATTCCATTTTAGCAGCAAAATGTGTTTTTCATAACTTTTAATGTCTAATTCTAGGGAGCTTAACAATCATGGTGCCATTTTATTTTATATAAACTGGAAAATTGTTTATCTGTTCCTGGAATCCCAACTCTGTGGGAAAGGAATGCTGAGCGGTCACAACTTCTTATTCTGGCAGGGGAAATATTAATGCACGAATGGTCACAGCCCCTTTCACTCTCCTACCCTTCCTTGGCTTTTGGGCTCCTCATTAGATTGGCCCTTAATGTTGGTCAAGATATGGTATAGGTATCAATTGGCAGAGTCCAGATTACTCACATTAAGAAAGGCAAAATTTATTCTTGTGGGAAAAGAATAGATTTGGGGGTAGGGGCAGGGGTTAAGGAAAAATAAGTAGAGAAGAATACCAAGAAAAAATAAATTTGGGAAAAAACAAAAAGGAGAAAGGAATAGAAAAATAGAAGAAAACCAAGAATTTTCACAGAGAGTTTTTGGAGAGGGAGAGACAATGCTGAGTGTGAGCTGGAGACCAAGGGCAGTGACTTTACGATTGACTGGGGCATGATTGGGTACAGCAAATTTTTAGGATGCTTTGCAGTGTTTCATGTGATAATCACCCCTAGAATTTTTTGGAATATATACAAAAATAAGTAAAGTTGATTTTCAATTTTTGGATTGAGTTTCTCATGCATGCCATACCCTGTGTAGTTCATCTTGATTCAGGGTACATTCTATGATACTTATCATTCTTACTACTGTCTCTTTAGTGGTCTTTCTTATTAGACTGTGATTCCTACGAGGACAGGGACAGTGACTTAATCACTTTGTATCCCCATCATCTAAGACAATATCTGGAAGTATTAGGTTTTCAATTAATATCTACTGAATGATGAACATGATGCTAGAGGCCTTGTACCAACTTCAGTCACAGCAGCATAGATTAAAAAAAAAAAGTCTTAACATAAGTTTTTTCAAAGTTTGAAGTCAGTGATGTGACATTTTTTTTCCCCCAAAGCAGGAACAACACTATATACATTATTCTCCAGCAGCAACTTTCTTTTTTTGCATGGACAAATTACACATCAGAGCACTCACATTCAGTGCCTTGCAAAAGAGAACAAATGTGGTACACAAAGCATTCTGCTGACCGTAGAGGAGAAAAGACACAAAGTGGACAGTAGAGATAATAAATGTGAAGGCTCTAATTTACTGCACCTATGAGATAATCTTCCATAGGTGCAAACTGTATGTTCCCCAAAATTGAGATATTCAAATCAGATAGTTACATTCTTAAAACATTCTGAATGATTATGAGTGGAGCAGTAGAAAATTCCATATATTTGTAACTCCAAAATTAAAAGTAAGTCAAATTCTATTCCACAGTCAATTATATTTTAATTGCTTTTGTCGAGGATTCTAATTAAAGTGATGCATTCATTCATTAACCAGATAGTTAAGCACTATTAGCCTCAGACACTGTGCAATGTAATAGAGACTGAACAAAGGACAGATGTAATCCATATCTTCAAGGAACCTAGGAACAATGAAATACAATGAGCATGTAATGTTAGTGCATATGGGGTAAATGGGTGGAGAGCTCAGTCTGTGTGGGGGGCCGGGGAAGGGTTCACAGATATCAGTAAACCTGGAGCTACGTCATGAAGCAATTTTCTATGCAGGTGAAAACAACCAAACAAACAAAAAAACAATTGAACGTAAAGACAAGGAGCTCATGCCAACACAGTGCATTTAATGAAAGGAAACTCTTTTAGGATTGCTAAACCTTAAGAAATAAAGAATGATAAGACTTAGGCTAGAAAGGAAACCAGGGGCCTTGCATGCCTTGCTATGAAGCATGGATTTCATTTGGGGGGAAAGATTTGTATCCTGATCGTGTTGTGAAGGCTGATTGGAGGGCGGTGAGACTGGAGACAAGAAACTGTGGAAGACCCTTGGAATTGTCCTGGGAAGGAGTGATGGGATCTGAAATAGGGCAGAATCGGGGGGGTAGGGGGCGGTGCGAATGGTGAGCAGGAAACATCTTTAGGATTTTGCAAGACTTGGTAACTGACTGAACACCAGGCGGTAAGAATGAATGTAAAAAATGCCTTTCCATATGGGAGTCTGTTTAATCAGCAGGGCCAATCCATGGATTTGGGAATATTGAAAAGGACAGGAAGCTGATGAGCCCAGTTAGTGGCATGTTGAGCTTGAGCATATTTGAACATCCAGGTGGTGATGTCTGGAGATGTGGGTTTGGTCCTCAGTTTTAGTGAAGAAAGAGATTGAGGGTTTTTCAGGTGCACATGACCATGGAAGCCTTAGGAGAAGACGGGAAGCTGTTATGTCCTATTTGACTGCCGTCTCCATAACTATATTCGTATATGAAAAGTCTGTTGAAAAGAGTGGTTCACAAACTTTTGTTTCCTGCTCTAAACCATCTGGGAAACATGAAACACTCTTTCCAGGTACCAGAAGCTCAACACAGCAGGATGTTCAACCTTGCAACATCAGTGATGTTGCTGCTCAGAACCCTGGGGAGACACAAGCTCTGAAAGGCATCCCAGATAACTGACATCCCCATCCATGAATTAGCACTGATTAAAAGCAAGGCATATCCTTGTGCACAAAACTATTTAAATATTTTAGCAAAAGAAAATTCCATGACACCTTACTGTTGTATTGGTTTGTCTGTGTTCTTTATCCAAATGCAGAAAATTAAGAAACTATGAATTTTTATAACATCTATATGTATAAAGCCTAAGCAACTGTTACGACCGGTTTAACAAACAACTGGTCGACCTCCCGTGGTCCCTTCCCCTGACTGACCAGCCTCAATGGGCCCCATCAGGCCGGCCCTGATCGGCCCCAATCACCGGCCAGGCCGAGGGACCCCACCCATGCACGAACTCGTACACCAGGCCTCTAGTTTAAATATAAATGAAATAAAGAGTTTTCATCAAAATTGCTAACTTATATTTTGACAAAAGTTGGCCCCCTAGCAAGAAGGTTTATGGCTCAGGTCTCAGAAAATATGATCCCTTACCATAAAACTTAAGACGTTCTTGACCATAAAAGCCTTGTAGGTTATATCGATAGATAAGGGAAATATTTTTGGGAACCTATTATTCCATACTGATTACATACATACATACATACATACATACATACATACATAAATAAATAAATAAATAAATAAATAAATAAGAAGGAATGACATAAATGAGTAATCACTATTTGGCAACTGTTAAGAGTTGTAGCTGATAAGATGAAAGGTATCAATAGATTCTAAGACTGTTAAGATTTGCTGAGGACAGTGTTTTGGGGTAGTACCAGAATAACTTGTCACAAAACAGGATTCCAATTCAGAGACAAAAACAAAATTCTAAATTGAAGGAACTTGGCAAACACCAAATTGACCAAGTAGTCAGTGATGGAATCACCTGAAAATTGTGGACACCCTGATTTGGTACACTGAGAATAAGAACGTAGCATTTTTTCCTTCCTTCCTTCCTTCCTTCCTTCCTTCCTTC
>NW_005362626.1:981780-1001658 GCF_000412655.1 Myotis brandtii | reverse complement strand
CTTCCTTCCTTCCTTCCTTCCTTCCTTCCTTCCTTCCTTCCTTCCTTCCTTCCTTCTTTCCTTCCTTCTTCCCTTTTGTATTCTTGCCAAAAATGCAGGAATACATTCCTGCATTAAGTTAGACTCAGACTGAAGATCATTCTACATAATGAAAGGCCTGTTCTCTTTAAGACCATAAGAGGCCCTAACCGGTTTGGCTCAGTAGATAGAGCATCAGCCCACAGATTGAAGGGTCCTGGGTTCAATTCTGGTCAAGGGCATGTACCTTGGTTGCTGACTTAATCCCCAGTAGGGGGCGTGTAGGAGGCAGCTGATCAATGTTTCTCACTGATGTTTCTGTCTCTCTCTCTCTCTCTGTCTGTCTCTCTCTCTCTCTCCCCCTTACTCTCTGTAAAATCAATAAGACCATAAGGGAATAGGAGACAAGAAAAGTGACAAGAAAAGTGACGAGCAACTTCGGACTGAAGAAGGCCCATGGCACCTAACAACTGAATGCCACATATCCTCCAGATTGGATCCTGACCCAGGAAGAAAGAAGACATTAATACGATGTTTGGTAAAATTCAAATGAGACTTATGAATTGTAAGATAGTGTCACATTACTGTTGAATTGCTAATTTGAAAGATTTTATGGTGATAATGTAGGAAAGCTTTTATATTTGGGGGTAATTAATCTTGGAATCCTATATAATAAAAGGCTAATATGCAAATTGTCCCCTCAAGAGTTCGACTGGCAGACCAGGAGTTCGATCGCTCACTATGATGTGTGCTGACCACCAGGGGGTTTCACAGAACATGGCGGGCGACCGGAGGTGGCGGGGCGCTGAGGGAGAGAGGGAAGGAGGAGGTGGGGATGTGGGGAGGCAGGGATGTGGGGAGGCGGAGAACCTGATCGGCCCTGATTGCCAGCCAGGCCTAGGGACCCTACCCATGCACTTTTTTCGTGCACCTGGCCTCTAGTTTAAATATAAACTACATGCTAAAGAAAAGCCTCACAATAAAGCATGAAAGTGACCAGAAGGCCATGTTCTCTGTCTGGTGCATATTCTAAGCATGAATCTACCAGGGTTGAGGGGGAAGCAGGTGCACACTTATATTGGGAATTGAGGATTGCTTAACGAAGTGACTACTTTAAAAGATGTGGGGGTTATGTAGAAAGCACAGTGATGGTGTGATACTCTCAGACTAGGACTAGCAGGATTCTTTGTGGAAAGGTTCATTAGTGATTCAGGAGACAAGCAGGGAATCATTACCATCTTTCTTAGATTATTTTTGACTCTAGTGATTTCAGTCACATCCCACATTTCCCTGGTGCTAGATATCTCCAAAATCTTCATCCCGCATTTACTAGGAAGCCACATTGACAATGCTAGAAGGCTGTACTTAGAACCTGAATCCTTGCTTTATTTTGATTGACCAAGTGACCGGATATTAGGATATTCCACTTCTTTCCTTTTCCCTGAGGCTCATATGCTATCCTTAGTTCCTGGATCTCCCTGCCAAAAATTGAACTGGCCACTAGCATTGTTTCTGGCACTAAGCAACTCAGTTGACAAAAGATTATTTGAGTGGCCATGCAGAATGTTAAGAGATCCCAACTGTTGGCACCCTAACTTGTAATGCAGAAGCCAACATCTGTTCTGATAATCTGCATGAAATTGTTGCTGAACTTTTTTGGAAGTGCTTCATGATTGTGCAACTAACTCTGTCCAGTGTTACTGCTACAGCAATCAACAGAAACACTTTGACTTTTATCTTTGGATTCACATTTAGCAATTTAAATAATGTCTCTTTAGGAACATAATTGATTTTGAATAGACTGGCTATTGATATCAACCCAATTGTTACATATGACTGTTACAAGGGTTGTTGCTAACACATCAGCTTTTTATTTGCATCACTTATTGCTTTTTGGTACTTGTTTAGCATTTGCCTCCAATTTTGCCTGGTGTCAAAATTCAAAAGTGGAGGACATGGCAAAGATACTATAAATACAATCAAGTCGCCATCTTGACACATTTTTCAACACTTTGTTCCCAAACCCAAGTACTTGAAGAAACATATGTTTCAAAGCAGGACTTTGGAGCTCACTATAATATAAATAAATAGTTGTCTTGATTTAGACAAATCACTGAGGCATTTTGTTTTACTGCACCAATATTGCCTCATTTTTATTTATGTGCACACCATGCATGTGTGTGCATGCGGGTGTGTGATAAGAGGGGGAGGGAAAGAAAGGGGTGGGAAGAGAGGAAAAGAGAAGAATAATGTTTAGATACAGATATAGTATAAATACATATGCCTAAACATACCTGAGCAGAATATGGTGATCATCAAAATAAATAAGAGCAGCAAGACTATATTCATGGATTTACAGGCCATTCCCCACACCATTCCTGTGGCCACTGTAACACAAACTTCATGGATTAAAATACCAATAATCTACTCTCTCACAGATCAGAACCCAAGAGTCCAAAATCAGTTTCACTAGGCCCAAATCTAGATGTCAGCAAAGACTGTTTTTTTGTTGTTTTGTTTTTCAAATGTATGTTTTTCAAACATATATGGTCCGGGATTACGACATGTGTATTTGGGGGCTATTTTTTAGCCTACCACACCCACCAACACACATTCCAACCACTCCCCTTCCACCATTACCAGATGTTAAAACTTGTAAACATTTTTTTGGACATAAAGAACTAGATCAGTTTGGGGAAAAGATGTTGCCTGAAATGATGAGAAAGGTCTATGTTGATTACCTGTGGAAAGTGAGCCATAGGAGGAAATAGTCTTTCCTTTCCACTCCAGTCTGAGCTCCTCACACCTGGAGCTCTCTCCAGATCCTCCGTGCTCAGCCCAGTGTGTCCCACACTGCAACATGCAATAAGAGTCCGTGAATAAGCAAACAACCATGTGAACTGTCCCCCCACTGTTGTCCTGAGTCACTTCTTGGAGAACCCATGTGTCCTCCTCATTGACAGTCAGCAATGGAGCTCAGGGCTACAGGGAAGCTAACCCATGGGCTCTCCAGTCCCAGGCTCTGCACCTCTAATCCTCAGGGCCTGTCTTGCTCCTTTCCCCTGTAGTTTCTCTGGTCCTTTTTCATTCTGTCTCTTCCTCAGTCTCATAACCACAGCAGTCAGACTGGCCCTTTTCCCAGGGCTGTTGGCTCCAGCAATGTATCTCTTGAGCAGAGACCGTGCATGTGGTGATCCGTCAAGAGTGGACTTTGCTGTCAGCCACGACACCCTGTCAAACCCATGGTCTGCCTGCCTCTGTGTCTGGTTTCCTTCTGTTACATTCTTTACTGAAACTAGGAGAAACTCTTTTTTCTTCTTCTTCTTCTTTCTATAAATCAGCAAATCACACAGAGTATATTTGGCCAGGGAAGTTTTTGCAAAGCTCTCGCTCTGCTTTGAATGCTATATTCAGAGAATTGCTTCGATTTCCTCCATGATTCCACTGACTCATCGTGACCCCCACACTCACCATGACCCCGGAATTCACCACAACCCCTACACTGAGCTCCACACTCAGCCACATCATTGCTTCTCATACCTTATGTTTTATTTCCTAACGCTAAGGACTTCTTTAGTCTTTGTTTGCTGATCCCTCAACTCTGTCTGCCACGCAAAAAAAAAAAAAAAAAAAAAAAAAAAAAGAATATATTCAGCTATGCGGCTGGGGGAGAAAGAAAACCAAAGTCGAAACATGTCACACTTGAGTCACATGTTTGCTGAAAAAGAAGTTTTTTGTCCCACTTCCTTCCCAGAGAACAGTAGGATTTGGGGTGCCAGTTGAGCAGCTGCCATCTCCTTATTTAGGTTCACATTTCAACCCATGAAAATTTCCAAATAACTGACATGTCTCCTACAATGGCCAAGAAAAAAAAGGGGGGGGGTTTCTAGTAGAAACAGAAATCGCCTAACTTCTCACTTAGAATAGACAGGCATCTTGTACGAAAGAAGAGATCATTTCTCAAAGATCTGTTTCACTGACATTAAAGGACACCAAGGTCAGCACTATTCATGAAAAATATAAAGAACTATTTCATAAGGGAAAAGTAGTAGAGGAAAAAACAAATAAATGAAGAAAGGAGAGTGAGGCAAAGGAAGGACTAAATATAAGGGCAATTACTTGCCCAAGACCACAGGACTAGCAGAGCAGTAGACAGGACTGGAATTCAGATCTCCACACCCCTCATCCAGAGTTATTTTCTCTACCAGAGTTTCCCAATCAGCACATCCAGAAAGGACTAAAGGTATAGAAATCCTGACTCCTTTGCACAACCAGATGGAGCCTGGGGTGGGAGGAATCACAGCCAGTTGCTGCTGATCCAAAATAGCCCCCTCCCATTCACAACAGTGTGCCGAGTAAGTATAAATTGCCTTGTGTTCTATTACATAGACAACAGTTTGGAAACACTGTGGAGTCCTCTCCACAGTGAGACCTGAGGGAGTGTTCTTGCCTGATAGTCTTCTTGACAAAAACATCTTGCCCCATGAATCTGAGAGGACATTGGACCTGCGTCTGGAATCACGAAGCCAGTGACCCCCGAGGTTTCATGGAAGGAGTAAGTGTGTCTGGGATCCTGAAGCCAAGGGTGAGTGCCAGCATAATGACAGGTAATAAGCACTCCACAAAGACAATATTATATTGAGGAGGCCTACATTGAGGAAGGCAATTCCTTGAAATTATGCTAAAACAGTGTTGACACCTGAAACATCTTTTCATACATCTGTCATCCTCACTTTTTGCTACTCCCTTCTAGCAAGTCACAGAGACCTTTTCACATGGCTGATGTGAGGAGTCCTGCCAATGAAACCTTAGCCAATGAAACCTTAGTAAGGAGGCCTTCCGGGAACAAGAATGAGCAACTCTGAGAAATCTCTAAAGCAGCACTTGGAGAGCCGGCAGCAAGCACAGTAATTAGAGCCACAGACTTTCCACAGGAGCCTGTTCTGGGCCATTGAGCAGCAGTTTTTCTCATCATTTTCCTTCTGTTGTCCTCTTCTCTGATTTTGGTGGCCTTCAACCCACGTAGCCTGACACATGAACCCAAAATTCTTTTGATATTCTTGCCATCAAGAAGTGGGGTGCATGCCACCTTCTTTGGAACCTTGGTGGACTTCTAACTGCTTTGACTGATTGATTAGGTGGAGGTGATGCTATGGGGCTGCTGAGACTCAGTCAGAAAAGGCCCGCAGCCTCCGCTAGTTCTTTCTAGGCACTCTCTTATGGACACTGGGTCCATCATGGAAAAGCCCAACTACCCGAAGAACGCCATGTTGTAAGGAGGCCTAGGCTACGCAAAGAGCCCAAGGATACATGCTCTGGTCAACCAGACGCAATTGAGATCCCAGCGAACAGCCACCAGCAACAGCCAGACATGTGTGTGCAGGTGATCCCAGTGCTCAGGTGTTGTCACTCCTATTATTTAAGTCATACCCAGTGAAACCCCAGACATCATGGAGAAAAAATAAGCCATTCTGCAGTAGGCCTGTGCGAGCTCCACAGAACAGCACCCGAGCACTCATCCTGCCTCCCTGGGCAAGGCTGATGCTGATTCCAACTCCGCAGATGCCCGCTCCCACTCACATGTCTGGTCACTTTCCCCCATGTCCAATGTCCCTCTGTTGCCAGTGTTTTACTAGTTTCAAATGGTCAAACATTAATATTGAAGACTTGTAAATGAGTCTTTTTAATAAGCATTAGTTAATAATTTCTCACCATGTATCTCTGGATCATTTAGCACTAAAATCCATTTTCACATGAAGAAATGACAAACACCAAGTAACCGATGCAGATAGAATAGCAAGAATCTAGTTCCTAACACCCAGCACGGTGCTCCATCCCCAGGGAACGCTTAGTGACTATGAGGACAGAGAGGACGAAGAGGATGGGTGCAGTGAATGACCTCCATCCCGTGTCACTCCTTTCAACACTTCCATGCTCAGTGCTTTTCCCAGAGGAAACAATTTCTTTACTAAAAATACAATGCTGTGTTCACAAAATCTATGTGGTTCTACAAGATACTTGACAACTCTGGAAATGTTCCATTTTTGTTAGTCAAAAGTCCATTCATCTAGCATGTCAAGAAATGATAAGATCATCCGTATCCTAACATATTCACTGAACATTTTATTGCCAACGATGTGAATGCCCTTACTGTTGAACTGGCTCTGCCTCTTGGAGACCCTGGGATGAGTGATGCCCACTCGGTCTGTCCTTAGCAGCCCTGCTCAGCTCCTGCAGGCTGGTGCCTATGCACCTGAGAGAAAGAACATTTATGGTGCTGATCTGCAAGTTCCACTGCTATGCTCAGGGTGTGTTTATCTTCAACTGTACAAGATACTACAGAAAGCAGCAACCCACAGGGGTTGCAACTTTTTTTAAAAAATGTATTTTTATTGATTTCAGAATGGAAGGGAAAGGGGAGAGAGAGAGAGAGAGAGAGAGAGAGAGAGAGAGAGAGAGGGAGAGAGAGAGAGAGAGAAACATAAATGATGAGAGAGAATCATCGATTGGCTGCCTCCTACATGTCCCCTACTGGGGAGTGATCTCGCAACCCAGGCATGTGCCCAGCCTGGAGATCAAACCATGACCTCCTGGTTCATATGTTGACACTCAACCATGGATCCACTGTGGTTGGGTGGGGTTGCACCTATTTTAATGTCGGCCTGCAGAGTGTGAGAGCTCCCTTTCCCCCACTTCCAAGATGATATATGGTATTTAGATATTCTAATTTTTTCCCCAATCCAGTGAGAATGAATTAGTAATTCATTACTTCATTTGCATTCCGTATACTGATACTGAGGTTAAAGGTTTTTATAGTTTGTCTCCCATTTTTTGGCACATGACTTCATTTTCTGAGAACTGTCTTCTAGTTTCTTCTATGGACAGAACTGTCCCTTGGACTTGACTGACTGTAAGTGTAGTTAGGGGATAAGCAGTTTAGTTGTCTCTAGGCTCATCTTTAGCCATGTTCATGCCTCCTTTCCACAAGAGAATATTAAAATGCTCACCAAACAGCCCACAGCACTGGACCTTTATTGTGAGGGAAAAAATAAAATTATACAAGCCCACAGGAAGATCATTAAAATGGACTTGAAAATGATGAAAAGAAATGGAGAAGATACCCAAATAATCTTAAGAGATGTATCTAAGAGTATAAAGAAGATACCAAAAAACAGACTGGAACTCAAATATTGCGTAGCATCAGTACAGTTCATTTCTGGCATGTGGCCACCTTGGGAGGTAATAAACTTCCTCCACTGGGAACAGAGGGAACCGAGAATTTGTGCAAGTGTTTCAGAGGTAAACTTGATGAGCATTAAATGTCCTTTATTCTCCAAGTTTATGAGGCTAGCCTCAGGGGATATTGCCATGAGGAAAAAAAGTATGAAAGAGAACTATCACAAGTGAGGAAATACAGTGAAAGGGCAACCTAAACCCACACATCTCTCCAGCTCTTAAGAACTTTAGTATTTTGTCATTTGGAAAGTTTTACAAAAAAAAAAAAATTAATAATGTTAATGGCAAAAGACATCTGCCTCCACAGGCTTAGAAGAAATAATTCATCATACATTAGAGTTAGGAGGGATTCTGAAGGTCTTCCTGCCCAACCCCTTTAACTCATTAGATGAAGAAACCAAGTTTAAGAAAAAGTGATTGGTCCTAAGTCACTAGCTGGTAATGACAGAAGCAAGACATCAATCTAGATGCAACTGTCAAACTGATTTTCATATGTGTTTACATTTTCAGGTAACATGAATTCGACTGAAGGAATTTTTTGGGCATTGTTCTTTCAACAGACATTTAAAAGTCTAGGTTTCGGAGTTTGCAACAAATTACACTTTACTAGAGGATAGTTGTACAGATATTTTTACTACATTTAGGCCTTTCCAAATACACAGACCATTTATATTTCCAATTATGAATCATACCCAGGTGGTGAGATATGAAAATCTTAAAAATATATTGAAAGTCAAGATTTAATTATCTATACTTGTGAACTAACTAGTCCAACATTAAATATATTTACGCCTACATTAGCTAATCTTAAATAATTATCATGTTTGAGGTTTTTTTAATAATTGAACATTTTGTGATTCTTTTCCTCCCTGTAAAGAATGCAAACTTATTATGGAAATTTCATGTTAATGTATTTCTCTTTTAGTGTGTAATACTGTTATTACTCAACCACCTTCTGAATACCCCAGTAAAAAACTATTTAAGAAAATAATATTCTGGGAAAGTGGTTATGAAATAAAAATGTAAAAACATGTAACTAATGTATAATCTCACAACATAAAATATCAACAAAAATGCACAAATATAAGGTGATAAACCGAAATGTTAGCAGCATATTACCTCCCCCTCTGCTTTTCAAATTTTCTATAATAATCATGTATTTTACAGCAACAACAAAAATAATTGATATTCTGCAGATCAAAATGAAACTAAAAAACAAAGCAATATGAAAATCTGATTTTCTAAACTAAATTTAAAGCTTATCCATTCTTCACTGGAGTGGATAAAAATTTATTAATACATAGGATATGCTTTGATATATACAAATAAATTCATAAAACCTTATTGGATGCTCCTACCGAGGGTGGTTATAAATATTATTTATCTATGTGTCCTTTTGGGTAGTCCATGATAAGTAACTGAACCTCATCTAGTTTCCAGTAAGTATGAATGTGAAATGTTGAGTGCTGCAATGCTAATGCAGTACCTGGCACTAAGCAATTACTCCCCATGTACTTTCCCTTTTCTCCCTAGCTTCCTGTACATCTATTCAAATTATAAGGACAGTTCCTGAATCTTACTCATCACGAATCCAGCTGGAGATCATTTTCAAACGAATATGCAACAGATATGAACATTAAATTTGCAAATTCTTAAAATAGATATTATAATAACAGATTATATAGGACTTTGCTTACCACATTCACAGGTAATTTGGTTTCACAAATTGTTGTTTCCTGTTCAACTCTGCCCATTGAAAAGGGTGTTTCAGACACAGTAATGGTTTATTATAAAGAAATCCTGTCAACATTAAGGGGATTTTCCATTATAGCTAAACAGAACAAAGACAGATCACCTGTGAGATAAATTAAAACTGGCTCTTGACCTGCATTGTGTCCTGTTGTTTTTAGGACATTTAAACTATCGATTTACTGAAATGTATGCTAACTTGAAATATATTTACAGATATTACCCTCTTGTGAGGTAATGGCCAATTTTAAAATGAACACCTATTTGTTTAAGAAAACTGTACAATTCTCGGAAATAAATATGATGAGTGCACCTTGAAAATCCTGAACAAACAGAAAATATGCAAGATAAAATAACATGCACTAGCTATTAGTTTATAGACACACATTTCCACTGATTATTCTCTGGCATAATGTTAGTAATCAACATTGAAAATATCAACTACCCAACAAATGATATAGAGCTTTGTACAAAGACTGCTACAGATTGGTATCCATGACCTCTGGTACAAGAACAAAGGGAATTCCTAATACTTAGTTTGATCCTTTGTTTCTTTTCCCAAGTTTCCTTATTTCTAAGCTCCTACATTCAATGAATATACTTCTTTATCTTCTCTCCACACTACTTCCATTGTTTACTTTCCAATACTATGCTGAAATTCTCAACATTCTTTATCTCCTTGAATATAATATACATTAAATAAAATCTGTCTCACAATCCAAATATTTGGTGCCATTTTGGGTGTTTCTATTGTATTGTTTCTGCCAGTTTTCATGCTTGCTTTCTTTCTCCTCTTGTTCTGTTATTATAGGAAGATATTGTATTAGAAAAGCTGTTTGTAGAAATAATGAGGCCTAGAAAAACATTCTTTTTCAAGATTTGCACCTTTCAGATCCCTGATGCACATTAATCCACATTGAAAATTTCACATTTTTCTGTGCTATCTGGCTGACTCAAGTCTAAGCTATATTCTTTGTGAATGGTTTACTTTGGTTCACCCTTAGCCCAAGGATGTGGTCCTTCAGGGTCTCAAACCAAGTTGTTCTACCAGAGTCTCAGCCTTGGTGGTCCTATATTCTCACCTTCGTCTTCCCTAGGTGGTCCTGTATTCTCAGAAGGCTGTTCAATGCCATTGATTCTCTCAGCTTCCTCTCTTAGTTAACAGAACCCCTCTTTAGAGCAAAAGCAGGCCCAACACTAGGCTCACTGTTCTGGATTTGTCTTTTCTTTCAGATATCAGTCTGCCAATTAGTCACTATCTTGTTAGCTCTCTAATGCCTCTAAGTTGATATTTCCAAATATGGCATCTAGACCATCATTTAAGGAAAAGGTCAAAAGTTTTTTTCCCCCCCTTTGTTTGCTTTTGTTTTTAAAGGTGCCTTGTAGCTTTCTGGCCAGTCTGGTTTTGAATCACCATTAGGGCCCCTTCTTAAGTCTGATGGGCTCAACTTGTAAGAGGGTACAACCTGTAAGAGCATCCTGACTTCTTCCACAGCTGGGGAGTGTGGTGCTGGAGACAATCTGACTCAGGGTAGGAAGGGAACCTAAATACCCAGTGTAGTTCCAAATATTCTCTGGTTGCCAACTTTAGTTGTATAAAAATGGACAAAATTCCTCCCAGCCTCTTAAGTAAACTGTCAAAACAAAAGTCAGGATTCATTTTGCCCTTTATGCAGCTGAAGAGGAAGGAAGCAGACATTCATTATTTTGCCAGATAACTTTATATCTCATCCTCTAGCCCCAAAGCCAAGTCTCAACTGGTTTAATTATCACAAATGAAAGTGAACTCTTCTGAATTTATCATTACTATATTTGTTGTTGGAAAACAGATTTCTAAAGCCTAAAAAGTAATTGTAAAGGTTGAGTTTTGCCACCGGTATTACAAGTTCTTAATCACAAGCTGGACCAAGCTGGTGTCATAAACTCAAGGCCTCGGAATAAAACATTTAACAGAAATTAGTGCAGTATGCCGGACGATGTTCACCAAGTGAAGAGAAATTAGAAGTGAGAGGACTGTGAAAAACTGTAGGGACCCAGTACAGTTTCCAGTTCCTGTCCATGTTAACCTGCAAGCATGTAAACCTGGAGTCACCAGATCTTACAATTTTTCAAAAGAATCTGAAATGTGGATGTTTTATAGTCTCTCTTTTCATGTTAACAATTAAAACAAAAACCCACACTGGGTGGGGTCAGATGAAAGGCCTAAGCAAAGATCAGTTGCTACACTAAATGACACCAATGCCCCTTCCAGCTCTACTGGTAAATCCCACCACCTTCATTATCAGTGCTATTCACGAGGAAGAGAAAACTTGTTGAAAGTCTGTTGAAGATCCTAACAAAGTGCTTACAGCATAAATATATTTAATTTACAAATGAAAGTTTCACCTGGACTGCTGATCCAAAGAAATACTTTCCAAGTGGCTAAACATCACAGGAGCTTTCAGGACGTTTTTTGTTATTCAGACCTAGAATTACAATGATAATCAAAGTACAGCTTGCTCATTTATACAGCTATTTGGGATACATATTGCTGCATTACACATCTGAATAATGTGTATAAGGTCATAAGTCGACAACAAAATGAGTGATTCCCATTTACATATATGTATCACAGCTAAAATATGCTAGATTTGTGAATGTTTATATCAACACAATTTTCATTAAAAAATATTCTGAGGATTCATGTTTCAATTAAAACATTAAAGCATCAAATTTATAATCATTACACACTGATTTATTTATATTTTTAAGGATGGTTACTTTCTTTTGTCTTCAGTTTTCCTAAACTGGCTGATGTATGATTTTTTTGCTGATTAAGTCTATATATCACTAAGCAAGCACTAAGGTAAAACTTCATTTCTTTTGTTCAAAAATTAAAAAGGTAAAAAAAAAATGAGGTCCTATTTGAATTTATCAACTTGGATTTCCCATCAACTCAATTCATTTCTAAAGAATGTTACACTTCCATTTTAAATTCAATGGCAGTTCCTTTACATATTTTAAACAACAAATCAAATTATCTTCTAACTGTAACCTTTTAAAAATGCAAAAGATCAAAATCACAAGCTACATATTAAACCTCAGACTTAGGTACAAACTATTATATAATACCAATCCATTACTGAATTTCCATGACTACTAGTAACTCTACCCTATTAAGGTAGATTATTTTCATTACTATTGAATTTTGGCATATTATCACTTTATTTGGGATTTCTGCATTTTATATTGAAATGTATATTTAACCCATTGTTTTTTGTGATTAAATAATTTAAACGAGTTTATAAAATGAGTTGGGAAGCATTCCAAACTTTAGGTTTGTTTCATGGAAATTTTCAAGAATTCATGGATAAACTGTATTGCTCTGGACCCTTATGGGAGATGTTTTATAAATTTAATTGATGAGTTAAATATAATCAGCTTAGGGACAGCAATGACATTTGAAATGAATCCCAAATATTTTAATTATGTAGCACTTTAAAAGCACTTTCACGTGTACTAGCTCATTTAATCCTTACAACTTTATGAGATTATTTTGTTTTATGAAAGCCAAAAATCAAGGCTAGTAACTCGAACTGCTCAAAGTTTAATAAGTTAGAAAGTGATTGCCAAGATTATGAGATATCATTTTACTTAGAACTTGGTAAGGTTGCGCTCTATGCATCATTTTTTCCATTAAGGACTAACGGAATGTAACAGGCAGGTTGGAACAGACAGGACGAAGGGTAGAGAACAGTAGTCCAAGCTTTGGAAACAACTTAAGTAAAAGAATGAAGTACATTACAAAGCACCCTGGGTAACTGAAGTAGTGGGTTAAAGATGGAACACAGCACACCTTGCAGAGAAAACTCTAATAATAAAATACTGTTCCCTTCAGTTCAGCAATCACTTGTGACAATTGTCCCTAAGCTTCTAACTGAGGCTTCAATCAATGTAACTGTGACCTTTGTCTTGAAAGAAAGAGAGCGAGGGAGGGACTGAGAAAGGGAGAGGAGGAAGGAAAACCAATAATTATTTGTCATGTGACTAGAGTACTAAATGGGGTATTTTATTTTTTTAATTTTTTTAAATATATTTTATTGATTTTTTACAGAGAGGAGGGGAGAGGGATAGAGAGTTAGAAATGTTGATGAGAGAGAAGCATGGATCAGCTGCCTCTTGCACACCCCCTACTGGGGATGTGCCCGCAACCAAGGTACATGCCCTTGACCGGAATCGAACCTGGGACCCTTGGGTCCGAAGGCCGACGCTCTATCTGCTGAGCCAAACCGGCTAGGGCTAACTGGGGTATTTTAAATATTCACAGTAGCAGGTTATATAAAGTGAGAAGTATAAGCATGATTTTTTTTTTTTTGCTCACTAAAAATGTTTTGAATTAACCTTAATTCTCAGTGAGATTAACAACTTTAACAACTGACAACTGATTTGGGAACATAGCAGACATAGTCCTAATCTTAGAGCAAATAATACTAACTGAAATATGTGAACATTACTGGTAAGTACTAGCACTTAATTGCATATAATTCATCCATTATGCTATTAATCATGTTAATTTTAGAAAGGTCACTCAACTTCCCTGGGACTGAGTTTCCTATATTTGCAAAATAATGTGTATGTTTTAAAGGAGTTTGAATAGGACTCTGAAAATTCTACTAGCATGTTAACAAAAACATTTTAAAAAGGAAAAGTATTAACAAAATATCTATATATTCATAAGCATTTGAATTAGTAACCTTATATTACCTTTATAATCACTTGCAATACCAGGATTGAAGAAAGCTTAATCAATCTCATCACTTAGTCATATATAAAGTTACTTTTACATCAACATACTATATCTAAAATTAAATCTTTCACCATGTGTTTTGAGCAGAATGAGAGGATTATGTTAATCACAGGTTAACATAAGAAATGCTTGTCTCAAAATCAGTGCATTTAATATGTGGCAGACACAAGTCTTGTCATTAAAATTCTTTTTATTGTTGCTTCAGTAAAATCTAAGGGTTCCCAAAGTCCTGAGTCAAATGTTTCTTCTTATTTTTCCAACAGCGGTGATTTGTCTTCTTGTGGTCTGTTCAATAGAAAGTGAACTATCTGTAGTAGAACATCATCGTTAAAACCTTTCACATCATTATCTTCTATTGTCTCATAAAGAGGCTTACTTTGCGTCCCCCAACATATATTTTTACGACTGTTATTCTGATCAGCTTGTGCAGTCAGTGCCAAAGTATTTAACTGGTAGCAGAAAAAAGAAAAGTATCTTCCATCTGTGATCACGGCCTGAGAGACAAAAGGTCGAGTGACATCTGCTTCGCTCCAGAATCCTAGAGAAGAAAGTTATACTGAAATTTACACTAACATATATTTAGCCCAAACAAAATAGATGTATTAAAAGGGTATCGAATATCTGCTAAAACCTAGATATTTTACCTGCCAATTTCCTAAAGATCTCATCAAAAATTATTTCATCACATCTAGTATCCCTAACTCACGATACATCTTTTCAACAACTTCTGTCAACTGCTTTCAACCTTAATTCACTTCTTGTAAGAGCAGCTCTGTATCTGTGCAGATTTCCCTGCATCTGGTATTAACTACATCATTGCTCACCATACCGGTAACATCTATCATCCAATAACCATGAAGGCCATTTATTTCATCACATCTACAAAAAAATATATATCTTAAAAAAAACAACCTTTATAAGGACTTCAACCAGGTCCTCATACAAATTCTGTGTCTTCCTTTATGTATCTCAAAATTGGTTTTATGAGTTGCTGTCATTTCACTTAATGAGTCTTATGTGATAAGGAGCCAGGCTGCCTTAAACTGAACTACTCAATTTTCCAACTGCTTCTTATCCAGGCTCACTGGCTTTAATACTTTAAAACCCTAATGCCAGGACCAGGCACAGCTATTTCCCCATACTTATTTTATACCAGCTGCAATGGAGATGGTCAATAACTAATGTTGCTAAAATATGGAATTATACTGCAAAAAGTACTTATCTTTCATGAATAAATAGATCTTCAACACAGATTCCTCTCCCATTTCTATTATAGAAACGCAAGTCAACAATTGTGAATATAAGGTTAAAATATATACAAAAGGAAAAAGGTGGGTTTGGCAATAATTAAATCTGTATTAAAATTCCTCCTGGGTACTAATATAGGATTAAACTCATTATATATTATATCACTTCAGGTTTTAAAATGAAATCCAAATGCCTCAAATGGGCTCTAGAAGTCCTATGTGAAATGGCCTCTGGCTCCTCCTCTCTTCATCAGCCTTCATGGTCCTCAAACACCTCGAGTCTGTTCCGCCTCCGATATGACTTGCCATTCTGTCTGCCTCAAAGTGTCTTTCCCAGAGCTTACACTTGGGCAGCAGCCCCTCACCATCCAGTTTCTGTTCAGTCATTCTTCTCGAGTCCTCCTCTGAATTATTATGTTTACAGAGATTCTGCCCCACATCTCATTTAAACCTGTGCCTCATAAATCATTCTAGCCCTTATCTAGTAATGTTCTTTGCAGTATTACCACTACCTAAAAACCTTACCTGTTTATTCTCCTTTATTCTCCTCACTATAAGCTCCAGAAGAGTAGGATCTGCCTGTCTTATCCAGTACTTTATCCCCAAGGCCAACAGTGCTTGATACATAAAAAACATTCTCTATTTACTGAATGAACAATCCCCTGATCCACATCCTAGATATGGCCTTCAAATAAACGATAAAGAATAGCTAGGACTTAACCTAACACTTAATCCACCACAGCATTTCCTTCCCTAGCTTCAGAAAGCTGCTGTCATCTACAGAGCTGACTAGTGGGCTCTATAGTCTTTGAAATGCTCAACAACACCATCAGAAAAAATACAGTCACACAAAGTGGTAAACATAACAGATCACGTCACTACCCAAGTGCCATTTGACAACTGCACATGTAAAATATTTAATTAGGGGTTTTAAAACAAATATGCTTTGTGGTAATGCAAGTTTTCGAAATGTTAAGACTCAACCAAGGAAATGAATTACTAAATTTTTTAAATGTCAGATATCTTCCAACAATGCCATCATTTTACCTTGATACATAGCTTGTGCTCCAGTCCAAGCAAAAAGGCTTGCGATAGCATTAGCTCTATAAACAGCTTCTATCTGATCAGCACAGTTTTGCCTCAGGAGTCTTTCCCTATTTAATTTTTCTGATAACAGGTGAAACTGGGTATGACCATAACAGTACGGATCCGCTGTCTTTGAGCCTGAAGAGCAAAAGAGAAACATGTGACATGAAATGACATGTAGAACACCTGGAGCACATGTGCTCAGTATTTCTCTAAACCCACCCCTCCTCTACCTATCACGTGATCAGTATTCAACACACACACGTGGGAAGGTTAGTTTATGTATTTATTGTAATAAAGTTACATTTCACACGGAAGTAGTCTGCTAGCTGTCACCAAGTCGCTCACTATAAATAGGATAAGTAAAAAAATTATATATAAAATGGATTAAAAATTCTTATTATTTCAGTTTTTCAAACACATTAGTCATAACTAAGGAGCTTAATCATTGTTCTTATCATATTCAGAAAAGGAGATAAATACTTCATGACTTTAAAAACTTACTTTATTTAATTTTATTTTATTATTACTTTCTAAGCCTCACCTGAGGATATTTTTTTTTCCCATTGATTTTTAGAGAGAGGAAAAGGGGAGAGAGAGAAACATCAATGTGAGAGAAAACCATCGATGGGCTGCCTCCCACACCTTCCCTGACCAGGGATCAAACCTGAAATCCCAGTATGTCCCCTGTCTGGGAACGGAACCTGCAACCTTTTCATGTCCCGAATGACACTACAACCAACTGAGCCCCCTGGCCAGGGCAAAAACTTACTTTATTATTTTAATATAATAATTACATAGCTTGTTCCTAATTTTAAAAATATAACTGGTTCTTATACTACATTTTAAATAAAGAAAACCTTTTTACCCTACCATGCCCTTTACCAATATTTTATAAAATATTTTTAGTGGTAAAGTCAAAAGTCCCCCTTATTCATTCTCTAAGACTTAGTGACAGAGAAGGGGCTGATAAAATAGGTCTGGAGGATTAGTTTAAGCAGCTTTCTTAAAATGTTCCGCAGGAAAAAAACCAGCAAAAAAATAAACTGCATAAGGGCAGATGTCAGACCTTATTCATTTTTATGTTCCTGGTGGTTTTCACACTGTGAAACAAACAGCAGACTTTTGTAAAAAAGCCATTCACTGCCTCAAGCCCAGTTCTACACTTTTTACTTTTGATTTTTTTTTTTTAAAAAAAAAAAAAAAAAAAAAAACACAAATTACTTTTCCTATAAAATACATCAACAAAACCCTATAACTATCACTATATTTTAAAGTTAAGTATTGCTAATTCAGTGGAAACAAGTAAAATTTTAAATGGTGAGCTGAAAGAATATTTTCTTCCCAATTTTCAGGCATATCGCAAGAACCTGAGACTATGAATTACATTGTTGATAGACTATCTATCAACAAGAATTATGCAAATTTCTACAAGACACCTAGGACACATTTATGGCACAATACATCAGAAGAGAAACTTACCAATAAATATGGCATTTTCATATTGTCGTTTGAATAATGGAAGTTTGTCTGGCTTACAATTCATAACAGGAATTTCTATAGGTACAGAATAATCCAGCGGCACAAACTTAAAAGAAAAAGTCATAAGTGATTCACAGTAACACGAGTATATTTTACTCATATTCATTATAGACTTAAAATCTTAAAATGAGATGATTTGCAAAATGATGGGCCAAATCCAACCAGCCACCTGTTCTTACAAATAAAGTTTTATCGGAACACAGCCATGTACATTCATTTTCATATGGTACATGGCTATAAGAACAGAGATGAACAGTTCTAACTGAGACTTATGGCCCCCAAAGCCTAAAATATTTACTATCTGTATTTTTAAAGGAAAATATGTACCCACCTGATATGAACACATAGACAACACTAAAATATGCTTATTTTCTCCAAAAGAACTGTAAGTACATAAAATGATGTTTATAACTGTAATAAATGCCTTGATTTGTGATTAGGTAGTGTAGGTACTGTAAATTGTAATCATAAACTATTATCCATCTTTCATATTTTTATATTAAGAAAAAAATAAAGACTGGTATGTTCCTGAACAGTGATGCCTTAACCTCACTTAAAATGATTATCTGACCTTTGGGGAATACATATACTACAGCAGGTTAAAAAGCTGAAAAAGAATTATAGAGATGTATTTGAGTGAATCTCAAAAGGCGTAGGATCCATCAAAACCTTTTTACCCTACCACGCCCTTTACCTAGCCTGCCTATGACATTTCCACATCCGACAGCAACAGGTACACATGCAGTAAATCCTCACCTCTGGCAGCTGTTTGGACATTCGAATCTGGTTGTGTGGTGTATCATTTATTTGGTATCTCACAGCATCAACTCGACCTTTCCGATGACCATGAGCAATGATTTCTTCACCACGCCACCAGTAAAAGTGAACCGGGCGTTTACAATCTACCAAAAGATATTCAAAACTTTCTTACCACTTAGATACATTTGGTTATTATTAGAATACTAAACTCAGCAATACAGAACTCAAAAATAATTGTGATAACTAAAAACACATATATCAAAATGACTCTTTAAGACGGTCTGGATTATGCAGTAATTTAACTTAAATGATCATGACTTAAACATAAGGCTCAACTAAGTGTTGTCTACTTGTGCCATCACTGCACGAAACACTGTAACTAAAGAGCTTTCTCAATTACAAGAACAGGAGTAGCACACATCAGAAAGCTTAACAGGAGTCAGAGCTGTCTTGTGAATGACTAATTCAATCTTCACGGTAACGCTGACAGGTGTGCACAGCTGTTATCATCAGTTTTACAGAAGAGGACCCTGAGTCTTGAGGTTAAGTTTTCCTAGGCCATCAGTCAGGAGTCCAAGTCCATGAAGCCCCCAACACCACTCCTTTCCCTGCTGAGAGGGGAGGTAAGGCACTCTACAAGGTTCAGGGAGCACACACCTCCAGGGATAGCATCAGCTCAATCAACATTCACTAAGATGCCTACTGTGTGTGGTACACACAAAACGAGGGACACGTCAGAAACACTAATTTTTAAAACTGTCTCCCGGTTAACTGCTTCTCACGTCTGCACGGAGAAGTTGCTGACTGTTCACCGGAAACCCAGAAGGGCTGGGTGTGACTCCTGATCACCAAATCCAGCCTGTCAGCTACAGGCTCTTCTGAGTGGGCACATTTCACATCTCTGCGCCTGCTTTAGCTCTGATTTCTAACACCATGCTACCTACTGTACACAGCTATTGTGAGGATGAATTAGTTGGCACATATCCCATGCAGAACAGGGCCAGGCACACAATTAAGTACTGAATAAAACGTTCACGTTAGGTATTTCAACCAATACTGCCTTTCGTCTGTTCAACCCCAGGACAAAGTACTCTGGCCCTAATTCTCATTTTGAAAACGAGAAAGGTCAACGCTAAAAGTGGTGCCTAGGTGACATATGATCGGGTAACGTTTTGGTGGGCGAGCGGAAAGGAACCCCTTGGCTGAGCCAGCACAGCTCTCCCACTGGGTGGGCCGGTCACCAGGCGGGTCCCTCACCCGGCCCAGCAAGCACGAGTCCCGTGGACCCGGAGCGCCCAGCCCAGGGCTGGACCATCAGGTGGCAGCGCCCAGTCTGCACGTTCCCAGCGCAGTGACCGCTGCTGCACCGCGCTGTCCCCAGCTGAGGTCCAAGGACTGGGAAAACGGACAGAGGAATGAAGAGGGGGCACATCGGAGGCGGCGTGGCCCCTGACA